>NW_015175359.1:1437481-1560011 GCF_001447785.1 Gekko japonicus
AGGACAGGGGCAGGATCTATTTATCAAGGAATGTTGGTAAACCTGCCTCTTATGTATACCAGTGCAGGCAACTGGGGTAGGGGGGAGAGCTTGTCCTGTGCCTTTAAGAGATGTTTTTTAAATGATCTGTTGTAGCTCAAACTGCTGTTCAAAGGGCAGGGAGGGGAGCTATCTGGCAACCCACTTAAGTGAGGGGCATGTTTTGTATCTCCTTGTTTTAATAGTGTTTCCCCACTCTGTTATGGGAGATGCTAAGGGATCTGGAGAAGTGATCAGAGGGGCTATAAGACTATGTGGTGGAGAGTGAGGCACCCTGTTCAGTGCTGAACTTGGTCAAGGAGCCATGCGCTGTGGGTTGGGGCAAGATAAGTGCTTGCTTCCCGGGTTCCTTGATCTCTGTGAATGGAAGGGCGCTTCCCCCTTAATCACAGTTTCACGACAGAACAAGCATTTTAAGAACATTGCATCCTACAGTTCTAGAAGTGCCTCTACAATACACAATCCCACTTTTATCACTGAAAGCTATCATATTATGGGAACAGCAGGCACAGACTCCAACATCTCTGTGCTTACCCAACACAATATTTATTTACACATATTCAGAGGCAGCAAACCTCTGAATACCAGTGCTTAGGAGGCAGCAACAGGAGTGGGCCTTAGCCTCAGTGCCCTGTTTGCCCTCCAGGACAACTGGCTGGCTGTTGGGTGAAACAGGGTGCTGGGCTAGATGGACCACTGGTCTGATCTTGATGGGCTCCTCTTACAGTCTTAAACTTCAAGGAAGGTGCAGGGCCAAATGCAGGCACTGGAACAACAAACCCTTATATTACTGCACTTTGTCTTTGGGGTCCATATCCGCCTGTGTGCTTTAGACAAAAACTAACCACTGACTGGAAGTGGTGTGTCGTGTTCAATCATAGTGCTGAAAAGCTGACAAAAAGTATACCGCGGAAAAATATTGCAAGACCGTACTGCCATGAAATCCAAAATGCTCCACACCCTGTAAAAACTAAAATAATTTTTGAATCTTTTATTTAGCAGGATTCTCATCCCACCTTTCTCCCAAGACATATTCCAAAGGTGGCTTACAATATACCAAAGCAAAAGCACCGTGTCAAAACCATGTCATAATAACTCAATGCACAGCAGAAGCAAAAAAGTGCAGCCTAAATGATGTTTGCCAATTATAAAATGGCCCTTTTGAGAAGCTCTGCTTTGCACATCTTCCTAAAACTTAATAAGGAAGGAGCCCTCTAATCTGCAGGCAGTTTGTTCCATTAATGTTGGACTAGAAACTAAAAACTTTCCAGCTTCTATGGGAAAAGATGCAGACCTGGCATGGGACAGATGAATGCATATTGGTACACACTCTATCATGGATCACTACCTTGATGTGGCAAGGGGGCTTGCGTGGTTCGATGAGGCTGTGGGCTATGCCATGGAGGGCCACCCAGGATGGACAGGCCACAGCAGAGAACTCAGACAAAATGTGATCTACTGGAGAAGGAAATGGCAACCCACTCCAGTATCTTTGCCAAGAAAACCCCATGGACAGTAACAAAAGAATAAAATAATATGACGCCGGAAGATGAGCCCCTCAGGTCAGAAGGTGTCCAATATGCTACTGGGGAAGAGCAGGGGGCAAGTACAAGTAACCCCAGAAAGAGTGAAGTGGCTGGGCCAAAGCTGAAAGGATGCTCAGCTGTGGATATGTCTGATGGTGAAAAGAAAGTCTGATGCTGCAAAGAACAATACTGCATAGGAACCTGGAATGTAAGAGCTATGAATCAAGGTAAACTTGACGTGGTCAAAAATGAGATGGCAAGACTGAACATCGACATCTTGGGAATCAGTGAACTAAAGTGGACGGGAGTGGGTGAATCTAACTCAGAAGACCATTATATCTACTATTGTGGCCAAGAATCCCGTAAAAAAAAATGGTGTGGTCAACAAGAGAGTGCGAAAGGCAGTAATGGGATACAATCTCAAAAACGACAGAATGATCTCGGTCCGAATCCAAGGCAAACCATTCAACACCACAGTAATCCAAGTCTATGCATCAACCACTGACGCAGAAGAGGCTGAAGTGGACCAGTTCTATGAAGACCTACAACACCTCCTAGAACTAACACCAAAAAAGATGTCCTCATCATCATAGGGGACTGGAATGTTAAAGTAGGGAGTCAAAAGGTAACTGGAATAACAGACAAGTTTGGCCTTGGAGAACAAAATGAAGCCGGGTAAAGGCTAGCAGAGTTTTGTCAAGAGAATATGCTTGTCATAGCGAACACCCTCTTCCAAGGTGACTCTACACATGGACATCAACAGATGGGCAACATCAAAATCAGATTGATTATATCATTTGCAGTCAAAGATGGAGAAGCTCTATACAGTCAGTAAAAACAAGACCTGGAGCTGACTGTGGCTCAGATCATGAGCTACTGATTGCAAAATTCAGACTTAAACTGAAGAAAGTTGGGAAAACCACTAGGCCATTCAGGTTTGACCTAGATCACATCCCTTATGAATTGCAAATTAAGAAATTAGGAAAAGATGGCAAGAATACACAGAAGAACTATACAAGAAGGACCTCAATGTCCTTGACAACCATGACGGTGTGATCACTGACCACGAGCCAGACATCTTGGAGTGTGAAGTCAAATGGGCCTTAGAAAGCATTACTAACAACGAAGCTAGCGGAAATGATGGTATCCCGGCTCAGCTATTCAAAGTCCTAAAAGGTGATGCTGTTAAAGTGCTGCACTCTACATGCCAGCACTTTAAGAAAACGCAACAGTGGCCACAGGATTAGAAAAGGTCAGTTTACATTTCAATCCCAATGAAGGGCGATGCCAAAGAATGTTCAAACTATTGCACAATTGCAGTCATTTCACATACTAGCAAGGCCATGCTAGGCTTCAGCAGTATGTAGACAGAGAACTGCCAGGAGTACAAGCTGGGTTTTGAAGATGTAGAGGAACTAGAGATCAAATTATGGAGAAAGCAAGGGAGTACCAGAAAAACATCTACTTCTGCTTCATTGACTACACTAAAGCCTTGGATTGTGTGAATCACAACAAACTGTGGCAAGTCCTTAAAGAGATGGGAGTACCAGGCCATCTCACATGTCTCTTGAGAAACCTGTATAAGGTCAAGAAGCGACAGTTAGAACTGGATATGGAACAACTGATTGGCTTAGCATAGGAAAAGGAGTACGACAAGGATGTATATTGTCACCTTGCTTATTTAATTTATATGCAGAGTACATCATACAAAATGCTGACCTGGATGAATCACAAGCTGGAATTAAGACTGCTGGGAAAAACATCAACAATCTCAGATATGCAGACGATACCACTCTAATGGCAGAAAGTGAAGAGAACCTAAAGAACCTCTTGCTAAGTGTTTCCGGTTTTGGCAATTTGCTGGACAGGTGCGCTCACATCGCACTCTGATGTGAGTGACCCGAATTGTGGCAGATGGGAGGGGCGCGAACATTTCTGAGCCCTCCTAGAGCCCCTGCAGGGGGTTTGCAGCCTTGGGGGCCGAGGGGGGCCTCTTCTGAGGTGACAACCGAGGAATTGAGGCTCCTCTTTACCCCGATAGGTCCTGCTGCCATGAGGCCATTATGGCGCTCAGAAGCGCATGCCGGATGAGACGAGCAAGCGATCCTGTGATTCAAAGCTCTTCCTACTTTGAAAAAAAATCATTGGAATGAACTGTGAGTTAAGCGAAGCCCCGATGAGCTAGTCAAACATTAAAGCGGAGAACCAATCACAAGCCCCAAATTCCTACAGTGGGATGGGAGGAGCTGGAGATCCCCCCGTGAAAAGAAAAGGGGTCTCTAAGCAATAATTTGGAGGCAAGAGACGGTTCTAAATAGAAAAGCTTTAATCTAACTGAAAGGAGTGCAAAATAGCTCAACGCAGAAATAAATAAATAGACTTACAGGCTTCTCAAACGAACTTTATTCTTGTGTAAACAATGTAGACCAGAGGAGACAAAATGGCGAAAAAGCTAAGACCTCCAGGAAATGCCGGTTCAGTGACCTCAGCTCTTAAACCGGAAGCAGTCACTGACTTCCCAAACATGACGGCCACGGTGCTGCACCCTCTGCTGGACCAGATGACTAATGTCAATAGCAAATTAGACTGTCTCCAGAAACAAAAGATGGACACAGCCAAGAAGACAGAAAGCAATTAAACAAGTTGATGATAAGGCGAATGCTATCAAACAGCAACTGGAGGGAGTGGAGAAAGAATGGATCTCCGATAAAGAGCAATTGTTACAGCTACAAATGGAAAAATTATCATACGTCCTGCAATTCCAGGGTATCCCAGAACAACAAGGGGAGAATTTAAAAGAACTTTTGAGCAAAGCATTGGCACCAATGGCAGATTTAAAATCGGATTCACTACAAAGCGATTTGGATATGGTTTACTGAACCTGACTGGATTTTAGCAAGAAAAATATACTGCCTGGTGAAATATTTGTTAAATTCTCCAAAAGATCAACCAGAGATGTAATTCTAAAAGCAACAAATGGGAAACCACTGAAAATCAAAGGTGAAGAAGTGAAGATTTTAAAAGACATTCCATTTGAAATCCACAAGAGGAGATGACAGTACAAAAATCTAACTGCTTTTCTGCATAAGAACTCTACTCCCTTCAGATGGATATTTCCAGAAGGACTTATCTTCAACTACAACGGAAAGAAAGAGAAGATCGATTCCATCCAAAAAGCAAAAATGTTCCTGGACCAGCAACAATCCACATCCAAAGTCCAAGGGAAAGCAACGGCCATTGTACAAACAGCGGAAAAGAGTGATCATGACTCAGAAGCCAGTGAAATTATTTTTGGTAGCTCTGCAGAAGAGTTTAATTATGAAAAAGAAGTAGTTCCAAAAACACAGGAAATAGTGACTTTATTGGAATCCTGAAAGTCTATGAGTGCCTTAAGATTCTATGATATACCCAATAAGGCTAAATGGGTTTGACTTAGTCTCAGTGAAATAAGAAAACCAGTATCATCCTATTAAATGTTTGTAATCTGACAATAGTAGGAATGACCAATCAGTAACTCATATGTATTATGATCCTTGCTATACCTCTTATTTTATTAGTGTTAAAGGTAAAGGTTTCCTTTGCTTGAAAGCCAGTCGAATCCGACTTTAGGGATGTGGTACTCATCTCCGTTTCCAAGCCGTGGTCATGTGGCTGGCATGACTAGATGCCGAGGCACACAGAACGTTGTTACCTTCCCACCGAAGCGGTACCTATTTATCTACTTGCAGTTTCTTGCTTTCGAACTGCTAGGTTGGCAGGAGCTGGGACCAGAGATGGGAGCTCACTCCGTCATGCGGCACTCGGGTCTTGAACTGCCAAATTACAGACCTTCCAGTCTGCAGTTCAGTGTCTTAACCAATTGAGCCACCGCATATCCTTTTATTAGTGTTAGTACCCCATATAACCCTTCCCTTTGTAGTGTGTAGTAGAAAAGCAATAACATTTTTTTTTTTAAAAAGAGCCTCTTGCTCAGAGTGAAAGAGGAGAGCGAAAAAGTTGGCTTGAAACTTGACATCAAAAAACTAAGATCATGGCATCCGGCCCCATCACTCCTTGGCAAATAGAAGGGGAAGTCATGGAAGCAGTGACAGACTTCACATTCCTGGGATCCAAGATCACTGCAGACAGTGACTGCAGCCATGAAATTAAAAGACGCCTGCTCCTTGGGAGGAAAGCGATGGCAAACCTAGACAGCATAATAAAAAGTAGAGACATCACCCTGCCAACAAAAGTCCATATGGTCAAAGCAATGGTATTCCCAGTAGTAATGTATGGCTGAGAGAGTTGGACTATAAGGAAGGCCGAGCACCAAAGAATAGATCCTTTTAATTATGGTGCTGGAGAAGACTCTTGAGAGTCCCTTGGACTGCAAGGAGATCGAATCAGTCTATCCTAAAAGAAATCAACCCTGACTGTTCCCTGGAAGGAGAGATACTGAAGCTGAAGCTCAAATACTTTGGCCACCAAATGAGAAGGGAGCACTCACTGGAGAAGACCCTGATGCTGGGAAAGACTGAAGGGAAAAGAAGACGGGGGCGGCAAAGGATGAGATGGTTAGACAGTGTTATTGATTCAATGAACATGAAGTTAAGCAAACTCTGGAGCACAACAGAAGACAGGAGGGCCTGGTGTGATGTGGTCCATGGGGTCACAAAGAGTCAGACTCAACTGTGTGACTGAACAACAACAACAACACATACTGAGAGATGCAGTCCTTCAGATACATGGGTGCCATCCAAGGTACCTAGAAACTAATTGGCAACCAATGGAGATACTGAAAAACAGGTGCTAGATGTTGAGAACAGCTATCTCCTGACAGAAGAGGGATGGCTGCATTCTGCACCCACCAGCTGAACATTCTGGACTGTCTCCAAAGGCAGCCCCATGTGGAGCAGTGTATGTTAGTCCTTATAGCTACCACTAGGTTGCCTACTGATTGGAGGGGAAATGTCCTGTCCCTTTAATAGAGGCTTAATAGGATGCTATTTACTCCCATGCCATGAAAATCTTCAACTGCCGGTTTCACATATTAAGCTTCTAAGGCCATTTTCTTCAAAGCCAATGGCTGTCTATCTATTAAATGCACGGCAACACGTTAGGGCAAAGAATCTTCTGACAAGGAACTGATGGACCAAAGTCCTGGGTCCCAGCCTCCCCTCCCCAAATGGCCGCTAAGACCACTTGCTACAAAAGCGAGTCTTCTTTTATGTGATCTAAACTCCCAGGTGGTTTCAGAAGGCAAATAGGTATCAGGAGGTGGACCAGTGGCATGCCATAGGGGGAAAGGGCATTGAACCTTCTAACCCTGCACGGTATTGCCAAAACTCTGAAGGGATTAAAAAAACAGACAAAGAGCGGGGTCTTTTGTTCTTTCCTCTTTGGGACTAACAATACTACTGGAGGAAGATGATCTTAAGAAAACTGTGCAGGGAAGGAAGGGTGAACCCCTTCAAACCCACCCACCATCCAAATGGATGGTTCTGTGTGGTTCTATGTGGTTATCACAGATCTCTCATCATCTTGCCTAACTGGGGTCTACATGGTTCTCTTGCACTAAGGGTGCCAGTTTGGTAGAGAAGATGTTCTCTACAGCAATCAGTCATATATGGTTGGCCTATACTAGTCACAGAGGCTGATGTCGTAATATAATTTTTATGCATTCTGTTAGTTTTGCAGATACTGACCAGAGGAAGGAACTGTACAAAGATACATTTGTTAGGTACACACGATACTAATTTAAATCTCTCAAAAATCCAAAATACCAGTTTTCTCATGATAGTATTATAAGATGGACCACTGTCTGCAATTTCTGTTGGAACCTACTCCACCCTGAGGAGATATTTCATGAAATCATATTCCCAAACAATGTCTTGAGTATATCCTAGATGGAAAATTCAAGAATATCCTGCAAAATGAGCCTCTGTGTTAAGGCTGTAACAAAACTGAAATTCTGGGACAGCATCTTCTTTACTGGCTGTTATATAAAGACCCAGGAGAAAGATTTCTTCGAGAATTTACCAATAAACAATCAGAATGCAAAATATTATTACTGATTTAGATGTTTTTGTAATCTACATAATTGCAATGCTTACAGAAGCAGCCAAGAAACTTACAGCATAACTCTGTGTGGAACTACTGATCCCCATGGGTTTACTGAGGAACAACTCTGCATAGGATCACACTGTAATTTGCCAAAAGACATTGCCATTCCTGATGCTAGGAACCAGTGGTAGTAATTCTGGCACTTAAAGGAACTCTTTATGCATTTTTTTTTGTCTTGCTGAGGTCTTTCACATCACCTCCTGCCTCCTCTTTTTAACTGGAGATGCTGCATGACAAGCTGAGGCTCTTCCACTGAGCCACCATAGCTCTCTGTGGACAGTGTATGTGTGTGTGTGTGTGTGTGTGTAGGGCTCTTTTTGTAGAAAAAGCCCAGCAGGAACTCATTAGCATAATAGGCCACACCCAACATCAGGAACTCATTAGCATATTGGGCCACACCCCTGACAGCACAGCTCATTAGCACATTAGGCCGCACCCACATGTTACCAGAAGTGTGGTCATCCAGCCACACCCACCTTTTGCTTGTTATTCTGTTTACCTTGTTTGTTGTCAAAACCCAGGGCCTTTTTTTGTAGCAGGAACTCCTTTGCATGTTAGTCCACACACCCCTAATGTAGCCAATCCTAATGAGTTTCTGCTGTTGGGTGTGGCCTATTATGCTAATGAGTTCCTGCTGGGTGTGGCCAACTTGGGAGCCAGCCGGAACTCCATTCCTGTGCGTTCCTGCCCCAAAATAGCCCTATATATATAGTTTACTATATATATATATAGTTTACACATAGAGAGGCCAACTCAAGGTTGGGATATTCCTGGCAATTCAGGGGTGAAATCTGGGAAGGGCAACATTTGGGGAGGGGCGTGACCTCAGCAGGGTGTAGTGCAATAGAGTATAACCTCCAAAGCAGCCATTTTCTCAAGGGGGAGTGATCTTTGGAGTCTGGGGATAAGTTATAATTTTGGGAGATCTCCAGACCTCACCTGGAGGTTGGCAGTCCAATCCACACAACATAAATGGTTCTTCCTTCATTTCATCCTCACAAAAAACCTTGTGAGTTAGGTTATGCAGACTCACTGGCCCAAGGTCACTAAGCAAGTTTCCATGGCAGCGGCGGGGTGGCGGGGTTGTACCTTGAGTGAACAACTTGGCAATTTACTAAGTGTTACAGACATACATTCATACAGTCTGATGTAAGGATTTCCTCCACCGTGAATGCTTCGAAGACTGGCAACAAATTTCAGAAATGGAATGGCATTTGGGGCTCATTAATCTTGGGAACAGAACAGGTTTGGTGGGGGAGTTCTGTGTAAAGTTCAATTATTTTCCAACTCTCAGTGTTTAAAGAAATAAGCAGTTTGAAGGTAAAAAGTTCCCTTTGTCAGTCTGTGTTGCACCATATACATATAGATATTTTAGGAAGTGCACAGACCCTGATTTGTCATAGATATGTTCTGTATCAATTATCTATTTCCCCACCCCTCTTGTGTGGGTGAGTGTTAGATTCAAAGACTTCCTTGGAGAAAGAGAGAGTCTGCACTATACCCTTGTAAGTTCACTTTAGTAATAGCTGCATATCAACAAGATAAATGAGTCTTCCAGCAGTGCCCTAAGAAAACAGGTTGTACCTTTTGACCCTTGTTCAGCAATTCAATATGTTTTTTTTTTCCGTGCTGTAATTCACATTCCACATTCACATATAAATATTGTTTGCCTACAGCAGTGGCTTTCAAACTTTTTACCATTTCCTCAGTGGCTCAGTGGTCGCTAACTGCAGACTGGAAGATTGGTAGTTCAGCAGTTTGAGACCTGAGTGCCACATGACGGAGTAAGCTCCCGTCTCTGGTCCCAGCTCCTGCCAACATAACAGCTCGAAAGCAAGAAATTGCAAGTAGATTAATAGGTACCGCTTTGGTGGGAAGGTAACAGCATTCCATGCACCTCAGCGTCTAGTCATGCCGGCCACATGACCATGGAAATGTCTTCGGACAGTGCTGGCTCTTCGGCTTGGAAACGAAGATGAGCACTGGACCCTAGAGTCGGATTCGACTGGCTTTCGAGCAAGGGAAACCTTTACCTTTTCCATATCAGTTTGTCTTCTGAGGAACACATTACAGGCAATGTTCCCTCTAAGCTGTGGAGTCTTGTGAGCAAAAATTCTACTTTGTGAGCTACTGGCATTAAAGTTGTGAGGAGGTGATTTGGCTACTGCATAAATTGGTTTGCTCTGGAGCCATCCTTCCTGAGCTAAGACAAAAATGTGTGAGCCAGAGGCTCAAAAACCATGAGCTAGCTCACACTAACTCAGCTTAGAGGGAACATTGATTACAGGTGATGTGGGGTTACTGAGTGTGCACCTTTAATTAATATCCAGGGTGGCGGGAATAGGCCTCACTGATTTCTGGTGGAACTGGGATTGCACTTTTTAACATTGCCTAATATTTGCCTATGGCTGTAAAGGTAAAGGGTTCCCTTGCTCAAAAGCCAGTCGAATCCGACTCTAGGGATGCAGTGCTCATCTCCATTTCCAAGCTGAAGAGCCAGCGCTGTCCAAAGACATTTCTGTGGTCATGTGGCTGGCATGACTAAACACCGAGGTGCACGGAACGCTGTTGCCTTCCCACCAAAGCGATACTTATTTATCTACTTGCAATTTCTTGCTTTCAAACTGCTATGTTGGCAGGAGCTGGGACCATAGACGGGAGCTCACTCTGTCATGCAGCACTCAGGTCTCGAACTGCCGAACTACCGACCTTCCGGTCTGCAGTTCAGCGTCTTAACCATGGCTGAGCAAGATGCTTTTCAGTAACATAGACTGGAAACCCCCAGTCTGAAGGTCCAGTACTATCCATCAATGCAATGGAGGGAATATAAACAGGGTCATTGGTGAAAAGATGACAAATCTGGCGCAAGGATGCATTTGTGCTTCGCTTAGATCTTATCCTCCATCACCACTGCTGCAGCAAATGCTCATACTCTGAGCTCAGAAAGATAACATGGCATAACTTTGTGAGGCTGTACCATTTCAGAGTTTACAGTGGGGGAGGCACCTTTGAATACTCCCTCCGTGCGAAACTTGGAACAAGGCTGTGGTTTTGCCTTGCCCTGATGCTATAGCTTTCTGTTTGTAGGGAGTTTTAAATAATTTATCCAAACCTTCAGTACCTCATCAGCAATCTCAGCTAGTCCTGACCCAAGAGAGCTGGCTCTCAGCTGCACTCAGAGTTACCAGCTCTTACTTAATGTAGGGCTGCAGGGCACCTGGAGAAGATCGGGAAGGGAACCCAGGCATTTAACCCCCCCCCCGAATCTCTCCACAGGTGGGGGGGGGGGCCTGGGCTCCTTACTGCTGGGGCGCTGCTCCGGGGCGCTCCAGCAGGAAATGACCCCTGGCCTTTTCTCACCCATTGAACATGTTGGTTCACTCTCCTGCCCTTGGTGAGAGCCAAATCGTGAGTCCAAAAGAGGGGTCATCCAAAGCAGGGGTCAGGAAGCCAGAGTGGGGGTCCGAGGACAGGAGCCAAAGGTGGATGTGAGGCACGCACAGAGGTGACTCGTTGCTTCTACGAGAGCCCAATCCTGAGTGGGAGTTATATAGGCCTCCGGCCAGGCTTCCTGTGGTGGTGGCGCTCCTGCTAATACTCAGGACTCGGCGCTCACCTTCCCTGCCAGCGTGCATCTCAATGGTGGGTGGCTAAGTCTCTGTGGAGCCGCTCCCTTAGGCTGAACCACCCGAGGAGGTGAGTCAGGCGGGCTCCCTGATTGCACCTGTGCCTCCTCGGCTGCTGCAGGACCAGGTGCGGGGTTTACAGGCTCAGGCGCTGGCAAGGTATCAACTCGTGAGGAGTCAGAGGGGCCAGCTTCTGGTTCTGGCAATGCCAGCACCTCTGGCTGCAATACCAACTCAGGCGGGTACTCAGCACCATCGTCGCCACTCATGACACTTGTCATGGGGGGAAGAAGTCCTCCAACCCCTGAATACCACAGCCCCCCATCCCTGATCACTAAACCCATCGTGCCAGGCCACTGGAGCCCGGCCCAAGCAGGAGATCACCAGGGGTCTTGGAGCCTCCTTCCCCTGATCTGTTCCTGGGATCTCCACAGAGGCAAAGGAGTTGTTAGCACTGCCCAGAGATACCAGCAGTTGCTAATGCCCCTTGGAGAGGAGGACTCTGGCAGCAGGGATTCAGAAGGGGGGGAAAGCACCCTGCCCACCCCAACTCCTTGTTGCTGCTCCCACTTCAAGTACACACCTCCATGGCCCCTCCCAACCCAGCACCAGAAAGCAGCTGTGCCTCCCACCTTGTCCAATCCTGGGGCCAAGGTTTGGAAACATTTCTGCACCTTCTCCAGCGATGCCTGTGTAGCAGCGTGCCAGGTGTGCCACACCCATGTCTGGAGAGGTGCAAACCCACCCCAACACTTGTCCTCCTCCGTCCCCCACAGGTACCAACTATGTTGCCACTGGAGGAAAGAGTGGCGACCAGTGGGAGGAAGAAGAGGCCCACTCTCTCTCGGCAGGGAGAAACGGAGGGGGAGTAGGAGGTCCCCCCAAGAAAGGCTCCTTGCACTCAGTCTGCCATGGGTGGGAAATCAATGTGGGCTCCAAGAGGTCAAAAGGGCTACATGGAGGGCCCAGGAAGCAGTCACTCGCTTCGTCGTCAGCAAGATGATTGCTGTGGATGGCCAACCCTTCTCCCCGGTGGAGTATGTAAGCCTTTCGCCAGCTACCATGGCGATGGCTAAGGCTCAGGTCTCCAGAATGCAAGGCAGAATGGTGCATTTCATGGCAGACCTCTGGATCAGCCAGCGGGACTGTTGAGCCACAGCCCAGGCCCCAGGAGGGGGCAGTCCTGCCACTAGGCTGCAAAGTGGTTCTGTTCCATGTGCAGGGAACACATGCAGACCACACAGTGCAAAACATTGCTGCCATGTGATACCGAGAAGCCTGAGGGTGTGGGTGGGTGGCAGCAACATCATTCAAAGCTACACGGTCATGGACACTGGCACCAACATGCCGGCAGAGGTGAAGCATGTGCACCTCAAGGGCATTGTCTACAAGATATCCAGTTTTGGCGACTTGAGGCTCAGATGCATCCCATCGAGCTCCTGATGGAGACGCGCCGAGTCGTGGTGAACAGGAAGGGTCCCGGCTGAATCCAGGCCCTCCCTCCCGGAGTCCTTGTAGGAACTCCCAACCTGAGGTGCAGAGGAGAGCCGCTTCCAAGGTGAGGGCTGAGGGATACAGGCTCTCCCTACCCCAAGAGGTCCTGCCACCGCGAAGCCATCATGGGGAAACAGCTGGCTGCCGGACGAGCAGACAAGCGATCTAGCGCAATTTCTCTCCTACAATGATTTAAACACAAAAAAAACCAGTGAGTTAAGTGACCCCCCATATAAGCGGCCAAGTCTTTAAGTCCATTGGCTTTAACTCAAGAAACAAGTGGCGGGTGGGGGACGAGTTGGGGATTCACCCTCCCCCCGAAACTGAATAGTCCCTGAACAAGAAAGAAAAGAAATAAGGTAACTTTAAGTGAAGCGTTAGCACCAATGACAGATCTTAAACAAGAGGCATTGCAAAATGACATGGACTTGGCTTATCGAACTTATCCAGATTTTATAAAGAAAAATAAACTGCCTGGAGAAATATACATGAAATTCTCTAAGAGATCTACCAGAGACAATGTTTTGAAAGCCACACCTGGAAAAGTTCTGAAGGTTAAAGATGAAGAAGTAAACATTTTAAAGGACATTCCATTCGAGATGCAGGAGCGAAGGCGACAACACAAGGATTTAACCTTCTTCCTCCACAACAACTCAATCAGTCATAGAGGGATTTTCCCAGAGGGACTTGTATTCAACTATAAAGATAAGAAGCCAAAGATTTTTTGAAACAACAACAAAGCCCGAATAAAGATGACAAAAAAGCTGTGGACAATATTGAAGAAGAGGGAACCAGTGATGGAAGAACAGAAAACACCTCGAGTAGCTCTAGCAGCACCCCAGAAACCTCAGACTTGGAGAAGGGGGCAGCTGCACCTAAAATACTTAAAACTAATCTGAAGTACAAGAAGAAGAAATGTATAAGATAAATGGATAGTTCAACAAAATATAAGTGATTATAAAACACCTGAGACTAGTATTAAGATTAAGCTAGCGTTATTCTGAATTTTGATAAATTGATCTTTGTTATTATTGTAGGATTGTTATACATACAATGCAACATTTAGAACATGATCCTTATCTTATCTTTTGCTTTAGTTATAGTGATTTCCCTCTGTTCCCCTCCCCTTAGGATGTAGGTTATAAAATGCAATAATAAAAAGTTATTTTTAAAAAGGGCATTGTCTACCAGGTGCACATATGCTTCAGCTGGTGGTGAAGGATGCTCTGGGACTGGGGAGCACTGTCAAGGTCACCTGGGATGCTGCCCCACCCCTTGAGATGTGACCCTTGCTTGAGACTTCTTGTGCAGCATCATATCTGCCCATCTGCTGCACAAGAGGCAGAGGGAGGGGGATGAGAAACTGCACCTACACCATGATGGTACATTTGGTGGAGCAGAAGAGCACCACACAAGATGTCATCGCCTCCACGACCATCCTGCATGGGGAAGAGGAGCTCAGCATCAGCTCCACTGACTGGCTGACACTCTCCCAAATGGTGTGTGTCCTCAAGCCCTTCCAGGACACCACTGATGTGCTCTGTGCCCATACAGCCAGCCTGGGACAAGTCATCCCCCTGATTTGAGGACTGGACCAAGCGATGGTCTCCACACTGAAGCCAGCTGTTCTCCCATAGGCCAGGGCCTTGGCAGAGAGGTTGCAGGTGGGCATCACCACCAGGTTGCATCCTCTCTGCAATAAAAGGGAATACAAGGTGGCCTGTATAGACTGTGACCCCAGATACAATGCAGAATTGCTCTCCTGAATGCAAAGCTCTTGCAATGGAAGCATGAGCTCTGCAAAGTCTGCAGAGGCTACAGGCCAACAGACGTGGCCAGAGGGAATAGCGGGTAGAAGAGGCTGGGGAGGAGGAGCCTCTGCCTCAAACCTCTGCCTCAAACAGCACAGCAAGAAGAAGCCCCACTACTGGTTGACAATAGTGAACCAGGTGTCAGCAGCAGCGGGGACACCAGGCATGCAATGGAGGAGGATTTGACAGAGAAGAAGAAGAAGAAGAAGAAGAAGAAGGAGGAGGAGGAGGAGGAGGAGGAGGAGGACTGTCCCAGAACTTGTGACTGCCCCAAGGTCACATCAGCAGGTGCAAGTGGAGGAGTGGGGAATCAAACTCGGTTCTCCCAGATTAGAGTACGCACACGGAGCTCTTGACAGAAACTGCTCTTTTTCAAGGACAGCTGTGCCAGAGCTTGTGACTGACCCAAGGTCACATCAGCAGGTGCAAGTGGAGGAGTGGGGAATCAAACCCAGTTCTCCCAGATTAGAGTCCGCTCACTTAACCACTACACCAAACTGGCTGATGGTGAAGGAGTACCTCATCAAGTCCAGAGACCGCCAACATCGATCCCCTGGAGTACTGATCATGCAAGACCTGACCTCTCCTGCGTGGTCATCTGGCCTGACCTCTCTTGCGTGGCCATGAGCCCTGTGTCACGGCAGGGCCAGGGAGCGTGGGTTAAGCAAGTCAAGTCCAAAGCCAGTCCGAGGTTCAGCCAATAATTCAAACAGCACAGAGAGTTAAACAAGTCCAAAACAGTTCACAAAGCCAGCGTCAAATGTACCATAGGTCAGAGTCCATAAATCAAGGAAAGCCCCACTGGTGGACCTCCTGATGGCACTGGTATTTCTGGCCACTGTGTGACACAGAGTGTTGGACTGGATGGGCCTTTGGCCTGATCCAACATTGGCGTCTCTTATGTTCTTATGATAAGCCAGAGTATTGCAGATCCGAAGTCGTGGTCAAACAATGCCGGGAGTCAGGGAGCCGGAGTGTCAGAAGCAGAGTAACGAACGGTCAAGGTTTCAAGGGGTCCGGAGCAAGGTTGCACAGAGCGACTGGTCCTGTCAACTGAAGTTGCCAGCATAAATCTCTGCCAGCAGCAGGTTTGTTGATATAGTGTGCTGGCTCATTAACTCGTTATCTTTCGTGGAGCAAGGTCAGGCTTCTGTTAAAACTCAAGGCTGAACGAACGTCTTCCACGCATGCGTGCAGCCTTGCGTCTCTCATTCAGCTCCTGTCTTCTTTGACTCCTGAGCCGGTTCACAGGTGGCGGAGAGTCAGGTGGTGAATTGCTTGTGTTAAGCAGAGCCTGATCTGGCGCAGGTGTCTCTTGGGAGGTTCTATCCTTCTTGAGACTTAGAGTGTCTTCTGTTAAAGGAGCCAGTTCTTGGCTGGCAGGCTCTGCTTCTGTGGGGATATCAGGGGCTTGGGGTGCCAAGTCCCCTTGTTCCTGGCTGTCAGTTGCCACATCAGGGGCAGGCATGACACCCTGAGTCCACCTAACACCCAAACCCCAGCAGGGAGACCAGTACACAGCCAGGATGGTATAAAACGTGGGTCCTCACTCAGCCAAGGCAACCAGTAGCTAAGCCCCACTGCTCGGCATGAGCAGAGAGACAGGGTGGCAAAGAGCCCTGAGTCCACCTAATACCCAAACCCCAGCAGAGGAGAGAAGTTCACAATCAGGAGGGTATAAAATGTGGGTCCTCACTCAGCCAAGGCACCCAGTAGCTAAGCCCCTCTGCTCAGTGTGAGCAGAAAGATGGGGTGGCTCAGAGCCCTGAGTCCACCTAACACTCACATCCCAGCAGGAGAGAGGAGTTCACAATCAGGAGGGAATAAATGAATGTGTTCTGCTAGTCTGCATTTAACAAGCTCCCTGCCTCTCTATGAACATCGGACAGAGAAAAGGGTGTGGAGGTGAGCTGAGCATATATATAACTTTCTGATCGCATAGAGCAGAATGGGAGTTCTGTTACTGGCAGCCAGCAGTGCCTGTTAAGCTTTGGAGGGCTCCTATTGGTGTTTCCAAGGCTGGAGAATTCCACCCCACTGTTGCCTTGGAGTTTTGTAAACAGTTTAATCGAGCAGAGACACTCTGTCTGGAAATGTATCACAAACCACCACGAACCACCACAAATAGTACCAAAGTTCATGGAATGTTCATGCTGGGTACCCTTCCATTAACATCGCTTTGTGAACCACGACCTGCCAAAATTTGTGATGAACTTTAGCTTGTGAGCCCGTTCGTACCCATCCCTAACTATAACCCCAAGATCTCTTTCAGTCTTGGTTTCAGCCAGTTTAAAACCATATATTTTAAAGTTAGGATATTTTGTTCCAGTGTGTGTCACCTTACATTTACAAACAATGAACTTCCTTTGCCATGTTGTTGCTCACTAACCCAGGCTGCATAGACTCATCTAGTTCACAATCTAGTTTGGGTTTTTTGAAGACCTACAGGAGACTCTGACACATTAGATCCTGAAAGAGAGAGAGAAAGAGATGGTATTCCAAGATGCTTCAGCCAACTTTACAGCCCATATGTATCCGGCAGTTCTGACAGCATACATATTGCATGTTTTGGAAAGCAATTGATACCTAGTTTAAGAAACAGCCAAAATCACAAAAGTGGATGAAATATGAGAAATATAGTCCTTAGTCCACTACAGTGGTGAGAAACGACTATTAGTGGACAGAAGAGTTACAATAGCTCAAGGAACAGGTCTGCGCTAACAGTGTAATCCTAAAAACACTTCCCTGCAGTAAGTTCCATTGAATAGACTTGAGCAGGATTCTGAGAAGACCTGTTTAGGATTGTGTATTATTGCCTGGGTTTTGCTGCCTCGTCTTCTACGTTCTTATCCATTTTCTAAATTGGTCATAGCAGGGGTCCCCAACCTTTTTGAACCTATGTGTGCCTTTGAAATCCTGACACAGTGTTGTGGATGCAGCCACAAAATGGCTGCTGCAGAAGGCAGAGCCTGACGCAAAATGGCTTTCACACAGTGACATTTGTTGTGCTGTGATGAGATGGCAGCTGCTGTCAAAGCAATGTTTAAAAAAAATCTGTGCAACAAGTCAAATCTCCAGTGGCCCCCACCTGGTCCTCCCCATGTTCTAAAAATACTTGGTGGGCATCAGGAAAGATGTCAGCAGACACCAAGTTGCCCAAAGGAACCACATTGGGAACCCCTGGTTTATAATATGTCATGTCTTACAATGTTTGGGGAGGGGTGCCTGTATTGTCTTCTAATTTGGTAATCCTGTTCTTGTTGCATTGCTTACTGAACATCTTATACTGCCTGATTGCATTGTCTTTATATTTTGCAATCCACCTTGAGTCTTGGCAAGAAAGGTGGGCTTTGAATGAATATAACAAAGGATTAGCTGGCTTCAAAAAAGGCCAAGGGAGAATGATAATACCACAAAGTGTAACAAATGGCTGCGTGGAATTTCATTTTACCAATGGAATTGGGTAAGATTTCCCCAAGGAGATGAGCATATGAGCCGCCTTACACCAAGTTAGACTGTTGGTCCACCTAGCTCAGTATTGTCTGCTCTGGCGGGCAGCGGTTTGCCAGGGTTTCAGCTATAGAAAGGCTTTCCCAAGACCTGCTACTAGGATTTGTTTCAACTGGAGATGCCTGGAACTGAACCTGGGACTTCCTGTCCAAAATGCAGGTGGGCTCTTGTGCTGATCCATGGCCCCTTCCTTGTGTATAAAGGCCAGTCACTTGCTCATGTCAACAGAACAGTAGGGTCGGAAGGCTGTTCAGGAAGGCATCCTCGGTCGGCCCCCATGACCTGCAACAGGAGGGGTGTTCAGCCTGAAAATTCTCTCCTTCTGCCCCTGGACTTCTTGGGAGTACATATGACAGCATGGTTGAGGTAGTTGGGCTCTTTATGCTCCCTGAAGCTAGTCCTGTGGTAGCAACTGAACAGGGAAAACTTCTAGGATTCTGCTCAGTGTGAGATATTTTTAGGTCCAGTTTCTGCAAATGGTAACATCAAGTAAGTAAGGCTTTTCCTTGACTTTTCAAGTGGCAAAGCTTTTCCTTCAGGCTGTAGGAATGTTTTGCAGGATCTGAATGTTCCTCCATTTTTTAAAAAACCCTCTCTGCATAGAGAAAACTAATATCTCTTTGCCCTGACCGACTATTTTTGTATATGCAAGGAATTTTTATTTGTAGGGGAGCATTCCAACACACAACTTCTCACCTGACATGGTACAGTCCAGGAAGAACAATCTTTACCACATGATTTTCTTGATTATGCAAGCAGGCTCTTAGAATTGAGTGCTATAGTTAAGAAATTCAAAATTTTAATTTTAATTGGATATACATAATTATTGAGGTGCTCTTAGCTATGCCTAGTCCTGCACCATATAACCAGTAGAGGGCATTAGAGGGCTGGGTAGAAACAACCAGCAAGCAAGAGTCATCCTTACCATTTATAACCTTGCTGCTATTCAACTATTAACTCATCACAGAAGCATCTACTATGCATGGAGAAGAACCATAGCAAATTAGAGGTGAATCTGAAATCCAGTTTACACCCAAACCCCGTCCTTGGTAGAAAGTAACTAATCCCCCAGAGGTACTTGTGTGACCATGGATGTAATATTTCAAGAGTAGTGGAAGTGGCTTCAAAGCATCTTCTCTGCTCTTGAAATATGTATAAATTTTCCTGTCCTGGGTTGAGTTAATTGTAAGTTCACACTGCATAAGAAAAAAGTGAATAAGAAAAGAAGCTGGATACAATGGGCACATATTGGCTAACGCTCAGTTCATCACCTGCATAGTTTTGTAATTTTGTAATCTGAGTCCCGTTGCATCGCTCATTGGATGACATATGCCAACTGATTGCATTTTTGGGTATTTTGTAATCCACCTTGGGTCTCAGTGAGAAAGGTGGGCTAGAAATTGAGTAAATTGATAATAAATGAAATATCTCCTTCTGCAAATGTCTTGAGAAGATTTGCTTCTTTTCAAATAATGTTTGAGGGTTTTTTTAAAGTGAAGAATGGACACACATCTGCATAAATGAGCATGGGCCTAGTGAAAAACAAGGAGGTGGGCAGCCTTTCCAGGTGTGCAAGGCAAAAGGCTATGTATTCTATGTATGTAAAGCAAGTTGAAAAGCTGGGTTCACTCTGTGGGTGCTTATACTTCAGCTGGAGGCCTTATGATTGATGTACTTAAAAAAAATTAATGTACTTTTATGTTTCACATGCCAATAAAGGTTATCTATCTATCTATCTATCTATCTATCTATCTATCTATCTAGCTATCTATCTATCTATCTATCTATCTAGCTATCTATCTATCTATCTATCTATCTAGCTATCTATCTATCTATCTATCTATCTTCTATCATCTATCTATCTTCTATTATCTATCTATCTATCTATCTATCTATCTTCTATCATCTATCTATCATCTATCGTTTCAGATGAGTAACTGTGTTGATGTGCAACAGAACAGCAAGATTTGGTCCATCAGATGAAGGGAGCTTTTATTCTCAAAAGTTTATATTCTGGAAATCTTGTTGGTCTTTAAGATGCTTTGGGACTTGAATCTTGGGGGAAATATTATTTACCTACCTGGTTCAACTGAAGAAAAAAAGAAAGGCAAACATATAATTTATCATTACTGAACTTTTGGATTTCCTACTTGTCAAAGGCTGCAATTCTACAAACACTTTCCTGGGAGTAAGGCCCATTGAATAAAATGGGATTTACTTCTGAGTAGATATACTTAGGATTGCTCTCAAGTTCTAAGATGTCTGAAGTTTCCTTTTCTGCACTGTTGAAATATGGGAAATGGCCTTCTAAAACGTCAGCACTGGTGTAGTCACAGGACTGAATCCAGAATAAACTGGCAATTTTCTCTCATTCCCCCTTTCTTGCTGCAAAATGTGTTCATGACATTCCTCAGGGTCTCCTGTCCCTCAGGAGTAGGGTTCTGTAGAAATCGGGGGCGGGGGGGACAGCAAAGTTCCACTCTGCCACTGGAAAAATTAATCTGGATGCAACGCTCAGGATACAAGGAAGTTGGTAGTCTTTCAGGTACATTGTGCCTACAGACCAAAATTCACATGTGTTGGTGGGAGATCAATTAATAGATCTCCTGTAGCAGCCAAAGCGCACAACAACATAGACCACCAGGGTCATCTAGTCCAACCCCCTGCACAATGCAGGAAATTCACAAATACCTCCCCCCACACCCCCAGTGACCCCTTTTCCATGTCCAGAAGATGGCAAAAAAACAACAACCCACCTCCAGGATCCCTGACCAAACTGGCCTGGAGAAAACTTGCTTCCTGACCGCAAAGTGACGATCAGCATTTCTGTGGGCGTGTAAGAAAGGGCCACAAGAACTGAGCACTGATGCAACCCTTCCTGCACTCCCTCTCATGATCTGCCTAAATTCACAGAATCAGCATTGCTATTAGATGGCCACCAAGTCTCTGTTTAAAAACCTCCAAAGAAGGAGAGCCCACCACCTACCAAGAAAGCCTGTTCCACTGAGGAACTGCTCTGTCAGGAAGTTCTTCCTAATGTTTAGCCGAAAACTCTTCTGATTTATGGTTCTGGTCTGACCTTTTGGGGCAACAGAAAACAACTCCGCACCATCCTCTGTATGACAGCTCTTCAAGTACCTGAAGATAGTTATATCACCTCTGAGTCGTCTCCTCTCCAGGCTAAACATACCCAGCTCCTTCAGCCTTTCATCATAGGACTTGGTCTCCAGGCTCCTCACTATCTTCTTTGCCCTCCTCTGGACACATTCCAGCTTGTCTATATCCTGGTAGGCACCTCTCATGGTTGTCAGATTCATTGGTTGTGGGGTTGGGGTGGATGAAGAGCTACAAATAAAATGCATACGTCTTTTAAAAGTGCCAAAAGTCCTGTTTGCGCCAGTGGCTCATGGGGGGGGGGGGGAACTATAAAAGATTTAACTGGAACAAATTGCATTATTTGTTCAAATTTAAAAAAAAATTATTTAAGGACCAGGTTTTCCAGTCTCTTTTAGCAATCTCTCTGGCTTTCAGAAATAACAGAAAAAACGATGGGGGGTGGATAAAGAGCTACAAATACAATTTGTACTTTCTTTGAAAAGTACCAAAAGTCATGGTGTGATTTGCTTGATGTAATTTGTCTACTCTGGAGAGAATGGCAGGATCCCCCCCTCCCCATTTTGAACTTAGTGACTTATCAGTTCAAGACCAATTTATAGGCATCCAACAGTCTTGCAGCTCTTGGGGGGGGGTACTGAGCTGTCTCCTGGTAAAATTCCATAAAATTCCATTCTCCCCCCCCCCCGTTTTTAGTTACCAATTCAGTAACACAGGATTTGTATTTTTATACTCTTGGGGATGGGGATTGCACAGTTTTCTTCCCTGGTTCCTTGCTCTGATCCACAGTTTCTATACTTTGTCAGGAAATGGACTGGTTCATCACTAGATGTGGTGGTGGAACAGACGATCTGGACAGGGACCAACAAAAGGACAGGAAATCACCCCTGCACAGGAGTCCACTCCTGGTCCTGCAAAGAAGCCTTCAGCTTTGTCTGGATGTCATCAACTTCCTCGCAGAAACAGCCAACATTTCCTCCAGATCTAAGCAAAGTGAATCCTTCTTAGCCAAGGCTTCCAAGTTACCCTAAAACAAAATTTGGGACCACAGAGTGCAGTTTTAGCAGCAGGTGGTATGCTGGCCATCTGTGGCTCGAATATTGAATCAAGACTGACAGAGCTTTCTGCTTCCCATGCAGAAAGTTAGCAAAGGTTAGCAAAGGGGAGTATGCATTTACAGTTTTTGGCTTCAATAACTGGAAGATAGTTTTAGAGAGCAAGAAGGGATTTTATAGACATTCTGAATCTAAAAGCCACGTGATGGTAATGACCCAATGGAAAGGGCTTGACAAGGAAGATAGTTTTAGGGCCAAGACAAGGAAGATTCGTATAGTTTTAGGGCCAGAACAAATAAAGAAGAATAGGTATTCTATCTAATCTAATCTATCTATCTATCTATCTATCTATCTATCTATCTATCTATCTATCTATCTATCTATCTAAACTAACTATTTAACTATCTAGTAATGCTCATATGGCTATCACCTTAAG
The DNA here is from genome assembly GCF_001447785.1 of Gekko japonicus. Lineage (NCBI taxonomy): Eukaryota > Metazoa > Chordata > Lepidosauria > Squamata > Gekkonidae > Gekko > Gekko japonicus. The sequence continues at coordinate 1,460,195 of NW_015175359.1, forward strand.
CAGAAATTAGAAACAATTTTTTTTAAAGACCTTACTAAGTATTATTTATCTTATACTTGATTATTGTGCCTATTAATTTGGCCACTGAGAGGGCGACACAATCATTTGTATCCAACAGTAGCCATGACACCTGGGCTCGCACATTTAGCAATTCTGTATCTTTAAGTGAAGGGGTGACTAAATTAGCCCTCGTCATCAACTTCCTCGGGCACTCCATAATCATATGTTTGATAGTTTAAATTGTATCATATGGGTATCTGCATGTTCTTTTAGAGTATGATACTCTATTATATCTGCCCTCCAAAACTGCCAAGGGAAGAATGTTAATTCTTGCCAAAGTAAAAGCTCTTCTTAGTTTTGGGACTGTCAATTAATAAAAATATTTTGGCAGTTGCGTCAGGAGGGCAATTCCCAAATGGAGTGTCAAACATACCCTGCATGCCATAATAGATGTACTTGTAACTTCCAACTTCCTTACACATTCTTTGTCTTATAATGTCTTTAGTTTCTGTATTCTTAATCATATAATTTGTTATTCCTAGGCATTTCATTTTCTTGTCCAATAGTTGATCCCATTGGCTATAATGCTTATCTGCCTGGATAAGCCCAAGAAGAGTAGATCCTCCCTCAAATTTTAAAACCTTTGAAGATAAATGCTTTAATCCAAGCCCTAGCTTCCAAAGAATAGGTATTATGTCAAGAGCATTGCTCAAACTATCCAGTTCCTTGCTGTTAATGAGCTGCCTTTACATGGTGGCGAGGGGCCTAGTCCAATTAGTGACACTGAGGAACAGGAGGAGGTGTCAAGCCCTTATGAACTGTTCATGGCACTCTTTCATTATAATATCCTAAAAAGGAACATTTTTGCTCCAACAAATCCTCTTTTGAAAGAAGAGGACAGTATCCATACTGCTCTCTCAGTGCTGTTCAAATATAAAGGTGCATTCTCAAATGTATACAAAGTCCTTTTAGCTGCTGTAACTTTTGGAGCATCTACCGCTATACGCGAGGCAGCATTCTCTTGCCTTAATCACGTTTTACAGCCACAGAGGCTGTCAATATCCCATCTTTGGTTATGAGAAAACACTCACAAAGAACATCAATATGGATGTTTTCACAGAAGAATTTCATGCCCAATCACATCGACTTCAACTCTAATTGCTCTAATTGTTCAATGGGCTGAGTAGGGTGCAATGGAATGGTAACCAGGTTCTGTAATGGTTAGCATCTTTGTGATAAATTAGAAACATTTTTGAGTGACAAACCACCAGTTCGGTAATGGTTAGCATTTTTGTAATAAACTTGAAACATTTCTGAGTGATAAACAACTTTTCTTTATTATTAGTTATAAGTATGCTTACTATTATTTATAGGTATAAGCATAACAGTTGTGTATAGTTATGTACAGACAGACACATAATGGCTGCCCTACAAGCAAAACATTCCTGGCTATAGGCCTGATCCCACTCATAGTGTGAACTGGAGTATGGCTAAACCCATTCTCCTCAGCCCATTTTTTTCTAATCTCAATCCATCTCCTCCAAGAGCTGCCATTTGCCCATGTAGAGGCATCATAGGGCACATTATATCTCCAGTGTATTGGGAAAACAGTGAGCTAATAGTCAATCCATATCCCAGGCCCCAGCACTGATCAAAACCAGGATTCCCTGGGGTTGCTGTTCACTCTTTAAAATAATGCAGGAGATCTGCTCATGAATATCTTGCCATCACATCTAATCTGGCCCCAGTATAACTATGAAGGCTTTGTGGGATGCAACCAGCATTGTGAATTGTGCCAAGAAAAGAACAGGGAGCAAGTGCAGACAGAAGCAGAGCACTGCATTGGCTGAAGCTTCTAAAAGGTTTTCAAGACAAGACCCCTTGTAAAATGTGTGGCGGTAATCTAAGCTTTAGGTGACAGAGGAATGAATGATGATCACCAGTCTCTCCTCAGATAGAAAACCAGATTACCCTACAATTAAGACTTGATCCTCTGATTTGGTGGTCCAGGGATGCAAATCCACCACCAACCTTTTCTACCATCCAAGTACTCTTCTCTCCCCACTCAAAAATGTGATTTTGTACTCCCTACAAAACATCTCAGCAAGATTTCCATCTGTCTGCACCCCTGTGGTGATCTATCGCTGATCAAATACAATTCTAGGATGTTAACACTTTATAATGAGGTGGGTTCCTTTCCCCCTTCACTATTTCTACCATTGTTGTGTTTAGATTATGTAAAAGGCGATATTTATAAAACAGTCCACATAAATATCAGCAGGCACAAATGGCTCGAAGAATAGGCCTAAACCAAGTATTTAGTATTGCAGAAACAATAAAAAAAACATTTCAGGGCTGAATCTGACAAAGGCAATGGCACATAATTACTAATTTGGGGGCAAAATAAAGTAACGTGTAGGAGGGCTCTGCCAAGCTTCCTGAGACAGAAATAAGCACAATGACTTGGAGAAAAAAAACCTTAGCTCTGCAGAGAACCAAAAACCGTGATTCAGAATACGAAGACAGGCAATCATACCTACTTTGTGCAGTTTTCTCAAGAAGAGTTTTTGCTACATAATATACCTGTCACTATTTATCTTGCCTGCACGAAACAATGAAACAACAGCATTAGTCATGCACAGGGTTTGTTTTGTATGACTAGCCTAGAACATTGAAATGTGCAGTCTTCATCCACTAGGGTCATTCCATGTCTCGATTCAAACTCCAAGTTTTGTTTGAAAACTGTTGGTCATTCCATTAAAGTAGTGTTAAGGTGTTGTGTGACATCATCATTCAGCAAGCGTGGTATCAGGTTTATGCTGCTTTATTTATATGTATTTATTACAATATTCATGCCTTGCTTTTTACAGCAACAGGGTTCCAAAGCGGCTTTCAACATCACAGGCCCCTCACAACAATAACAGACTTGTGAGGTAGATTAGGCTGTAAGAGAGCTTCCATATTAAGAGGATACATAAGCCATGGCATTTCTGTCCACTGAAAAAGACGTTTTGCTGTACAAATTGGCTTCAGCACTAATTTTAGGGCTGCAAGATTCATTCAACAAATTAATTACGTTAAAGTTTTAGTTGAGTAAGCAGTGGGGCTATTTGCAATGGAGAAAGATGCAAGTTGAACTCATGAAGCGGCCTTATACCGAGCCAGACTATTGGTCCATCACTCAATAGTGTTGTCTATTCTGCCTGGAAGCAGCTGTCCAGGGTATCAGGCCAAGAAGAGTGTTTAAAGTGAGATTCTTTCTTTCTTTCTTTCTTTCTTTCTTTCTTTCTTTCTTTCTTTCTTTCTTTCTTTCTTTCTTTCTTTTTCTTTCGTGTGTATGTGTGCCTGTGCCTGGAAGTCATGGCGACCTCTGATGACTCCTACTGGGGCATGGAGGATGTTCAGAGAAGTGCCTTGATAGCCTGCCTCTGCCTCCTGACCCTGGTATTCTTTGTATCCAAATACTTACCAGGGCTGGCCCTGCTTAGCTTCCAAGATCTGATGAGATTGGGCTTGCCTGGGCTATTCAGGTGAAAGCTAAGTGAGATATTTTCTTGAAGCTGCTAGTGACTGAGCCTGGGACCTTCTGCACACAAAGCATGTGCTCTGTCACGGAGCCATAGCCTCTTCAAGGCCACCAACATAAGGGACCCATGGACAACTTTTAAAATAGTTTCATTATTTTTACTGCTATTTTGGAGCTGGTGTGTTAATAGAACCAGTGTGGAATATTTGGTACAGTGGTAAACATAAGATAGGGAGACCTGGCTTTCAACCCTTCTTCACCCATGAGTCTCATCATTATATGACCCTGGACCCAGCACTCTTTTTTAACACCTAACCTGCCTTAGGGATTTATTTTCAGGTTGAAAAGGGGTATCCCTAATGTACACAACCCCAATCTTGTTGAATTGAAGGGTAGTATTTAAACCAAACGTGCCCCATTTGAGAGGAGCCATACTGGTGGAGGGCATATGTTCCATGTAGAAGACAGCTTACATCTCTGGTTACAATTAGTTTGGGCAACATGGCTGGAAGAGAGTTTGGAGAGCTACTACCAGCTAGGGTAAGCTGTACTGGACAAGATGGGACTATGTTTTTAATGCTAAGGAGAAGCCACAGCTTAGCCATGCCCTGTTTGTATCCCCGCCATCTCGTTTAAAAAGAGATCTTAGCAGCAATGGGAAAGACTTCTGTCTGAGACCTCACTGAGGCATTGCCATTTAGAAGATACCATCCTGGAGAGTCCAATGATTTGACGTTATAAAGTTGTTGCAAATGCCTTAACAAACCTTTACTGAGGGGAGCAAAGAAGTGAAATCTGTTATGTAGCTAAGAAACATTGCTCACTGCATCTCTGCAGAATTCCTTGCTCCGGCTTTGCCTCCATCTGTTCCATTTTCCTCTGAGAGTATTTAGTCCCAGTGCAGAGATAGAGCAGATTTACTTCACTCTGGTTGTCCATTGTGTCTCTTGCTTCCAATAAGGATGCGTGCTCAAAACTGACTTGTGAAGGGACTCAGAGTGTACATTATTTTTTAAGCAAGCAATTCTTATTTTCTCACATGCTAGTCTACAAGGAAACCTTTTTAGGGTACAGGATTGAAAGGTGCCTCTGGTTTTGATTCAGAGAAAAAATATTCAAACATGTTAATTCTCTTCCAGATCTTGGTTTTTTTACTGCACCTTATATAAGGACTCTGGTTATATCCATGTTTGTATTTTTGGTGTCTGGAGTTTGCCTTTGTTCATTGCTCTATTACTAGAATCCTGAAATCTGTCATGGAGTCCCTAATACTACCTAAGTGTGTGTGTGTGGGGGGGGAGGGACTAATTACAGACAAGTGGAAGTACTTTTTCTTCCTCTGATCTGGTAGGTTTAGAGAGCACCTGGCAGATCCCAGTTCTAGAATAATGATTTAAAATAATGATTTTAAACCAGAGTAGCTTGTTGTTGTTTACTAAACCAAATAAGGCTGCAATCTGTTATATGTGCTGAACTGTAAGAAGAGTCATATGCTAGTTACAGTGTGGGCTGCAGCCCATAATTTTCACATTAAAACAATTTATGGAATTTATATACATTTTTCCTGTTTTACAAAAACTTATTCTATATTCATCGATGGGCGTAGGTGTACCTAACTTTACCTAGACTTGAGCTATAAACTTTCCCATCTTCTCCTTTCAATGCTGTGTTCAAAAAAACCCTAATAAATTAGGGGGGAAAGGAAAATTTATTCCCATCCATTAAAAACTTTGCTTTCAGTGACTAATCCTCTTTTTCAAAAAAGATTACCAAGTTTGGCAGAAATCCTAAAACAGCCTACTCACTGATATAATCAAAGGGGCTCCCAATTAAATGCCTTCCTTTGCATTTATTCGGTCTATACTCTTTCTGGGCTACTTTTCTGATTAATAACATTTTCCCCTGTAAACTGAAGACCCTGAACTGTATTACAAACAGCTTTTGAAATTCTTCCTAATTTCAAGAAGTGGTTTTCTGTGTGGCATGATGGATTGCTGTTAGAGGAACAAGTCCAAGAAATGGAACCAGTTGCATGATTTATTTATTTTTTTGTAAATAGAGAGTGGAATGCTACTTGGTTATATTCTCATGTACATTAATATGTTTTGTGATAGTGACTGATTATATTTTTATCTCATCCTTTCTTCAAGGAAGTCAGGGTGGTATATATGGTTCTCTTCTCCACAACTTCATCCTCATAACAGAGTGAGGCAGGTAGTTAGGCTAAGACAGGGCAACCAGTCCAAGGTCATGCAGTGACCCTCCTGGCTGAGTAAAGATCTGGTCTGCTGCAGTCAGACACTTAATCCACTACATTATACTGGCTCGCATATTATAGCCCTTGCTGAGTAGCCCTGATTTCCCAGAGGGGTAAAAGGGTCTCTGGCTGCCATTCTCTGAGTTGTTCTGATACAGAAGGGGAGAGGAGGTGGAAGGGTCTAGCACGGGTAGAAGAAGCAGGGCCATAGGACAGAGGAGCCAGCAGAACAAAAGAAGGGAGAGTTTGGATTGGAGAGCTGGGAGTGGTTTAGAAGAGGAAGGAGGAGAGTTGGCCAGATGGAGGGTCCATCCATCCATCATGTTATATGCATTTGATTTACTTTGAAAAAAAAAACTAACTTTCCACTATTTTAAAAAAAACCCTTCATAGCAGATTGAAGTATGAGATTGGAAGGAAAACTGAGAGAATAAGTGTTATATATTTGAATCTCAGTTCTGTTTCATTTATTAGCTGGATATGTTGAATCTGCTGTTCTTTTATATTTACTAGTTTTACTTACTGTATTTGCTGCTGAATAAAATACGCTTAAATAAGAACCCAGCTTTGTCTGTGAATCTTACTGAGTTAGTTATAACATTAACAGCAAATACCCTTGCAGAAAGGCTACAGAAAATGCACATAGCCAGGAGTTATCAAAAAAGGTACACATTGCTATGACTGTACTAACTATATGTCTTTTTTACAGAGTCTACTGATGCCAGTGCAGCTTCATAGATAGTGAGCAGATTGGGCACATCAGGCATGGCTGCACTGAACAGTCTAGAATTTAACATATTGAAAATATACAGATTAAGCATCGGAATTAACATTTATAGCTACATCATCCAGAAAGAATAGATACCAAATGCCACAAAGGCGTGAAAGGGTAATACTAAACTTCAGCTTCCCCTTTTCTCAGCCTCATTTTCAGATGTAGGCAAGGAAATGAATGTTGTTCTTTATACAATCATGTTCAGTCATGAAAGATTACTATTCTAATCTTTGACATTAGTTATATGGTCTAGTTATTTTAGTTTATTGTTTTTAAAAGTATAGATAATTACTTGGAAGTGTGGACATACATGTAGAATTTTCAGTAGTTTCATAGGATTATTTTTCTAGCACAGACCCCCACCCACCTAAATGTAGAGTCTTCTGTGGTCACTGGGCTGGATCCAAAGGTACATTTCTGTATGTAGAAGGTATCTTCTGCTCTAAAACAAGAAGCACTTGACAACTACTACACTATCTATAGCACCACACAAGCACTTTTTGCAAGCTCTGGTGCAAGTGTTTGTAGAACCTGATGGTTCTTTGGATCTTCCCCATTGCCTATACATTTGGAACCAGAGGTCATTTCGAGGGGGATCACAGTTCCCCCGGGTGAGGTGCGAGGGGGGGGGGGCACATGACGAAGCCCCGCCCCTTGCTTCCGGCCGCCCCACTTCCGGCCCTCATTCAGCCAGGAGGAGGCAGAAGAAGAGGGAGGGTAAGTTGCTTCCTCCCCGCCTCTCCCCACCCGTGCCTGCCTGGGGCCAGGGAGGGCCTTGGTGGGGCTTCCTCGCACTCCCTCCGGCCTTGCAGGTCCACTGCCGGGCCCCTGATGTCAGGGGGTGTGGCATATGCTAATGAGTTCCCATAGCTCTTTTTCTATGAAACGACCCCTGTTTGGAACTATATTTCTACCACCACAAGGGCTGGATACTTGTGTTTTTTAAATAATTGATCTGAGGTTTTGTAGCATAACCTTGGATTGTTTTTATTTTATTTTCTATAAAACAATCACTGTACATGCACACATCACAAACTACAAAGACAGCTCCTTACTCTGAGTGGCTTACAATTTAAAATTCAACATGTGAAAAGGAGAAAGGAAATGGAGGCAGGGATAAACAAAGGAAGAATATGCATTTATCCAGTTACATTATCTCTGCAGGAGAGGCGGACTAAGGCGAAAGGTTTCACAGAAAAAGTGGGGTTTGAAGAGGGATCCAAACAATGTACACATTTCCTTGAGAGGTAGTTCCAGGCAAAAGGGGGCAACAAGGGAGAATGGGACTAGTGATGGAGGGAGCAGGAGACCTTCTGAAGGTGGTGGAGGAAGGAGGTCCTGTGAAGGTCACAGGTAGGGACGCATTAGGCTATGAAAGTGGAAGAAGAATCAGGTAGGATCTAGGGACATGGAAATCTTTGAATGTAAAGAAAAGGAGTTTGAGTTCAAAGCAGGAGGGGCTGGAACCCGACGTAAGGAGGAATGTCATAGGGTCAGAATGATGAGAATGGTGACCAATTTTATGAGCAGAGTGTCTCATAATGATCTAGCTGATGCCTGATTCCTTGTCAAGATCTATTGAAAGTGGTTCACAAAAGAGCCTCTCTTTGCTTTTCACTTTACAAACATTTTTATTGAAGATCCTCCTTGATCCTTTTTCCATGCCATCTGAAAGATCAAGGAACACAGTTTATAGATAGGATAGAAATGATTGATAGGATGGGAATGATCATGTGGATTTTTTCTTTAGGCACCGGAACAGTCGAAAATCATATCATCATGCTGAGATGTCTTGTCCTCTGCTGGTGAATCAGACAGGATGGATTTTGGAGGGATTTTCAAAGGGGTTAGGGCATGCTGGAATCCAGCGGCGTATTTCTGAAGGTCGTTACTGAGCCATTTTACCACATTACCTTTGTGGCAGTGACCTTGTTTGAAAAAGCAGACAGATCCTTCCGTGTTTGATGGATTTTTGTTGTCATCTTTTATTACAATGACCTCCTTTTCCTCCAAGTCAAATCCATAAAGAGAGTCAAAATCACTGGACTGGCTACCAGATGGCTCGGATTCCTGATCTTTATCTTTCTCATTAAGGTTGGAGACATCGACAAAGCAAACCAGTTTCCGTTCTTTATTGACGTTTTGTCTGTCACGGTTATAAAGGTTTACTTTGCACAGGCTTGCCTGACAGTGCAACCAGTCAATATCTTGAGACATCTGGGTCACTGGAAGACTGGAATTGAACTCAGAATCTTCTTGCTGTTGAACAGCTTTGATTACCATGTTAGACTCAAGATGATGCATCTTCTTTCATCTTTTCCTTGCTCTCCTACTGCTGAGTGGCACCTTCAGACAGGTGACACATGGTTTCTGTGGTAGCAATGACATCACAAAGCATCAACTCAAACCAATGAGGTTTGGCTGTGCTTTAAAAAGATATTGTGCTTAATCTGGAATAACTGTATAGTCAAAGAACTACTGGTGCAAACACACAACTGCACTGGGATGCTACTGACCTGTCAAGGCATCTGAAATCTAATTAGGAGCCATTGTATTACAAGTTTAAACTTAATCATGATTACAATAGCTAACCTAACAGACCTCATTAAAGATCCTTTCAGGAAGGCTTCATTTATCCTTACTACTGAATGGATGGATCTCCACTGTAGTCTTAAGTGGTCATTACAGGGATTTGCCTTTAATCTACAACTTTGTATTTGCAGAGGAGATGTAGTGGTGGATTTAACTGCAGTATTTGTTGAGTTACCCAATTTATATAGAGATATCTCAGTTTCCTGTTGGCAAATTAATAAAACATTGAATTCTTCCTAGTTGACAGCAAAATGTTGCTTGATATGCCTTTGCTGAAAAGCAAGTATGTCAAAAGGTTCTTTCTGCAAATGTGGTTCTAATAATTAATGACTGTATAGATTGACATTTTGTTCTCTGATGTTCTGCTTTTTGTATATTCATTTACAGTTTCGGTTATGACCTATGGTTAAAACAAAATACAATTCTGCTTCAAAACATTAGGATGTATTGCTCAGTATTTACCATGCCCACTGAGGGTTGTATAATCACATCAAAATGTGCACAGAACCCCGTTTTGCATGTGTTTATTGAGAAAACAAAACATCAGAATCATGGAGTCCTGTAACCAGGACTTCCAATTCTGAATTGGGAGATACCTGGAGATTTGGGGGTACAGCCTGAGGAAGGTGGGGTTTGGGGAAGGATGAGACTTCAGGGGGTATAATGCCATAGAGTCTACCCTACAAAGCAGGAATTTTCTCCAGCAGAATTTATCTCTACTGTCTGGAGATCAGTTGTAGTTCTGGGAAATCTCCAGGGTCCATCTAGAGAACAGCAACTGAGATGACCAGGTGAGCTGAAAAGGAGATGTGCTCCTGCCAATACCACAGAGACTGCCACGCAGACAGTTTCTATTTCATCACCTTCACATACTATCCCCAGCCTCCACAAACTCCCCATTTGGTAGAAAATGAGAGAAAAGTAACTGGCTCTATCTACAGCTAGCATCTCAGATACATCCCTGATGAAGGGTGTACCATGCAAACCACAAACATAGCAATCGTTGTCTAAAAGCTCAAAGTCACATTGCAGAATACAGTTTCAATGCATACTAATGTGGTTAGCTGTCAGCACCTTAAGGCGTCATCCTTCAACCCTTGTCAAAGGATATGGGGAAACCCCCCACTAACATTAAAGCCATTTGTGAGCCATTATCCAATGTAGTAGGAAATAACACTTATAAAAGATGAATGTTCCTAGAAATTGTCAGAGTTGATTATAATTAAAATAGGATTGTTTTACCACCCCCTCATTTCCTTGAGTAGTAGGATGTTCCATGGGCAGCTGCTACAGGGTCAGCTTTCTTGAGAGACAAGAGAATTCTGAAAGTTTATTGTGCTTTTGGAACATCTGTTTATCAGCATGTATGCACCAAGCACAGGAGAGCAGATAAGCTCTGTGGCATCAGTGGTTCAGCACATGCTTTGCAGCTATGGCAAGTTGAACTAGACAATACAAAGTGGGCTTCATGGGTTAAAATATTATAAATTTGCTGTTTGATTAATGTGAATGGATCTATAATTATAGTTTTGCTTAAAGAGATCTGGGTGGAAGTCAGGGATTTTACAAAAGAGGCTTTGTGTTCTTTTAATGGCTATGAATGTTTCCATTTCATCTGCAGAAGTACCAAACTGTACATGACGCTGGTATTCCGGACCATGACTGACACTTTCAACATGTCTTTTGGCTCTAAAAAGCCACCACAAAGGTCTTGTACTATGGATCATGATCATAGCACTGGGGAAAGTAGGCTTGCATAATTTCCCTGATCAACATCAGGCTACCTTTAAATCCCAGTAAAGAAGAGACCCATATTGTACCTGTCTTTTTATCCCAGAAAAGCAATTTTTGATCAAGGAAATGGTATGGGGAGGGAGTTAACCCTGCTCTCCTATTGCTACATTCTCAATCCATATTGGGCCAAGGGTTACCAACCTCCATGTAAGGCCTGGAATTCTCCAGGAAGTACAACTAATCTCCAGATTACAGAGATCAGTTCCCCTGGAGGAAATAGCAGTTTGGGAGGGCATACTCTAAGGCAACCCTAGACCATAAGACACATCAGAAGTTCTAGTCTTGGAATCTCAACATCACCTTGAGCCTGAGATGCCCACGTGGCAAATTATAGGTGTGAAACGGCATCTGGCAGTTTTGAAGCCCCAGAGATGGAGGCAGAGTGAGAGCTGTGAATTGGCTGAAAACAACTTTAGGGGTGCAGTATCTTTCTTTGGGTATCTGATGTCTTGTCTCTTTAGTTCCACTTATTTATTATTTATTTATTTATTTATTATTTAGATTTCTATCCCGCCCTCCCCGCAGCTCAGGGCGGCTAACACGGCATAATGCCAGATAAAACAATATAAAATGTTAAATTACACAGACAATTAACAAACAGTTAAATAACATCCTAAAACAATTTTGGTGCTCCTCTATTCAATTCCAGATGTTAAGATTTTTAAAAAACTTATGCTCAGTGTAATGTATTCATCTCAGACTGTGTGCGAGGCAAGGGCTCTACACAGTCAGGCGAAACATCCGAGCTTCGCTCCAGAACACAATGTGCTAAGCAGATCCTAACCCGCACCAATCGGTGAGCTAGGCTCCGGACTGAGAGCCCATGGAACTGTCGGCCACTGTAAATAACCAATCACTTGTGTAGGGTGTCTTTTGGGTGGGGTTTTTTCAGGGAATATAAGCCGGCCTGCGAGCCAGCTAGAGTTGTCTTGTTCTGCACTAATAAAAGTATGAGAGCTGAAATCACTCGTCAGTCTCAGTACTTTTCACTCAGTTTGTCTATTTATGTGCTGATAGAGCAAATATTACAAAGACCTTGATATCTTCCACATAATAGTACTTTTCTACCTTTAGCTTATAGAGCTGAGGTACCACTCAACAGTGCACTTTGGGTGCAGGTGTTCCACACACCTTCTGTGAGTGTGTGGTGTTTTCAATGCGCATATTCCTTATTCAATGCCTTTGTGTGTGTGCATGTGCACACACACGTGCTGCAGAGATATACCACAATAAGGTCAACAAGGAAACTACCCAAAGGAAGGCCCACATTACATTTTCCCACTTGGTGTAAATCTCTTTTACTGATTTGTGCCCCAAAGAAAAAACTCTCTAATTTGTTACATTATTTTGCTGCAGCAATATGTTACTATTATGTTAATTTAAAAGGGGAGGGGGAAATGACAGTGTCATTTTGTGGTCCCAAGTGATTTTTTTTGTCTGAAAATTAAAGGACCGCACCAGCTTGGGTCATTGCCAACTACCCACCCCACACTCCGACCACACGGTTTGCATAGCAACATGAAACACTTTTTAAAATCTTCTCTAAAAAGTGTTTTGGGTGTTATTTTACTGCAGCAATATACCATTTGTTATGCAAATAATAAAATAAATGACTGCCATTTTGCAGCACTGAATGATTTTTTCGGGTTTAAAATGGTGGGGTGGGTGGGACATCTGGCAACAGAGCAGAACTTCCATAAGGGGAAAAGCACTATGGAAGCAGTCCCCCCCCCAAAAAAAACATCAGATCAAAAGAGATTTAACAAAGCATGGAAGACACATTGGGGGAAATGTGCAACAAAGTAATTTCAAAGCTTGCCAAAAAAACAACACCGAAGCAAAACAGGATTTCATTTGCAACCAAAGTGGTAGCAACAAGTCTGTGTGGAAGATATCATTGTCGGTCTCCACTGTTCTCTCATCTGAAGGAAACGAAGCCCAGTTTCATAGCTCTTCAAATATCACACTGACTGAGGAAGTGGGAAAAGCATAACAATATGGTAAAAGCAGCATGAGCCTCTCAAAAATTATATCTCCTGCCCACTACAGATGCTGCCACCATGGCTGGTTGGTGTATCTAGTACGTAGAAGTGTCCAGCCTTAAAAAGCTATTGAAGAAAATTTCATAGCTTTTAACACCCACTGATGATACATATGTAGCTATTAACAAGAGTCAAGGTCTTCTCCACGATAGTAATTAATGAGTGCTAAATATATTAGTTTTGTTTATTTCAAGATTTTTATCTCATCAGTCATCGGGCAGACAGTTTACTTGTGTCTCACCATAAATCGAAACAGATATAAAACACAATAAAAATTAAATGCAGCAATCAAAACCATAAGCTGCATCTGTTTTCTTAATTAAAAACATTATATAAAAGCTAATTGTATTGTTTTGTTGTTATAAGTGTTGTAAACAAAAGGTCTGTATTCCCCCCCCCCCGGCCACTCCAGGGCGGAAAACACTAAACCACCAAAGGGAGCAGTCAGACTTGAGTTTCCTTTTATTTTCTTTATTAATAAAGGGAGACGAACTCAAACTCACATTCCACACAACCTCCATTTATCACCTCTCCCCAGCCACAAGATCCCTGCCCCATTCCCTCATTGGTCTAGGTAGTTAGGACTCACAATCTTTCAGACCCACCCCAACATACAACTCCTTGACATGACCCCTCTCCCTTCATCATACATCATCATAGATTATATGTTAATTCTGATTAGCAGTTTAAGCATTCAAGGCGTGACAGCTAATATTCATGAAATCATTAGGCATGAGTACTTATTAGTGTTTATGTAAGTCAAGGCTCAAGTGGTTAAGACGCTGAACTGCAGGCTGTGGAAGGTCAGTAGTTCAGCAGTTCAAGACCCGGGTGCCGCAAGACGGGGGGAGCTCCTGTCTCTAGTTCCAGCTCCTGCCAACCTAGCAGTTCGAAAGCAAGAAATTGCAAGTAGATAAATAGGTACCACTTCGGTGGGAAGGTAACAGCGTTCCGTGCGCCTTGGTGTTTAGTCATGCCGGCCACATGACCACGGAAACTTCTTCGGACAGCGCTGGCTCTTCGGCCTTGAAACGGAGATGAGCACCGCAACCCTAGAGTCGGATTCGACTGGCTTTCGAGCAAGGGAACCTTTACCTTTAAGTCAAGGCTATTCCTTGCCATCCACATTCCTCTGCCCCTCCCTGTCATCTTTATCTCTAGTTTGCTACTATATCGTTTGCTCTTCATACAGGCCCATAATCCTGCCATTGTTTTACACAGTTACAATGGCTCCAGCTCATCATTTTAACTATTTACTTCACTTAAAACCACAAACTGCATCTGTTCTCTTAATTAAAACCTTATATAAAAGCTAATGGTATTATTTTGTTGTTATAAGGACCCCAGGTTGAATGGAAAAACAAATTAAAAGAGCAGGCAAAGCTGCTGCTCTATGCCAGGGGAGATCATTGATCCAAGATATCCTACCTTGACAGACAGCACTGCTCTCTAATGCAGAGGATCTTCTTTCCCAGGCCAGTTACCGGTACTTCAGAGCCTTTTACAGACGTATCAGGGGACTGAACCAATGCTCTCTCTAATCTGTGGAGTCTTGTGAGCAAAAATTCTACATTGTGAGCTACTGGCATTTACAATTGTGAGCGAGCGATTTGGCTACTGCATCAATTAGTCTGCCTGGAGCCATCCTTCCTAAGCTAAGACAAAAATGTGTGAACTAGAGGCTAAAAAACTGTGAGCTTGCTCCTACTAACTCAGCTTAGAGGGAACACTGGACTGAACCAAGCTATATGGCATACATGCTGAACATGTTTTGTGCCCACGGAGCTACAGTCCTTTCTGTAGGTCAGTATTTGACCCATGAATTACATTTTGCCCTACCAGTATTCCAAGGAACCCCTCCCATTCTGTCCTCTCAGCAATTTAATGCCATTCAATATTTCACAGATGAAAACAGGAACACCCCCCTAACTGCCCATTCTGACACCAAGGATCCTGGCCCAAGCTTCCCTTCTCCATTACACATTACTTGAAGGTTCTGCTGCATTTCTTTATTCTGAAATAGCTTCGCTGCATTGTAATGCTCGAAAGAGTGATTCTGGAATCTATCACCACTTCAGTTATAACCCTAACCTCTAGCGTTGCCAGCTCCAGGTTCGCAAATACCTGGAGATTTTGGAAAGAAAATTGTAGGCTTCAGGCTACTGATTTCAAGATTGAAAGAAAAGGTGTTACCACAGACTGGTCACAGTCACTTCTCAGACGAAGCTCTTTTGGGAAATGGGAAAAAGGTCAACACACCCCGTCAGAATAGAATGTCAATCATATGGCTGTGCCTTTTATTAGGCAACGTGGGAATTAAACTGTTGGACTTTATTTTGGAATGGTGTGCCTAGGCATAAGATACTGGACTGTATATATAGTGTTCTTAAACCCACGTTGCTTTGGTGTTCCACTTCCTGAAACTGTGTCTCCTTATAAGGTTTTTGTATGAAGAAAACTATGTAGAAATGTTTAAAATAATAATTTAGTTTTGTACAGCACTTGGATTGGGTCCTTACAGTGAGCTATTATAGGTGCTGGTCTATTTGTGGTTGTATTATACCACCTGTAGTCTGGCAACTTCTCACCTGCCTGGCTCATCTTTACTACTTCCACACTAGAGTAGCTTCCACAATACAACCAGTGTGGGGTAGTGGTTTGTTTTACTATTAGGGTTGCCAGCTCAGGGTTAGGAAATACCTGGAGATTTTGGGGGCGGAGCCTGGGAAGAGCAGGGTTGGGGAGAGGTTGGGACTTCAGTGGGGTATAATGCCATAGAATCCACCTTCCAAAGGGGCCTTCTCCAGGTGAACCAATCTCTGTTGCCTGGAGATCAGTTGTAATCCCAGGAGATCTCCAGCCACCACCTGGAGACTGGCAACCCTGTGTACTATGAATTTGTAGGCCTAGGGTTGCCAGGTCTGGGTTGGAAAATATCTGGAGACTTTGGGGGTAGATCCAAAAAGGGGGGGGGGTTGGGAGAGGATGGTACAATGGCATAAAGTCCACCTTTCAAAGCAGCCATGCTCTCCAGGGGAGCTGATCTTCAGGGGAGAGCCAGTTTGGTATAGTGGTTAAGTGCACGGACTCCAATCTGGGAGAACCGGGTTTGATTCCCCACTCCTCCACTTGCACCTGACTGAATGGCCTTGGGCAAGCCATAGTTCTGATAAGGGCTCTTCTTGAAAAAGAGCAGTTTCTGTCAAGAGCTCTCTCAGCCCCACCTACCTCACAAGGTGTCTGTTGTGGGGAGGGGAAGGGAAAGGAGTTTGTAAGCCGCTCTGAGACACCTTTGGGTAGCGAAGGGCGGGGTATAAATCCAATCTCTTCTTCTTCTCCTCTGTCAGCTGGAGATCAGTTGTAAAAGCAGGAGATCTCCAGGCCCCACCTGGAAGCTGGCAACCCTAAGGCCTGGATTCAAATCCTTCTTTGAGTCTTTCAGAGGAAGGTGGACTAAAATGTTATAAATTCAATAAATAAAAAATATAGTGATGCCTCTCTCTCAGCCTAATCTACCTCTCAGGGTTGTTGTGTGGGGGAAGGGCATGGAAGAGCCATTGCACACCTAAAGAAATGCACAATAAAAATATAAAACTAACGAAGATGGACGTGCAATTCTACCTGTTTTCTTATTCCTTTTACTGCCCTTAGGACTTCCGTATACCCGGATCAGTACGAAAAATAAGAAAGTGGAAAAAGCTCTGCGACACTCATATTTTCTCGGGGTCTACTCTTTAGTTCCCCTAGCAATCGCGACGAAGGAACTGCAGTCCTCCTACACCGTAACACGCTGAAGCAGCAAATGACACAGAGATACAACTGACAGCCGTTAGGGCAGTTGGGCTAATTTGGCCACGCCCCCTTCCTCCAGGCGGTCATTCTGCAAGGAGATGAGAAGCTAGAAGGGCGAGGAAATACGGCTGGCTGTCAGTCTCCTTTTATGATGTCACCACGCCAGCGGATTGGTGGAAGTCTTAAGTCACAGGGTCTCGGTAGGCGAGGCAAGTCACAGTGGCGACGTATCTGCTTGTTGAGCCCATTCAAACCGGATGGCGGGAAAGCCGGAGGTTCGGCTCTGAGGTAATGGGAGGGGTTGGTCGCGCTAGGGGCGGAAGCGGGGGTTGTGGCTTCATGGCTGAGCTTGTGCGTGTGGCTGAAGCCCACCCCGCGCGTGTCACTCGGGGGTCGGTAGTAGGGTGCTTGGCTGGACCGGGGAAGTGGTTTAAGTAACGTTTAGAGGAAGATGTATTGGAGCTAATATTTGCCCGGCTGTGTGGTGAGGGCACTCTGCATATTCTTATGCGCACTTTCTGCCAGTATTATGACTAATAATGACTGTCTTGGGTTAGGACTGGGGAGACCTTGGTTCGAATCCCCCACCCAGCAATGGAGTTTCCTTGGGCTGCGTCCAGTTGCAGTCTCTTATCTTACTCTAACAGGGCTGGTTGTAAAGCCGAAATACAGAGGGGTGGGGAAAGAGCGATGCAGCTCCTTAACTGGAAATGTGTGCAATGTGATCTACTTTTGAGCCATAGCTCCCTCCTTTTAAAAATATTTCCTAGAGCTGTAGGTCTGAAAGCCGAATGAAAGTTCTCAAAACTTGCTTTGGGTGTTAATAATTCTGCAACATCTGTAAAACACACAGCTTCTTTTGCAGGTCGATTGTAACGATGCTGAAGTTTAAATACGGTGCACGTAACGGTGTAGAAACAGGCATGGAGTCCATTGCCAGTCGTGCTTCTCGACTTAACTTGCTGTTTCAGGTTAAAAGTTTATTTATTTATTGAAATGCTTATATCCCATCTTTCCTCTTAGTTCAAAACTGTGTAAGTGTACGAGTTTTTCATCAACATCCTGTGGTGCTAAAGAAGCAATATTTTGTGTGTGTAAATATTCATGACAAGTCTGATTTTAGAGTTCTGTATTTCTCTTTCAATTAAGTAATTGGTGGTCATGGGGACAAATATTGGCCACTTGTGCCATCTGCCCTACACTGCAATTTCAGAGGTATGGATGGGGTAATGTCTGTGACAGTGGGAATTCACAGAAGGTCATTCAAAGAGTGGCCCATCTAGATTTGATTACTGCTACTCTTTTCTCATTGTTGCCAGCTAGGGTAATAAAGTGACTTTCAGTGCAATTCTATGTGGAATTTCTCTGTGTAGTAGCCTAATGATCAATGCAAGTTATGTTTTCAGGAAAACCCAATTTCTTTCACTTGAACATATACAACTTGTCCAGTACATTAGATCCCCATTCCCTTTTTCCAAGGGTGCATTTGATTTCTGAATAATAGATGGTCTTGCTGGAGGATGGCACTCTTTCCTTGTTTGCTGGTTTACCTTTTTCAGTCACAGGGCAGTTGGTTTTGAATGACTGGTGTAAAGGTTAAGGTCCCTAATCACAGCACTAGAGTGACAATAATTGGAGGTGACAGTAGAAAAAATTAAGTTCCCTGAATGATTTGCTGTAAAGCAGGGGGAAATATTGAATTGCTTTACTTGGTTTAAAGCAACCTTCTAGAAAATTAATTTCTATAACTTATAAGGATGTTATCTTCCTGTTTTTGTCTGAGGCTCATTGGTTCTTGCCTTTGTTACCAGGGTAAGCTACCTTCTGTGGCACAACAGCAGATGTCTCTACTTTCCAGAGAAGGCATCTTGGACTCCCTAATGGTGTTTTTTGAACAATGCAGCAACCACACTTTAATGAAAATGAAGCATGTGGACAACTTCATTAGAAAGTGTATGTTTTTCTCATTTTTTTAGAATATAAAAAAATGCAAGAGCAAATTTGTTCTTTGAAGAGCTTGTGCTAAATAATATTGCTGTAGTAATAGGAGTCAGTGTTCCCTCTAAGCTGAGTTAGTGTGAGCTAGCTCACAGTTTTTTAGCCTCTGGCTCACACATTTCTGTCTTAGCTCAGGAAGGATGGCTCCAGAGCAAACTAATTTATGCAGTAGCCAAATTACTTGCTCACAACTTTAATGCCAGTAGCCCACAGAGTAGAATTTTTGCTCACAGGACTCCATAGCTTAGAGGGAACATTGACAGGAGTGTGTCTGGATCTCATGCATGCTGTCTCCTTGCCCTTCTATTCTGTGTAGGATTTATGTACTCAAATCGTTGAAAGTCTGTTGAAGGTGGTGGCTGTGGGGTCACTCCAGCTGGGCTCTGGCAGAGGCCTCAATGATGTAAACAGCAGTACTGTAACTTTAGCCTTTATTTTCGCTAGTTGAGGACATTGGAAAAGATTCAGATATGGTAGGTAAAGATAAAGGTTCCCTTGCTCGAAAGCCAGTCGAATCCAACTCTAGGGTTGCGGTGCTCATCTCCGTTTCAAAGCCGAAGAGCCAGCGCTGTCCGAAGACGTTTCCGTGGTCATGTGGCCGGCATGACTAAACACCAAGGCGCACGGAACGCTGTTACCTTCCCACCGAAGTGGTACCTATTGATCTACTTGCAATGTCTTGCTTTCGAACTGCTAGGTTGGCAGGAGCTGGAACTAGAGACCGGGGGCTCAATCCATCTTGCGGCACCCGGGTCTCGAACGCTGAACTACTGACCTTCCACAGCCTGCAGTTCAGTGTCCTAACCACTTGAGCCACCGCAGCTCCTCAGATATGGTAGTCAGTACCTAAAGCAGATACTTAAGTATAATAAAGAGTTAAATGGCTAGAAAGATTGCCTAAGCAAGGTTATACTTCTCTTGTTGGCCTGCAAGGTGAATCTGTAATATCGGAGCTACTGAAATGTATTTTCTTTGAAAGCCTTTCCTTGGGGACTCTGAATTGGGTGGGAAAGTGGCATAAAAGGTTTTCAGTAAAAATCAATAAACATCTACTCTGTATTTAGGAAATTATTTTTGAGGGAGGGGCTGGTGCTACTGCCAAAGCAGGTATGAGCCAACTCAAACTAGGATGTCTCTGAAAAGAATTCTGAATGGTTGTTTTCTGTTATTAACAAAGCCATGTTTTAAGGCTGCTATTGCTTAATTATTCACTGAACTACTTACTGCATGAGTAAAACTGAATGATAAAAGATTAATACCAGAGGAAAGGCATTGGCAAAAGATTTGTGAAACCTCTTTTCAAAGGTGCAAATGCCACTGATGCAGGTAAACCCTTTTAAGTCCATTGACTTCAATAGATTTAAAAGCATATATTTCTGCTTAAGATTGCATTGTCAGGGCATTAGAACTACAGGAGTGAACTTCAGCATCAGGAATATTTTGGGATATGAGAGCAGAAAAAGAAAGGGATGATGGAGTGAAGTGTCAGAACATTAAAAGTAAGATCAACGACCTAACGTAAAGAGATGGGAAGCTGATACAGGGCTGTGAAAGAGGTCTTGATGTTTGAATGACAAAACAGATGAACAAACTGGCAGCAGTGAATTGGACAGAAGAGAGAATGCAGGCTGAGAAAGTTAACATCACTTACATAAAATTCTGGGCAACAACCCATTTTATTCCTTAATATTACATGCTTTCCCTTGCACAGATTCAGATTCAATAGCAGAGTTCCGGGACCTTCAGCCCAGTGTGAAGGACTTTGAAGTCAGGAGCCTGGTGGGACGTGGTCACTTTGCAGAAGTGCAGGTAGTGAGAGAGAAGGCAACTGGTGACATCTGGGCCATGAAGGTGATGAGCAAGGAGACTATGTTGGCACAGAATCAAGTATGTTCCCTTCTTAATTTTATACCCTGCCAATTGCTCATAAGTTTTTAGGAGCGCTGAGAATTCTTTCCCTTATCAGACTATGTAAATCACAGGGGAAATCACAATGTATCCTGAGCTTGCTGTGGTGTTAGACCACTCTTATTATCTTACCATTACTTCTGGGGAAGTGTGGTAAGCAGCATTTTGGGGAGATCAGTGTACTGTGGTGAGATTGGGGAGGCAGTGGAGTTCTGTTCTGCTGACAAATGCTTTCCATTAATGCAAAGGACCATGCGATCCAGTCCTTTGACTCTATGCATAATTGTCTCTGCTGTAATAACAAAATGCTAAACCACACATGGTTTGTTTTGTTTTTAAGGATGTAGTGATGATTTATATTTACTCCTCCTAGGTATCATTCTTTGAGGAAGAACGGAATATATTATCTCAGAGTATTAGCCCTTGGATTCCACAACTGCATTATGCATTTCAGGACAAAAAACACCTTTATTTGGTGAGTTTTTTGGCTGGCAGGCCCATTTCAGGTGGGAGTGATAGTTTTTCACCTTCATTGTATGTAGCTGACTGCTGAGGACTGTTGAACAGCATTTCAGTTGTGCTGCATTCACTTCAGAGCCATTACAGAGAATGGCATATACTTGAGTCTAAGAACAAGAGAATGCTTGAAGGGACTTGTTTTTTTCAGCCATACCCTTGTTTAAATGTTTTAAAATGTTGACCTTTTAAAGAAAGACAAAAATAAAACAAAACTGAAGTATCTTCAGGCCTTTATAGATAAGACCCCCTCCCGCAGGGCTCTTTTTGTAGCAGGTACTCCTTTGCATATTAGGCCACACCCCCGTAATGTAGCCAATCCTCCAAGAGCTTACAGAGCTCTTCTTACAGGAGCTACTGTAAGCTCTTGGAGGATTGGCTACATTAGGGGTGTGTCGCTTAATAAGCAAATGAGTACCTGCTACAAAAAGAGCCTGCCGTGTGACTGAGAGTGGGATTTTGTTTTTGTGGACTTCTGCTATGCCTTCTTGTTTATGCAGAAGTGGAAATTCCTTTACTGAAATAAATTTTAGCATTGATGTAGCCTAGCTTGAGCCTAGCATGCTATGTGAATGTGGAGGTGGGGAAAGGAGGAGGAGAGGAAGAGACTACTGGAAAACTCATTAGATCAGTAGAAGCTAAGTTTGTGCACATTTTAATTGCATTTGTTGCATCTGAATGCAGCCAATGTGTCCACAATCCTATGCTTCAGTTTTAATGACTGGATTGCAAAAATATACTAATTTTTAATTATAGCTGCCAATTCTTGAGTCCTGTTCTGTGACTCTTGTTAGTCAAACACATACAGAGAGCTGTATATACTTTGGTTTTCATCATCAGTCATCTGTGAAGCTGAATATATTGTGAACCCTTTCTAAATCTTAAGTTCTCATGTATTTGTTTACACTGCATGCTTTTGATGGTCCAGCAGTTTCCATCAAGTCTGGGATGTGTTTGTGTGTGTCAACTGTATGCAGGTTATGGAATATTATCCTGGAGGAGATCTACTGTCACTCTTAAACAGATATGAGGAACAACTTGATGAAAACAGTGTTCGGTTCTATCTGGCAGAACTTGTTCTGGCTGTGCATAGCATCCACTGCATGGGCTATGTTCACCGGTAAGTTCTTCCATTTACCTCTGATAGACTTAATTGGGGATCAGGAATAATAAACTGAAACTTATTTTATTTTTAGATGACATAAGCAGTTTTGGAAAGCAATTGGTATTCTTTTGTACCTGCTTTTGGAGACAGCAGCCTTAATGTAATTCTAGGATTTCTGTAGATCTTGGCTGGAACCCAAAGAGACACTTTAAGTATCACAAAGGGTTTGAGCATGCCCAATAGAACAGCATACCCTATTGCTGTGTTGTCTTCATTGCTTTTGAAACTCTCTTGATTATAAAAAAAACCATTTCTCAGGGCATCAACTCTCAAGCTAATATGATATGTAGAAGATAATTGAAATGATTCTGCTGTGGGCTACTTCCAGTTGACATTGTGTTATCTAGATAAAGGGTTGGTGCAGACTTAAAGCTCATGATTACTTAAACATGCTTAATGGAGTGAGACTGGGCCACTGGGCTGCATGCATCCCAACTTTTACCCAACTGTTTTGAGGTTTTTTTTACTGTGGTTAAGACTTTCATCAGCACCACATATAGCTATAGTTAGTTGGGGTTTGCTGTTAACCAGTGTTCAAACCACCTTCAACCTGGTTGCAAACCCTGGTTAATATTGGCAATGGTTATGTGCTGTGTGGGGTTGGGATTTGCAGGCAGGAGGTGTTCCTGAACTCCTGATATCTTCCTTCTGCAGTACTGAGCCTTGAAAATATAGAAAGTTTTTTGTTTCAACTGTTAGCACTGCTTTCTGATATATAGATCACATGCTTTTTGAATGAAAGCTGGGAATTGTCAAAACAAGGTGTGCTTTAACTGTTCGTTGTAAGAATAGTTTAATGTTTCCTAATAGCTGCATGTTGCATTGTCCAGAGCTATAATGTAACACTGGTCCATTCCTTTTTGTTTGGCTCATTATATGGTGTTGGTAACTTGCATACACCATCTTTCTCTGAGGAAATCTCTGTATCTTTAATGCCTGAGAGTGAAGTAGGAAGAAATGCAGATACATTAGCTTAGAATGTTGAAATTCTGGGTACAGTTGAAACGTAGATCCAGATTACTTGGGCTTGCTTGTTTCAATCTTCAGTGGATAAGGGTATTGTTATATAGGTTATTACTCCTGCTTGCTCTGGAAGGTAGATGTGTAGCTGTGTAGATGCGGTTTTGGCTTGCCTTTTCCTGTGAGATAGGGATACTACCACTTCGGGCCCTGTCTGCCCTTAAGCAACAGGATTTGGTCTGGAGCTCCAACTACAAGAGGACTAATCCTGCAGTGCCAGGCACCAGCATACATTGTGTTTCTCCCCCTGCCATCATACTTTCCTTGCAAGCTCCCAGCTTGTGCTGTTGACTTCTATAAAATGTTATGGGGCAGGGAGGAGGTTGTGAATGGGTTAAAGGTGCTATATTAATAATTTTTTTTTTGCTTACTTACAGAGATATTAAGCCTGAGAATATAGTCATTGATAGAACTGGACACATCAAATTGGTGGACTTTGGGTCAGCTGCCAAAATGACAGGGAACAAAACGGTAATAAAAATTCTGGGCTGCCCAGATGGTATGCAGAAAATAAAAATTTATAACTTGGCTCTTGTGGCTCTTGTAATTGTCTCTAATTTTATGTATATTAGTAACAGGACACCAATGTCTTTACACAATGGTTCTAATATTAACTTGAGTCTTGTTCTTCTTTTCAGTAGAAGACTATTGTCAATTACTTATCAATTTCTTGAGTTCTTTTTCTGTGAGGGGAGTCTTCATTTTTCTCTCCCTATATCATGTAAACATACTAATTTATGACAGAAAGACAATACTTAGTCTGCTTCAGTATTTTCTTTGATAGGGTTCCAGTCAGCAAGCACAAAAGTCTGTTAGAAGTCCTCTTCTTGTCTGTGTGGTATACTGGTTAGAGTACTGGACAAAGGCTTGGGAGACCATGATACAAATCTCTTCTTTGCTGGATGACTTTGGGCCAGTCACTCTGTCTCAACCTACCCTACCTTACAGTGGGTTGTTATGCTGCTCTGATCTTGTTGGAGAAAGGGGTAGGATAATAGTGTAGTAGATAGACAGTGAACTGAGATGTAATACTGTATTTGTTGCAATTCCAAAATGGTTTGCGGTAGAGGAACTACTAACAGTGCTGCAAGAAGATAAATAAAATGTTCCTGTGATGCTGATGTACCCATCTATAAAGGAGAATGCCCACTGTTTGTTTCTTAGACTAAATGCTCTGGTCTTGGCCTTTCCAAATGGCTGGGGGGGCAGTATGCTACATCTGCATCAGGTGTGACTGGATTCAATCACTCTCAATGCAGAGTTGCAGTAGAAGCTTCGTAAAAAGAAGTTGCATGTTGTACCTCTATGTGATTTGCTGCTCTGGGGTTGCTGCCTTCTAGTCAGAAGTCATACCTAGTATAGTGACTCATAAAGATGCACAGGGGTTAATGTCTGCAGGCAAATAGTCCAAAGAATAAAAATATATCTCTTGAGATGCAAGAGTGAAGTATGTATGTCTAATTTTGATTTGTAAAAAAGCATGCCTGGACTGACGTAGGTTAGAGTGGCTGTTCTCATTATCTAGGGCCAAATAAACTGCCCAAGAGGCATACAAGTATATGACACCAGATTTAAAAAAACTATACAGAGAACTGTTCTAGGCAGCAAATTTAGTGACTGATAATCCTCTAGCAGAGGTTTATCTTGAGAAAGTGCAAGCTTTTAAAATCCCCTACTACCATGTTAAAGCATGTTGTAATTATTGGTAGGGATTCTCATTTATGTTTGTGGTTTGTTTTAAGACAAAAAAGTGATGTTAGATATATAAATACATATTCCTAGGTATTTATAGATCTGATGAAAGAAGAAAACAGCAGATAGAACTAGTGACTGCTCTGGTTCTTTAATAACAACCCTGCTAAATTAGGATGAAACTGAGATGGATAATTAGATAGTTGAGATCTTGCGGCTGGTGAATAATAGTCTTTTTGATTACTGTTAGAATTGTCTTTTGTGATGGTAACAAGTGCTTCTTGATTAAACTAATGTAACTGATATGATCTGATATGGAGATGAATATTATCTGATCTTGCAGTTTCATTTGAGTGTTCTAGTCTGAGTTCTTTAGTGCAAATTATAATTATGTATATTAAAACAGGGTACATTATTAAATTCTTTTGATAAGTTTTCTTTTTAAAAGGCTATTTGGAAGTATTTTCCAGTTAAACTAACAATTATTGATGAGGGAATTAAGTAAATAGATTAGGGTTTTTCAAACTGTACAGAGTTCTTTGGAAGCATATTAGGAGTTTCTCAAAGAGAATCTGCATGTGGCCTATTACAGACAGGACATGGGCTGGAAAGCAGCCTTTAATCTAGCTAGCAAATGTTGAACCATATTTCTCTACAGTGGGTGAAACTGGTTAATTTGTGCAATTAATGAATATAAGCAGTGAGGGAAACTAAAACACTAATGAACCCTAATCATCCTCTTATTATGTCACAGCAGTGTCAGCCACAGTTATCTATATTTAGATTTTTATTCCACACTTTTCTCCCCAATAGGGACACAAAATGGCTTATGACAATCTATGACAATCTCACCCTGTTCCCTCCCTCATGCACAGGATTCATTCTTTCTTCTTCTTTCTTGCTGAGCAGCCCCTTTACCTCTTTTCTTCTTATTTATTGTCTATGGCTGTCCCACCTAGTTGCTTTATTTTTTATATATTGATGACGCTGGCACAGCCCAGAGACAAGGGGTGGTGGTGGAAGTCACCTGCTAATATTATACTCCTGTAATGGCACACAAGAGGCTTTTGAAAGTTCAAAAATAAACAAAATATTTTATTTAACTTGGAGGGGAAAAGGTCAGGTGAAATCAGAGGTAGGATGTATAAGGTGAATAGATGATAAAACCTGAGGTAACTTTGTAATCACATTAACTCCAGATAATATGTTGCCAGCAAGTAAGTATTTTTGCTTTTCCACAAGGTCTTTGAAACTTTGAGGAGAGAGGCTTTCTTTTCAGTTTCTGCTTTAACTCACAAGCATAGGTTTCTGAGTTTCACTGACACTTCATGTTTAGAAGGCAGGAACGTACATCCAAGTTCCCAATAACCTTATATGCTGACCCTTCCATCCTCAAGTGAAGACCCATAATTTGGTCTACAGCCTAGCGGCTCCAGTTTCTGTGCCTACCATATTAAACTGCTGTGCCATCTGTCTTGTTTATAGCTCAGTTTAAATCTGTTTTAATTATTTATTATAGATGCTTTTATGAGATTATGAGCATTATTAATTCTTACTGTGAAATGTTTTAACTTTAGTCATCCACTCTGGGCCCGTTCGTGGGTAGGGCAGAATATAAGTCAACATTAATAATAAAAATAATGAATAAAATATATACAGCTCAGGGATCACTCCTCTCTTAAGAGTTATCTCCCTTTTCACTGGGCAGGGATTAGTTCTCCTTTTTTGCCATCAAGTCAAGCTGACTTCTGGTGACCCCTAGTGGGGCTTCAGGGCAAAGGACATTCAGAGGTCGTTTGCCATCGTCTGCCTCTGTGTCATGACCTCGGTATTCCTTGGAGGTCTCCCATCCAAATACTAGCTAGGGCCAGCCCTGCTTAGCTTCCGAGATCTGACGATATAGGGCTTGCATGGGCTATCCAGGTAAGGGTGGGATTATGTCTCTGAACTAAAAGGAATTTCCCTTTTTTGGCTTGAATGGGGATCCTCATTGATCCACCAACTCCTTCTGCCACTTTCCCAGTCCCCAATCAGGGCTCAACTGTCTCTTCTTCAACTGTCAGTTCCCGACTGTCAACTCATAAGTGATGCTCTTCATAGAATTCCGTTTGAAGAGCCTGTCACTCAAAGTTTCTCAGACTCAGTGAGGCATTAACCCTTGACAGTCCATCACAACATCATTCTCTCCTCAGTTTTATCCTCCCCAACAGCAGCTGTTTGAGATAGGATATGCTGAGCGAGAGTGACTGGCCCAAGGCCCCTCTGCAAGCTTCCATAGCAGAACAGAGATTCAGACCTGGGTCTCCTCTGACACTTTGACCACTGCATCATGCTAGACAGCAGTCAGTCTCTGGCGCAGTAAGTTCTTTACCATTAGTTGGTTTTTGTTACTCATCACCTTTCTGATGTGTTGTCCTATTCTACCCCATTTCTCCTTCTGGGCCAAGGACTGGTCAAATGCTGTGCCAAAGTATTCTTATCTGTATTTTTATGATTCCATAGACTGGGGAAAGTGATGCTTTCAATTTACCATGTAATCTGATTTCAAAATGGAAACTGAAATGTTTCAGTACTCATTTCTGAGGCCATTACTTCTGGAAAGTAACGAGGACAGAACCCTGAAACAAAATGGTACAGAAATAGAATATCTAGCAAGAAAAGGCAAACATTTAAGGTTAAAGTTAAAAATCATTGGAAACTTATCACCACAGATTTTAGACCCAGTGTTTGCTGACATGTGTAGGTAGGTAACTACTGAAGACTGTCTTAACCTATTAAACAGGCTTTTAAGCATGAGAAGCATTTAATATTATTTCTGAATCACTGACACTTAATTTACACTTCCTGTATGTTCATCTAGCCAGTTTGGTGTAGTGGTTAAGTGCGCGGACTCTAATCTGGGAGAACCAGGTTTGATTCCCCACTCCGCCACTCACAGCTGCCGGATGACCTTGGGCAAGCCATAGTTCTGTCAGAGGTGTTCTTGAAAAGAGCCGTTTCTGTCAGAGCTCTCTCAGCCCCACTCACCTCACAGGGTGTCTTGTGGGGAGGGGAAGGGAAAGGAGTTTGTAAGCCAAGGGTGGGGTATAAATCCAATCTCTCTTCTTCTTCTGTAATAGTCTGTGGGTGTGAATGAGCAATCATAAATGTGACTCTCAGTTTTTGGACTTAGTCAGTCTGGTAACTATGTCTAACCAGGGAACGTGATAGATGGGGGTTGAGAGAGAATTTCGGATGCTGACCTACAAATTTGTTCTGAAGGCATGCTTCTAAAAACTCTAGGTTGAGTGCATGATCTGCAGCCAGTTTATTGAATGTTCTGCAGGACTTTAAAGGGAAAAAATGGAGCTGAGTGTTTGCTTTTGATGCCCTTTCAGAAAATGTGTGCATATCTACAGTGTAAATCGTTGTCCCATGCACAGAGTTCTGGTGGCCAAATAAGAGAAGTGGGTTTACCTCCTGCAGTCATAACAAATATACCCCAAAGATTTTGTCACATTCTCTGTTGAAATTGAACACTGAATCTAGCAATCTGTTTGTGCAAGGATTCTAGATCTTCACTGCTTTCCCTCACAAAACATGGGAAAGTTGACTCCTGGGTTTGTGGCCCATACATGGAGTAATAGCTATGTGACTCAGAGGGTTGAAGTGAGGAGGGGGAAGGGGGCAAAATAACTCCTTCTACAGTAGGCAAAACTCTGCTCACAGAAGAAATAGTTTTGCTTGTGAAAGAGGCAGGAAAGGTGATTTTATTCTCTTCATCTTCTTTGCGGCCTGCTGACCCATGTGTCCACTACAGTAGGCAGGTGCCATGAGTTGAGGAATCAACTTTTCTGGAGGTGGAAATGGCTGCTAAGGCAGGGGAAAGCAGGGAAGATCCATGACCATCAGTGCCTTCCAAGTATGGATTGGTAGATCCAATCTACCATCTTAATATCAAGATATTTAAAGACTTTAAATGTAAAAGCCAGCACTTTGACTTGCACCTGACATTTATTTATTAAAACATATCCTGCCTTTCCTTGTGGTTCAAGGTGTCTTACAATAATAGTTAAAAACATTTTCGGTTTAAAACCAAAACGAAAACAACAAACCCCAAAATTTCTCTTCCCCTCCCTTAAATGATGCCTGCCAGTTCAGACTCCCTCAGAAACCCTGACAAGCAGGAAGGCTTTGCAGCATCACCTGAAAATGTCCAAGGAAGCTCCCCTCATGTCTTCTGGGAGCCTATTCCACAGAGCTGGAACCACAATGCAAAAGGCCTAGGCTTTGCATGATGCCATACAACATACATGCATGATGCCATACAATAGCCAACAGATTGTTGTCCGATGACTGTTGTTGGCATACAGGGACATATGGAAGGAATCAGTCCTTCAAAAATGTGGGTACCAGGTCATGAAGGGCTTTAAAAGTTGTAACCAGCACCTTGAATTGAACTCGGAAACAGACTGGCAGCCAATGTAGTGTTTCAAAATGGGCAACATATGCTAGCCCCTGGCAATAGTCAGGGTCAGTGTTCCCTCTAAGCTGAGTTAGTGTGAGCCAGCTCACAGTTTTTTAGCCTCCGGCTCACACATTTTTGTTTTAGCTCAGGAAGGAGGGCTCCAGAGGAAAGTAATGATGCAGCAGCCCAATCGCTCGCTCACAACTTTAATGCCAGTTGCTCACAAGGTAGAATTTTTGCTCACAAGACTCCACAGCTTAGAGGGAGCCTTGATCATGGTGCTGCATTCTGGACCACTTGTAGTTTATGGGTTGTCTTTGAGGGCAGCTCCCACACAGAGCACGTTGTAGTAATCCTACTGTGAGGTTACAGTAGGCTGAATCTAGATAACAAGAGAGTTGGCGAATGAGATTTAGTTGACAGGAAGTGCTCCTGGCCACCATGCCAGCCTGCTTTTCTTTTCTTTTTATATAATTTTTCTTGATTTCCACTACAAACTACAAAACTAAAACTACAGAAGAAAGTAACAAGGTACTTTGATAAGCTATTCATACCCAAAGACATCTACATGTTAGTGGTTATATTCAGTTATTTAAATTCTAATTAAAGTATTCAAATAGAAAGAACAAAAAGGCATTTTTGGTATTATATCACATCTGGATGATAATATGAATTCATTAAATGTCAACATAGGCAATCTCAGATCTTCACTTAGGTTTCTTCTTGTCTTTACTTTTCTTCTTCTTTTGCCAGGGTAGATTTACTTTAAAGGTTCTGGGAACAGCGTCACCTAGATCAGAATCAGAGTCAGAGTCAAAAATTTCACCCAAAGACACGGAAGTAGCTGTAGAGGATGAACTATCCGTATCAGATTAGTGTTTGCTGTTTTTTTCCGTTGCCTTCCCTTTCTCTGCTCCCTTTCTTTGTTTGGTTGGGGTTTGTTGTTGCTTAAGAAAAAGTTCTGCTTTTAATAAAGAGTCAATCTTTTCCTTCTTCTCATTGAAGTTGAATATAAGTCCTTCCGGAAAAATCCATCTGTACATTGTTCTTTTGAAGAAATGCTGTAATATTTCTGTATTGCTTCCTTTTCTTACATAGTTCATATGGAACATCTTTCAATATTTTTATCTCTTCTTCTTGAATGTTAACTGTTGTAGCTGTGGATGCTTTAAGTATTGAGTCTCTTGTTGATCTTTTTGCAAATTTCACAAAAAATTCCCCTAGGAGATTATTTTTTAACAAACTCTGAATAGGTTCTGTAAATCATATCAATATCTGCTTGTATTGATTCAGGTTTGTTATTAATCAAGGGGGCCATGGCTTCGCTTATGATTTCTCTTAAGCTCATCCTTTTTCTCTGGAACCCCTTGAAATATCAGGACAGAGAGATCTTTCGAGTTGTAGCTGTAATAGTTGTTGTTTTTCAGAAGTTCTTTCTTTTTCTGCAATGTCCATTCTTTGATCTATTTCTTTGGTCTTGGTTTCAACCTTTTTTATCTTTTTAGCTGACTTCTCTGATTTGGCTGTAGTTTCCTTAAGCTCTTTCTGTAAAATATCAATTTTCTGATTGAGGTTCGTCAGCTGGTCCAGCAGAGGGCGCATGGCTTCAGAAATTGCAGTGGCTATCTCGCTGGTATTTTCTGATCTTGTGACTGGTGATGCTGTGCTGGTATTTCCTGCAGAAACTCTGCCTTTTTACCCCCACGCTGAGACATTGTTTATAT
This sequence comes from Gekko japonicus, assembly GCF_001447785.1. NCBI lineage: Eukaryota > Metazoa > Chordata > Lepidosauria > Squamata > Gekkonidae > Gekko > Gekko japonicus. Next base: position 1,491,443 of record NW_015175359.1, read on the forward strand.
TTTGGTAAGAGTTCGTAAAAGTTCTAAGATTTTTCTATGATGTAGATAATTAGTCCAGATGTATTCCACTTTAAATAGGGTGTTTTTTTAATAGCTTAAGCCTGGCATGCTTCTCTTTTACACTGAAGTTTTGCTGCGGGGTAGGGTTCTTCCTCCACGAGTTCCCCCCTTTTCTCTATGGAGCTACGCCGTTTCGCTATATCAATATTTGTTCCTCCACCCTCCTTGTATATGTCTTTCTTTTGGAAACTTAACTCACTGTTTCTTTAATCGCTGGGTCGTTTCGCCACGTAGATTAATCTTTTTGTTTAAGTCCTTGTATGCTCTGGTCTGGTAACGTCTCTGAGCACCATTATTGGTCTCAGGACAGTGGGACCTTTCAGAGCAAAAAGGAGCTCACTTCTCCAAGCTGGAACTTCAGGAGCGGCCCCTTCAGCACTCCAGGCTAGAAGCTCCCACCAAGAGCTTCATGGGGAGGTCAAGACTGGCTGATCCCCCTCCTTGCCGCCCCGATGCGAATCGCTCCCAGCGGAGTTCGATGGGGTGCGCTCGTCACAAGTCGCCGTCAACTGGAAGTCTGCCAGCCTGCTTTTCAAGCAGCAAGGCAGAATCCATGAATACCACCCAAGCTCCTAATCTGCTCTGAAAAAGCTAACCACTCCATCTAGGACAAGTGGATTAAGTTTCTCTAGAATATTAGCCTTCCTAATCGATGTTACCTCTGTTCTCTCTCAGCTTCATTTTGTTCTGCCTTAGCCACTTGACCACAGCCTCAAAGCATTGGTTCAGAACCTAGATGGAAGCATCTGGAGGCTTGGAGAATGAAATATAGAGCTGCATGTCATCGGCGTATTGATGACACCCAGTCCAAAAGCTCTGAACAATCAATCCCAAAGCTCTGAACAATCTCTTTTAGCAGCCTCAAGAGCTTTACCAAGTCACACCTCTGTGAAGGGTTGCAGTAGGTGTACCAGCCTGAGCTGCTAAAGGAATACCTTGCAAGGTACAGATTTGTCAACAGACCTGGAGAAAAAGTCCTATTCCTTTAATAGGGGTTAATTGGATGTTATTGACCAGGAGCCATTGTTCACCTCCATGACATAAAAATCCATTTCTACACATGAAACTTCTGTTAAATATCCTGTGTCTTCTCCAGGCCTGTTGGCAACCTTAGCCAAGCAGCTCTCTTTGGCCTGCCTTAATATTTCCACTAATTATTTTCAGTGTCTTCAGAGACTCTGTCACCATATGTCTGCATCCTGGACTCTGAGTAAAGAAAATCTCAGCCACATCATTATGTTTGCTAGCAACTTTTCTGCCCTTATGCCTCAGTTATATTGATTGCCATTTAAAAACTGGGGCAAGCATATTCTGTTCATAACACTTTGACTTAGTTAGACCATGTTGCAAGTGTCAGCAAAATTTATTGGTTTTAAATTTGTCATGATGTGCCTTTGACTGGAAGGGACTTTTTTCAGCTTTAAACTTTAGCTGTACTTATGTCAGCTTCTGTTTTTGTGCCATTAAAAGACCTCTATCTTCATTAAGCTTGTGTTTCAGGACTCTGTCTTCATTAGATTCTGAGACTGGTATCTGAAATTGGTAGGGGAATGTTTTTACCTGTCATTTTCATCGGGAGATGCAATTTTAAAATCACATTTCAGGTAAACTGACAGTGCCAGTTTCCCAAGTCTATGGGACACAAAACAAGAATTAGGACTAGCAGCAGCTTTCTAGGCCTCCATAGTGAAGTTTTTCACATCACCTATTACCTGAGCATTTTAACTGGAGATTGAACTAGAAACCTATAAGCCAGTGTGGTACAGTGGTTAGACTAGGGAGATCCAGGTTTGAATCCCCATTCTGCCATGGAAGCTTGCTGGTTGTCCTTATTTTATTTATTTATATAAAATGTTTGTTAGCCACGTTTCCACCTTGAGGTCAAAGCAGCTTACAATGTAACTAAAACAACAGTCATAAAAAGCACAAAGAGAACAATTTAAAATCTTAATTAGGACTGTCAATAGATAATTAAATTAATAAAATGTAGTCCTAAATAAAACTTGTCTTCATCTGCCTCAGAAAGTGAAGGGGCAAGGAGCACCTACTTGGATAGATGGTTCCATAATCATGCAGCTAACACCAAAACGGCCCTCTCTTGTGCGCCCACCAGAAAAGCTTCTTTGATTGGGGGGACAGTCAGGAGGGCCTCTTACTATGATCTTAATCCCCAGACAGGAAGGTATGGGAGAAGATACTTCAGATACCCCAGTCCCAAGCTATAGGACTTTAAAGGACAAAACCAACATCTTGAACTGGGATCCGAAGTGGATGGGTAGCCAGTGTAAACTGCTTTGGTATCAGGCTACTTGCACACACACACTCAGCCTAATCCACCTCACAGGGTTGTCATGAGGATAAAATGGTTTCCTCTCTTCCAGTGTGAGCTTTTTTGGGTCCCCCTTGGAAGAAAAGTGGGGTATAAATGAAGTAAATTAATTAATCTGCACATAAAACAGATGCATGTAAAATCACTGAGCCATGGCTGCTGCCTTCTCTAAAGGAAGTGTGTCCCCAACCAGTCTTTATTATTTCACTGGTCTTTCTTCAGCTCCCTCTCAAACAGTCACTAACCAAGTTTTGTTCCTGATGCTTTTTGCACTCCACCCTCCTCTTGTCCCATGTTCTGTAACCTTTTAAAGGCATGGAAAGAAGCATTACAGTTTGCAGGCTTCTCTGAAGGAAACATGTACATCACTATTGATCTTCCCCTGCAGCTGAGTGTGGGTTGTACAGGGGTTCCTGGACGTCCTTCATATTAACTGATGCTTAGTTCACAGAGGTAGCATAACGATATAGTAATAAGGTAGGAGTGCCCTGAAGCAACAGAATGGGTTGCACCACCACAGGTGGTGAATTCCTACTCTGAATATTCTTTGAACTAAAAAAAATAACCTGCTTGATAATGTTTGTTTGTATTATTTATTCCCTGCCTAGAAAATTGTACTTAAAGCAGCTTGCAGTGCATTGAAAATATTATAATCAATTAAAATCCTTAAAAAAACACCCTCCCTGATTTTTGTGCCTGCAGTCTGAAGCACTGCAGCCCATTCTACCATTTTAATTTGTAATGGAAAAACTGCTTTCACACTAACTGAAAAATGGCTGGTGGTTGGAGTATTATCACTGGCAGTGGTAGATTTCGGCCATTAAGGCTACTGGGAAAAGTCCTTGGGGACCTGTCCCCTGAAATGGGTGGAAGCCACTGCCACTGTGTGCTGGCAGCCCCCATAAGCAGGGTGGGAGCTGATACTGCCACAAGGTGGATGAGTGTGAAGTGAGGGGGAGCTGCTGCAAGCCAACAGCACCTGCCTGGAGCAATGTGGGCGAGTTTGAGCCTGGTGTAAATGAGCTTGCTCCTTCCTTCCCCCTTCTACCAATTGTGTTTATACATTTTAGGTGAATGCCAAGTTGCCTGTGGGTACCCCAGATTATATGGCTCCAGAAATGTTAACGGCGTTGAATGGTGATGGCAAGGGTTCATATGGATCCGAATGTGACTGGTGGTCCCTGGGGGTGGTAGCTTATGAAATGATCTATGGAAAGTCCCCATTTGCTGAAGGAACATCATCTAAAACCTTCAATAATATCATGAATTTTCAGGTACAAACCGGGCTTCTTTTTGTATGTTCTGAAAGCTTTATATGGTCCCAAGTTTTGCATGTTATCTGGTTTTCTCTGTTTATTCTCTGTTGCTGTATTATTTTCTGAATATTAGCAGCATATATGTCATGACTTTGTGAAATGAGCTCTGATAGGCCGGTAGCAAAATTTCAGTCTTGTCCTGAAGTTTATCCTGGGCTGGGTTTAGAAATCATAATCCTGCTCATTAACTGAAATGATGGAACTAGAGAAGTAAAATCTGTGACCATTGTAAACTGTGCAAATAGTCATTATTTATTTTGTTGTGCATAATTTATTCTGTTTCCGCTGGTGTTTGGGAGAGGCAATGAAATCTTGCCCAGATCTAATTATGCGGTTTATCCTGGGCGTCTAAGGGCCCTTTGCCTTTCTTGTGAAAGGATACCCTTTTCTGAATACTCTTATGGGAAGCTGCATTTGACACCAAGAAGCTTTAAAAAGTAGTTTGCATGGTGTAGCACAGTGGCTGAAAGAATGAGCTGTGATTTGGAAGACTGCTGGTTCAAATACCATCTCTGCCACAAACTCACTACCAGTGGCATCCTAAACAGTGTTATGCCCTTCTATGTCCGTTGAGGCTTGGATGGGTGTAAATTGCTTAGGATTGCATCTAGGTGGCCTTAGCAAGGTGACACCATTTCAATATTGGTCCCCAAGGTCCCCCTGGATAATAATACTGGACTTTCTTTTGTGGCTACTGTAAGGGTTTCTGTGATGATGCATATGAAATGTTTGCAGCACTGAGAGTGTCCTATAAATGCTAAGTATTACAATAAAGCATGAGGGAATGGTTTTCAATTTTTTAAAAAATAGCTACATGTTCCACTGTGTGCATATGAACTTTGGGGTTTGGCTAAACTAGGTCTGGCTAAACTAGCTCTTTGGATCACAGCCTTCTGGCTTTTGGTTTCTTTTCCGCTAAGATTTATTTTTGTTTCAACTGCAGAGGTTTCTGAAGTTCCCCGAGGATGTGAAAGTCAGCAATGAATTCCTTGATCTGGTGCAGAGTTTGTTGTGTGGGCAGAAAGAGAGACTAGGTTATGAAGGCCTCTGCTGTCATTCGTTTTTTTCTACAGTTGATTGGAATTGCATTCATAACTGTGAGTAGCATGGTGCTGTTGAAATTAGTCCCTTGACTTCTCTGCATTAGAAGATAATTCCAAAAGGGAATTTTGCTGAGGTTTTGCTCTGACAATACGTGGTTGCACAGCATCAGAGGACCAAAACTGAGGATTTTATTTGCTTTGTACTTGAAACACTCTGCATGGTGTTGGGTTTCGCCCTTGTGAGGGGACTTTTGTACAACTGACACTCAGGAACTTGAGAGAGAGAAACCCTTTCCAAATGCAGATACTGTGAAATAAAAACATGTAAGCTATCCTTTGCAAAAACTAAGCCTAGAAATTACTAGCAGAAAAGTAACTTGTCTATAAGCCATCTGCCTACACATATCTGTTAGTTATTTGTAACTTAAAAGGGAAAAAACCCAACTTTTGTAAAGCTTGTTTGCCTGGAGCATATTAACAGTCACCATAGGCAACCAAGGGATTGGCTATGTACATGCTGGAACCAAGGTAACATCATTTCTAGCATAATCATATAATCAAGGAGGGGCCAACAGCTGCCCTGCAGGCATTGAATCCCTGTGATAATTACCTTAATTTCCCTTAATCTTCATAATGGAGCAAAGTTCTTGCTCCTTGGAGAGGGCAAGGGGCTATGGAGCCATGAATGGAGAAATTATGGGCTCTTTGAGCCGCCCCCCCCCCCGAACCAAACCCAAGCTCGTGTAGTGGTTAAGGTATCAAATTAGGATTTGGGAGAGTCAGGTTCAAATCCCCACTCAACTATGGAAGCTTGCTGGGTGACCTTTGGCCAGTCAAACACTTTCAAGCTAACCTACCTTACAAGGTTATTGTGAGGATAAAATGGAGAACAGGAGAAACAATGTAAGCTGCTTTTGGACCCCATTGGGGAGAAACGTAGGGTATAACTGAAGTAAAGTAAATTGATAGTATAAGGTGGGTAGGGCAAACTTTAGTGACTCATTTGAGTTGGGTGTTGTAAAAAGAGCCCTGACCTGGATAGCCCTGGATAGCCTGATCTCTTCAGATCTCAGAAGCTAATCTGGGTTTGGCCCTGGCTAGTATTTGGATGGGAGACCTCCAAGAAATACCAGAGTTGTGACATGGTGGCAGGCAATGGCAAACTACCTCTGAACCTCTTTTGGCTAGAAAATGCTACAGGGTTACTGTGACTTGACAGCAAGCAAACAAAAAAAAAATGGTATAAAGAAGCATAATTTCGCTCGGGCCATGGGACAGAGACAGCACTGGTCACACCCTCATGGACGATCTCCGGAGGCATCTGAATTGTGGCGGTTTGGCAGTGCTGTTATTGTTGGACCTGTCAGCTGTGTTCGACATGGTCGACCATCAGTTACTGATCCACTGCCTCGCCAACATAGGAGTTCAGGGGCTTGCCTTGCAGTGGCTTGCCTCCTTTCTCTATGGTCGGGGACAAAGGGTAGCATTAGGGGAACAGCTCTCCCAGAGGTACCCACTAGAGTGTGGATTGCCTCAAGGGGCGGTGCTTTCCCCGATGTTATTCAACATCTACATGTACCCCCTTGCCCAGATTGCCCGGAGTTATGGGCTGAGATGTCACCAGTATGCAGATGACACCCAGCTCTATTTGATGTTGGGCGGTCAGTCTGACTTCCGACCGGAAGATCTGGACTCGGTATTACAAGCCATGGCTGGTTGGCTCAGACTGAGCTGATTGAAATTGAATCCGATGAAGACAGAGGTGCTGTGCTTGAGTTGGGGTGGTCCGAGGGTAGGGATCCCACTCCCGACCTTCGATGGGGCACCACTGGTGCCAGCACCGGAGGTTAGGAGTTTGGGAGTGCTCCTGGATTCCTCCTTAACAATGGAGGCCCAGGTAGCAGCCACTGCCAAGTCGGCCTTTTACCATCTTCGGCTGATCAGGCAGCTGGTTTCCTTCCTCGAACACAACGATTTAGCAACTCTGATCCACGCAATGGTCACCTCGAGACTAGACTACTGTAATGCTCTCTACATGGGGCTGCCCTTGTTGCAGATCCAGAAGCTGCAGCTAGGCTTTTGATGGGTCTCCCCATGAGGGAACACATCCAGCCTGCCCTGAAGGCACTGCACTGGCTGCTGATAGCATACCAGATTCGCTTCAAGGTGCTGGTTCTTACCTTTAAAGCCCTTTATGGCCAGGGTCCGACTTACCTGTGGGACCTCATTTCTCCATATATACTACGGTCAGGATCACAAAACCGATTGGCCCTCCCAGGTCTCAAGGCCACCAGGCTGGCTGCAACCAGGGCCAGAGCTTTCTCGGTGGCAGCTCCACTCTGGTAGAATGAGCTCCCGGAAGAGATCAGGGCCCTGCGGGACCTTTTACAGTTCCGCAGGGCCTGCAAGACGGAGCTCTTCCACCAGGCTTTTAACTAGGAGCCGCCACCACTATCAGTAACAACTGAAACCAGTAGAGCTTGGTCCCTGGTTGGTTACTGACAGCCTGTGTGCGCCGATCATATCTGAGGAAGATCAGTGAGCTGTATACTTAAACAACTTATGGAGTGCACTCATGTGGTAATGCCATTGATAGACATCAAATAACATAGCTAGCACTTTAATATTGTATTGTTTTAATGAACTGTTTTTAAATGTTTTATGGAATTCTGGTTGTTATGTATTTTACCCTGTGTAAGCCGTCCTGAGCCTGCTCCGGCAGGGAGGGCGGGGTATAAATCGGAAAAATAAAATAAAAAATTAAATGTTGAGCAGAGGGGATGAAATGGATATATTAGTGAGCACTGACTGCGTTAACAGTACTTGTCATCTAGATTCAGCCACCCAAAAAAGTGTAGTGGTAACTGCTGTTCTCTGTAACAGGGATTGGGGCTAGGGGTTGAAAGTAGTGTGGCACAGGGCACCTTCTGTAAGCTGTCCCTTGGAGAGTGCTTGAGGTAGCAAGCCTCCAAGGCACTAGATGCGCAACCATTTGTGGCCTTCTCCTTGAACAAACGGATAGAGCTGGCTAGGACCAAGTCTGAACTGGAGCTTAAAATCTAAGTATCTTGGGACTGTCAAGTTATTAACTCATTATTGAACCCATGTTTTTGCTGATGGAGTTGACAGTGGTTGCCTAGATAAGCCGATGGTGTGACAGAAGGCAGCTTCATGCATCTATATAAGATATTTTTGTGGCTAATGAGCATCTTTGAGACATCACTGTTTTAAATTGCAGGATAATAGGCTCAAGAAATTCATTCTGAGAGCTCTGTGGGAGAAAATCTTAATTAAAAATGTATAACTCACCAATCCAGGTGTTATCAGAACTTGCCTCTGAAAGGTGTAGAAAATGCAGACTTCTAGCCTTCAGATAGAGCATGTTAGCTATAGATGATGGTTTCCATTTTAAACTGATAGTCTTTGTCTTTTCCCCTTAAATGTATTTCATACATTTGAGGAAATGTAGTTTGTTCTAAAAATAAGGTTTATTGATGTTCTAGATAAGCCAGGTGGTGGCGATCTGAATTCTTAATTATGTAAGTGGGATGAGGGTGGTCTGTTTTGCTCATGTAATTAGGATGGGGATTTTGTGAATGATAGGTTTCTTCCTGCTCTGATTAATGATTTTTTCTTTCAACAATGTTATGGCATTGAGTGGTGGTCCTTGTATGCTGACGAATCTTTTCGATTCTGGTATAAGCACAGATATTGTTTTCAGTATAGAAAAAATTATAATTGTGTGCTGTCAAGTTGCAACTGACTTATGGCAACCCCAGTACCATGGGTTTTTCAAGGCAAGAGATGAGCAGAGGTGGTTTGCTGTTGCCTTCCTCCGTATAGAGATCAGACTAGTCAGGGCTATTCAGGCTGTTACCAAAAAAAGTAATAATAAACAGTTGCTTCCCATCGCTGATAGCTTTACATGCTTTAAACATGTTGTCTGTAAGATTAATGTAAATGGATGCTTTGTATGTTAACACTATTACTATTTTATTTAAATAGGTTCTCTTCCACAAACTGTTCCTTTAAGAAAACTGTAGGCTTTGTGCCTATGGTTGCGAATCTTTTGGATGATCTGAGTATCTTTATGTATAAAATTTTATGTGAGAGGCAGCTGTTGCAAAACGGACCCCACAGGGACTTCTTCCTTCCACAGTGGGTATGGAATCTAACCAGCTGGCCCAGGTTCCAAGCTGCTAGACTCTAATGAGATCATTCCCTCCAGCTTTATCCCACTGTGCCTTCCAACTCATATAGGAATCCTTTTTGCTTCTACCTCAGTTAGAGAGAGTTTTGTTTATTTGTCTGGACCTAGACTCTTTATTTTTCTCCTATTAGATCTTCAAAATTAAGAACCCTAGGCTCTTCCTGGCAGTATTTCATATCACTGTGGTTATTGGAGAAGCCTTGAGAATAGTACTTGTTAGAGTAATTCAGATTTAGGCAGGCATCTCCCCACCTTCTTTCTAGATCTTGATAAGTGTGGGCTAAGTTAAGTTTTTACCTGGGTGCAGACAGACCATAATATTAGCTTTAGAAAAGGAAGCATTTCACTATGTTTGTGTTCTCAGATTTTTGCACTTCCAAGAGTAGATGAAGCTGCCATTTAGTTATTTCAAGGGCACAGTCCTACCAGGAAAGGAGGATATCTATCCCAAGCATCAGTCAGAAAGATAGGGTAATGCTATATTAACAGCCACAATGAACTACTTTGCCACTTGAGCCATTGTGGTGGATTAAGAAACCAAGAACGAAGTGATAACTGTGAAAGGCTAGAATAGAGTTAATGCTGGTATAAGTTACAGACACAAAGAAACTGGTGATGTATACATCTCAAGAAGCCACATACAACTGTGTGCTCAAGAGTAAGCCTTGCTTATCGTCTTGATGTGGGGCTTTTTCTTTTCAGGTTGTCCTGGCACCGGAAAATGAGGGTAGACGCCAGTTTACAGGATAAAATAGGAGTGTGTCAGGTGCTCTCAGGTTCAGAGGAGGGCAAGTACATTGAAGGTCCACTAGCTGGAGGCTAGTAGATCTCATTCCAGCTATCCATCAATTTCAATTTGGTTTCAGGTCTGGATTCAAAACTGAGCTTTCATTGCACAGCTGGACGAACTCTTTAAAGTTAGACTAGGGATTTAAAGTTGGACTAGGGACAGTCAACCCTGTTCATATTGTTAGATCTGTCAGCAGCCTTTGATATAACTGACCACTCTGTCCTTATTCATCGTTGGAATAAACAGTTGGTATTAGAGGAGTAGCTCTGTAGTTGCTTTGTCTGATTGGACAGAGTTTTCACTAGAGGAATAGAATCAGTGGTTTGGGACCTGTCTTGTGAAATGCCTCAGTGTTCCATTTTTGTCACTCATTCATCTCAATATTTATGGAGCTGCTGAAAGAAATTATCTGAAGTTTTAGGGTTGGATGTTATTGTGCAGCCCAGGTCTATATGTTAATATCTAAGTCTTGAGATGTATCCTTTTCTGTTCTGAATAAATTATTTGGCAAGGTAGAACAAGATGGAGGCAATGTTTGTTGGAAAGGCTGATGCTTTGAAGGGACAGAATTTTCCTTGTGGAGCCTGTTAAGACTCACGGACCCAGTCTTCCTGTTTGAAAAGCAAGCTGGTTCAGTAGCCAAGAGTGCTTTCTACCTGTTTGCCTTGCCAACTGTCTCTCTTCTTAGGCTTAGCCAACTTGGCTATACCTTTGTAACCTCATCTTTAAACCTACTGTAAGGCACTATATGTGGGGCTGCCCTTAAAGTCAACCTGGAAACTGCAATTAGTCCAGAATTCAGCAGCCTAATTATTGTCAAGGGCTAGCTGATGGGAGTATGCCTTATCTATTTTAAAACAGTTACACTGGATACCATTTTGTTTTGGAGTCGAGGTGCTAGTTATAAAACCTTTAAGGTCTTCATGGTCTGGGATGGGACCTGCATATCTGAAGGACTGTCTCTCCCCATATGCCCCTATATACCAGTTACAGTGCTCTAGTTGCAACCCTCTGATTATCACCCTGCTTAAAAGTTGCCTGCTTGGCATCTGTTGGAGCTCAGACCTTTTCAGTAATGGCTCCTACCTTATACAGCAGGCTCCCTGCAGAGGTGAAGGAAACTCTGTCCTTAGATGTTTAAACCTGTTATGTTTGTTTGGTCTTGTAATGTGGTTTGAGCTGCAGGCGTGTGGAGTTTATTGTATAATGTAAGGTTTTTAACTTGGAATTGTAAGATGCCTTGAGCCACAAGGGAAGATGGAGTTTAAGTGCCTGAGACCCTAGAGAGCCATTGCTAAAGTAGATGGTACTGACCATGATGTGCCAATTGTCTAAGGCATAAGAACATAAGAAGAGCCCTGCTAGATCAGACCAGTAGTCTATCTAGTCCAGCATTCTGTCTCACACAGTGGCCAACCAGTTCCTCTGGACGGCCAACAACAGGGCATAGAGGCTGAGGCCTTCCCCTGATGTTGCCTCCTGGCTCTGGGATTCAGAGGTTTAGTGTGTTTATGTATTCTTTGTGGGGGTGTACCAATAAGCAAGGAACCAGATGAAATGAGCAGTCAGCAGTCAGGACCATGGCTAGTTCATTGAAGGCTGGATACAAGAGCACTGACAAGTATAAGGGTTGGAGTGCTGTTCAGATTTCATGCCCTTTCTGCATGAATTCACTTAATCTCTCTCCTTTTCTGTGTTAACTATGGAGTCCAATGACACTTTTAAGACCACTATAGTGTAGCATTACTTCTGCTGTTATGCTAATGCCGAACTATGGCTAGTTTTAAATCAAAGTTTGAAACCAAGGTTTGAAATTCACTTGTAAACCTCAGACAAAGAAAAGTTATTTTTTGTCTTAATCTGGTTTCTGATATAATACTGGACTATGATTAACAGTGGAAAAGCAGAGGAAGGGAAGGATTATTCCCAGTTATTTAAACCATGATTTAGAGATCAGGAAATGTCATATCTGCAACAGGCCTTTAAATAAGTTCAAAAATCTGATCTTCGACGTGGTCTCTGTCTTCACACCCATGGGATCTAGTGCACACGCGCTGGATCGATCGGCACTGTAGCAAGCTCTTTAATGGATTTTCGTGCCCAGTCCCTCGGGCATGCGCAGGAACCCCACCGCGCATGCCCAGAGGGGAGGGCGCGGACATCCCGCCAGTTCCTTTCTTACCGCCGCGTTGGAAAGACCTATTTCTTCGTTGGTCTGATCGGTTCGAGTATTTTGCCTTTTTGCCTCACGGCTCTTTGGATTTTTTCCTCAGTTTATTCCTTTTTTTCGTTGTTCTTTCAAAAAACTTAAAAAAACTTTATTTTCTGCTGAGGGAGAGGTTGCCGCTTTACCTTAGTCGGGCCTTCGGGCTACCCCCCCCATTTCTTCTTCATTTTGGTTTTTATGGAGAAGAAGTGGGGCTTTTTTAATAGGTGCAAGGGTTGCGGTAGTAAACTTGCTCCTCCTGACCGTCATACCCTTTGCATACTTTGTCTCGGAGAGTCTCATCGACCCGAATCCTGTTGCCACTGTGCTCGCTTTTCAAACCAGACCTGAAAAAACCGAGCTGCGAGCCTTAAAGTGGCCCTGCTAGAATTGGCTCTACATCCTTCCTCAGCGATGGACGCTGAGAAACCATTGACATCAACGGCTCCGGCATCGAGGCCTGCCTCCGATATCGGCCAACCGACACCGAAGCCTCCGGCATCGAAGGCGCAATCCTCTGCTTCCACGCCGGTGAAAAAGAAGTCCAGGCCAAGTAAGGAGCAAAAGTCCGCAAAGAAGGGCTCTTCCAAACCCCTTAAGGTGGCAAAGAAGGGGAAAGTAGCGGTGGCTGCACTGGGTGATGCCCCTAAAGTGCCTCCCGCTCCAACGACTGTATCGATACCGGAGGCCCAAGTCCCTCCACTGATGCCGACCATCCATGTCTTGGACTCTCCTGTCCACCAAATGGAGCGTCCTTACTCCGACATCGAAACGGTAGAGCTCCTAAGACATCAAATGGATGCAGAGCCTTCTCCGTCTCCTTCCCCGTTGTCGACGGTATCGGAAGCTCCCGACATCGATCCACATCGACATCGATCCACATCGGCACCGATATGCTTCATGCGACGCGGAGCGTCACCCTCCACCTTTGCACAGTCAATCTGTCGATATCGACAACCGAGATTATGCGGGCTCCTCTCAAAGACATGCTGCCGTTTTGTCTCCGAGACGTCCACAGTCCAGAAGTCAATTCCCCCAAGTCTTCTTACCCCGCCACCACCTCTGTCTTGGGATCAATGACAGGTGAGGTATCTGTATGGGGCTTATCCACCATCCTTGCCATGGCTGACTCCGGCGAGCTATTCCGACTGGGATCGATATTCATCCCACTCTGCTCATAGATTGAGATCGCCCTACAGGTCGAGACCTTCAGCATCTCTCTCTCGTCCTCCTGCAGACGATCCTGCCCAGCATAACTTGGATCGCAGTCGTCCTCCCAACCATCAGGTCGTTCAAACCCCAGTCGTTTCCACCCCTGTCGTTCCACCAAGACCTTTAACTGGTCAACAGGACACTCCTGTCCAAATGCCACACCAGGAATCCTCCGATTCAATGGAAGACAATTCCGATACCGAAGCATCTGAGGCTCACACCTCCCCTGATCATGTCTCCTAATCAAGCTGTTGCTGATGATTTGCCCATCTCCCCATCCAACAATCTCACGTCGTACACAGATCTTGTTAAAAGAATGGCCCATTCTCTAGGCCTCTCTGTCGTTCAGCAACACCCGCAGGTGACGGATGCGGTTTTTGACATCGTCCAGCTTGATACATCTTCCACTCTGGCATTACCCATGTCCACTGTCCTTTTGCAAGCTACAAAGGCACCATGGGAGAAACCTTTGTCAGCCCCCGTGTCGACAAGACGACTGGACCATATGTACAGAGTCCAAGAGACAAGGGCCGAATTCCTATTCTCCCATCCTCAACCAAACTCAATGGTTGTAACATCCTCCTCAAAATCTAAACAAGCACACTCTGCACCTTCAAACAGAAAGTAAAAAATTGGACGCCTTCGGCAGACGCTTCTACTCCACCGGAGCATTGGGTGTCAAAACCACTATCTGGCCTGGATGAGCAGGTATCAATATACTCTCTGGGAAAGGTTCTCCGAACTATTGACCCACCTCCCAGAAGACAAGCTTCAGGCAGCCAGAGTCATTCAAAGGGAGGGCATGGTGTTGGCAAAGCAGCAGATCAACACTTCAAAGCATGGCCTAGATGCATCTTCCAGGATGATGCCCTCTGCTATAGCACTGCGGAGGTATTCCTGGCTACGCAATACGACTCTCCCTTTGGATACCAGGTCTTATGTTGAAGACCTTCCGTCTCACGGCCTTGGCCTCTTCAACACCACTACTGATTCCACACTCCAAGAATTAGACAAGAGCATAAAGGCTTCTTGAGCTTTAGGAGTGTCACCCTCTGTGAGACAACAATACCGTCCCCGTACCTGGTCAAGTTCTTGGCAGAGGCGTGCGCCAAGTTGTCAGTCTCCAGACAGACAATGGAGACCGCGTACGTCTTCTGGAGGTCAAAAACCTCCCTACCAAAAACCAAGGTTTGGATCCGGGCAACAACCTTCCCGTATCAAACAGGTCAAACCCTCCAAGCAGAGCTTTTGACTTCCCTGTCACCGAGTCAGTTCAAACCCGTCTATCACCCTTCCTTCATACTTGGCGTCACATCACCTCGGACGAATGGGTGCTGTACAAATGGGTGCTGTCAATCTTGACCCAATTCCACCAGAACTTCATTACTCCTGGCGTCGTCTCCACACCCCCTTCCCCACGTCCTTCTGCAGAAGGGAGCCATTGAACAGGTACCACCACTCCTCCACGGGACGGGATTTTATTCCCGATACTTCACAGTCCCGAAGAGAGATGGAAGTGTTCGACCCATTTTAGATCTAAGGGCACTGAACTGTTTTGTAACCTACCATTGCTTCCGCATGGTGTCCTTACAGCAGATTATGCCACTCCTACGGAAACACGTCTGGATGGCCACCCTCGACCTCCAAGACACATACTTCCACCTCACCATCCACCCCTCCCACCACCACTAACTACGCTTCGCGATTGGTCAACAGCATTACCAGTATGCAGCCCTGTCATTCGACCTGTCCAGTGCCTCAAGAGTCTTCACAAAGACTATGATTGTGGTTGCGGCTTTCCTTTGTCTCCGGGGTATCTTCATTTACCCCTATATCGACTATTGGCTTTTGGTAGCGCCTTCCCAGAACGCCCTGGTCTCAAACATCACCGAGACAGTGGCACTACTAAAAGATCTGCTCGCAATTCAGTTCGCGGTCACGAGTTTCCGCAGGCCTTGAGAAAGTTTTCCAATTCCTCCTGTCCCTAGCTGACTCAGGACTTTCCCATTCATCGTTAAAAGTTTATTTGGCCGCAATTTCGGCCTACCATGTTCACGTCGATGGATGCACCATGTTTTCACATCTGCTTTCGAAACGTTTTTTAAAAGGTTTGTTACACCTCTACCCTCCTATCAAGACTCCTGTCGCTCCCTGGGATCTTCCTCTAGTGCTTCGTCAACTTACGAGGAAACCCTTTGAGCCACTCGCAACTTGCGATATGAAATTCCTGTCTTGGAAGACGGCCTTTCTAGTGGCCATCACCTCTGCAAGGCGAGTTGGAGAAATACTGGCTTTCCGGCATGACAAACTGTTCGTCTCATACGCACCAGCGAGGCTGGGGACTCGCATCACGGCTCAATGCCTCTCAAAGTGGATTGCGGGTCTCATTGTCAGCTATGCTGCCATGAAAGTTGGGGAGGTTGGTCTGTGTCTGGGTAATTGCTATTGCTTTCCTTTCAGGTTAATTGCTATTGCATTCCTTTCTGTGCTTTTTCTGCTGTGCGCCGAAATGCTTATCTATACAGATGTGAAAGAGGGTGTTGTAGTGTCTGGGATTTCATTAGGTGCCGTGGGAGAGTGTTTGTTCTCAGCTTCAGCTACCTAACGGTCTCTGAGCCTTAGCCGCGTGCGGGAGGCCACCTAATTGGCCAGTACTGTGTGTGGGGGGGTGCATACGAATACCCTATATCCTATTATGCCCATGGGGCCGCCGCCATTCTTAACAGTGCCTATGTTACTGCATCTATAGCTCTACAATAAAAGTATAACCGTTCCTGAATGCATGTACTTCGTTGTTGGCTGTGGGTTCTGACACTCATCCACCTCTGCTACTTGATTGCAAAGCAGCCGTTGCCTGGCCCCATCAAGACCCATTCAACCCGTCTGTTGCAGCTTCCACTGCCTTCCTCCAGGGAGTACCCCTGACGGACATCTGCAAGGCTGCTACCTGGGCCACACCTAACACCTTCATGAGGCATTATGCTCTGATACCAACACGGGACATCACATTCTATCTTCCTGCCAGCACCCTCCCCCAGGTAGGCCACTGCTCGCTAATCTCCCATGGGTATGAAGCACAGAGACCACGTCGAAGATAAACAGGTTGCTTACCTGTAACTGATGATCTTCGAGTGGTCATCTGTGCATTCACACCACCCACCCTCCTTCCCCGCTGCTGTCAGCTTCTACATTTTCAATAGGGGTTGATTTGCGGCGGTTTGAAGGAACTGGCGGGATGTCCGCGCCCACCCCTCTGGGCATGCGCGGTGGGGTTCCTGTGCATGCCCGAGGGACTGGGCGCAAAAATCCGTTAAAGAGCTTGCTACAATGCCGATCGATCCAGCGCGTGCGCACTAGATCCCATGGGTGTGAATGCACAGATGACCACTCGAGGATCACCAGTTACAGGTAAGCAACCTGTTTTTCTTGATGTATATTTCATATTGTGCTTCTGAATGGCCTGTGGGCCATAATAAAGTTTTGAGATTGGTATTAATTATTGTATATACTGTTACTGTTTATAAATATAGGGGGGGAAATCCAAATTAAACCAAAAGTGTAACCCCACCCCTCCACAATTAAAAAATTTAATCATTGATTTCCCCCCCCACACACTTTCAATATTAACTAAGAATAACCTCTGGGAATAGCAGTTTCCTTCTCCCTTACCTTTGCCTAAAAACAGCATCAGCATTTGCTGTCTGAAAACCTGCCAATATGTTTCCATGTGTTCAGGGTGATTTGAATTGGGAAGACACACTTTTTTAAAGCTTATCAATTCTGGTCACTAAAGATGGCTTAAAGTCAGTTGAGTAGAAAATTAAATGGTTAAAAACCCAGGCTGCAAAAGGCTCTGGCAACCTAGAGGGAGCTCGCAAGCTCCAGCAGTGACTCATTCTGCTTGTGTCAGTCAGATAAGTATCAGCATCTGTCAGGCACGCAGGGAAGCAGTGTCAAACTCCTGAGCATACACAGAGTAAGGAACAGGAACTCTGCACTGCAGGGGCTGTAATACTTGTCCCCAGTTCTTAAGCTCCCATCATCCCTTCAGCTACAGGAGATCTATACGGAATCCATGGTAACGGCATTAGCACGCTATACATCCATCAGCTTGTGACAAAGACTGAGGCAGCTTGAAGTGTTCTCTGTTTCATAGAGCAAAAGGAAGCTTGGTCGATTTGCATTTTATGAGGACTTGCATTGATGAAATACATATTCAAAAAAACCTGGTGAAGGTGCATAATTTTCATAGGGGAGACTCTTGCTTTAGAAGCAGATTAGCAGGCAATTCTGTTGCTGAACACAGTTTAGGAAAATTTACCCCCTCAGGGGTTTTGTTGCTTTATTTAGATTGCTGTAAAAATGTAAAATAGGACTAAAACTAAGCTGCTGGATACCAGAATTGTTGCATTTTTGATAGAGTTGGTAGTATTGGAGCTAGACTGCAGTGGTGTCCCATCAGGTATTTAGCAATCTGGGAGTGAGGGTGGGTATATTAATTCTCAAAGGACTGTTAAGGTTTAGCAGCTGCAGCATTTCCATAGACAAGATTAATGTAGCAACTGGAGGCAAGGGTCTGGAATCCAAACTGGGGACGTTACTACTGTTCAGCACAATCCTTTCTCTAGGTACAGGGGAGCTGGTTTATGGTTTTAGGTGTTTTTGATGGATCTTTCCTCTTGCAAAAAGAAGAGCCCTGCAAATAGACAAGATTGAAACCTGACACTTAAAAATAAACTGTTTGAGAAAATCAAACCTGGTTGAGAAGCAGCAAGAGATGCTGTGCCTGCAGAATGGTAGCCATGTTGGTAGCTGTAGGGTTAATCTCTTGTTGCTGTAATAGGTTGGAGAGCAGTAGCTCAGCCTGCTGGTGTTAGCAAGATTAAAAGCAGGAGCTGCAGTGCCATTGAAAATGCTGAACGAGAGGGACTTTGACAGCAAGCTGCAGCTAAAAATTTTTTTGTCTCGTCTCTTTCTGTTTTTTTTAAAAAAATAACCAGCTCCTCCCCCCATTGTGCCTACCATCAAGTCTGATGATGACACCTCAAATTTCGATGAACCAGAGAAGAATTCACGAATTGTATCCTCTCTGTGCCAGCTGAACCCTGCAGGTTTCTCAGGAGAAGATTTGCCATTTGTGGGGTTCTCTTTCATCAAGGCATTGGGGATCCTCAGATCAGAGTAAGTAGGAATTGCTATCTGTAGCGGATGAATAAGAGAAAATTGGTGTTTGGTATACTTGTCGGGTTGGGGGGAACCCTCGGCTACCTTCTGCTATAGGAAGATGATTCAGGCTTCTTTATAGATGTGATTCATGTTGGGCTTTTCTCCCCTCTAATCTTACTACAGGAAAGGAAATGTCATTCTGAAAGTTACATTACTAGAATAAAGATAAGGCTCAGTTGGCTAAAGTCTGTTCACTGCATCTTGGGGAAAGTAAATGGTTTGAATTCATATTCTCTCTCTCTCTCTCTCTCTCTCTCTCTCTCGCTCTCGCTCTCTCTCCTTTTTCTATGTGGGGATTGAGGAGAAACCTAGAGGAGTTTCAGAGGGTGGGGGTGTGTTCTATTGATATGAAATGACTGAGATTGGGACATTGTTAAATGTTACGGATCTATGAGATTGTACGAGAGAGCCACAGAGGTGTGGAGTTCATTCATCTGGGAGTGTGCCAGTGATTCAGGTTAACCACAGAGACTAGGAATAGGATATTGACAGAATTCATGGTCAAAAGAGACATTGGAACTGCAGAATGGATGATGCAGAGGTCCATAGTGATTGACTGTCTTTTGAGAAGACAGAAGATCCTGTAGAACAATATTGAGGTTGAACAATGAAGAGTGTTGGTCATATAATGATGCCCCTTCTGGTCTGGTGGGTCCTTGATTCTTTGCTGCTAGAGTTCATAAGGAAAGCATGAGCAAAGTGTATCAAACTGAAGAATGCTCATTTTGAGTAACGATAAGGCCTCATAAAAATGCAGAGGCTTTAGTTGCTTGGTGATTCAACATATTCAAGATGGGGGGGTGGGCTGTGTATCTTATGAAACATTCTGAGTGGATGTGAACCACTAACCAAACCTAGTTTCTATGATTCTTATGTGGACTTGAGCAATATGCATGGATGATGATTTGCCTAGAAGTGAAGCCTGGAAACCAAATCTGAGTGTCTGCACTGGGACCAATAACGGTTCCTGATGTTATGAGTCAGAAAGAAACCTTAAATAGGCCAGCAATTAGAAGGGAGCTTCTTGACTGCCTGTGGTGTCCTCCTACTCGCAGGTGCTGCTTTTTGGATGGGGAGGAGGAAGGCAAGAGAGTATTGAGCGGGAGTTGGAAGATGGCAAAGCTGCCTCTGCAGCAAGATGATGATCCTCCCCAGAATTCTGTGTTTAGTTTTGGTACTGACTCGTCTAAAGAGCATAACGCAACCCAGATTTAAAAATGTTCTAATAAGAGCTATAGGAATGGTTGCAAGTTTGGACATGTAAAAGTGGCTTGGGAAAGGAATAGAGAAATTCAGAGGATGGGTCTACCTTGTGCTAGAGCTTCCATGTTCAGAGGCACTGTGTCGCTAAGTATCAAATTCTGGATAATGAACAAGGGAGGGCTCTTGCCTTCATGCCATGGTTTTGGGCTTCTCAGAAGCATTTTGCTTGCTGTTAAAAACAGAATGCTGAACTACATGAATGGTCTGAGCCAGCAGGGGCAGTTTTCACGTTCTCACTATTTCTTATGAAGAATTTTTGCTCTAATGCATAAGGGTATATGGCTGTAAGTAATGCAGATGGTTAGCAATAAGCAAAAAAATGATGAGCATGTGGTCAGGGTATGTTGTAAATGATCCATCTTATCTTCAACAGAAATATTAGACTAATTCAGGAAAAGTGCATTTTTCCAGTGTAGTCTTGTCCAGAAAGTTAGCTTAGACAGTCATTTCTGAGGCTATAGATCTGTGATTTGGATCTGCAAGCCATCTTTGCTGGGGTATTTAAGCCATTTCTGTCAGATTGGCTGTCCAGTGACACTAAAGCCACCTTAGCCAAATGCATGCTGTCAAGTGATTTGTGTATCACAGCGGGAGTCAGTGACAGCAGCTGATGAACGAGCTGTGATATACTCTTGGTGTCGTCATGGTATTCTTCATTTGTGGCTTGGATATATACCTTGGCGAAGACCATTCTGGGAGCTTCTCAAAAAGGAGGATGAGGCTAACCAGCTTTTTTCATGAATATGGTGGTTGTAGGGCAGTTTTTGTTGGACGACTTCTAATGTTAGAGTGCTTTGGAAATTATTCATTTGGCACATAGGTTCAGTAACTGCAATGTTTGCTTGCAAGAACCAATATCAACGAAGTTAAAATGCACACTGCACCAATTTCATATAGGCACTAATAGAATTCCAGTTGCATGGATTCTCTGAATTTGTAATCAGAACAGATAGATTAACTGCCTATCTCTAGTTGGTGCTCAGCACCCTCAGATGACACCAGTACAACATAATTTAAAGTAAACAACGTAAAGGTTAGTGAATTATGGTAGTGCTGTTGGCTCCCTTTAAAACAAGGGAAACCTTTTAAGGTTCCAAATATAGTTGTGTGTATCAAATAAATGTGGTTAATTGGCTAAGGTTGAACAAGTTGAAACTGAATCCTGATAAGATGGAGGTAATGCTGGTCATGAAAGCTGAGTCTTGAAGGACACTGCGCTACCCAATTTCAGTGGTGTCCAGCTGACATTCTCTGATTCAGTTAAGAGCCTAGGGGTTATACTACTGGAGAAGCAAGTCTGTGTAGCTGTAAAAAAACATTCTGTCAGCTTCACCTAGCCTGCCATTGGCCCCCCTACCTTAACTTGGCCAGTCTGGCCACATGGATCCATGCCATGATTACCTTGAGGTTAGACTACTGTAATGCACTCTTCATGGGTCTTCTCTTGAAGTCAGCTCAGAAACTCCAGTTGGTACACAATGTGGCAGCCTGATTCTTAGCAAGTGCCAGGCAGAACACGCATGTACAGTCGCTCCAATGGCTACCAGCTAATTAAAGGTTCCCTTGCTCGAAAGCCAGTCGAATCCGACTCTGCGGTGCTCATCTCCATTTCAAAGCCGAAGAGCCAGCGCTGTCCGAAGACGTTTCCGTGGTCATGTGGCCGGCATGACTAAACACCAAGGCGCACAAAATGCTGTTACCTTCCCACTGAAGTGGTACCTATTTATCTACTTGCAATTTCTTGCTTTCAAACTGCTAGGTTGGCAATTAATTAATTAATTAATTAAGCCAATTACCAGGCTTAATTCAAGGTATTGGTTATAATCTGCAAGGCCCTCTATGGCCTAGGTCCCACATACGTGCAGGTCTACCTCTCTTACTGTGCAGCATCACAGCAGCTTCGGTTGTCCGAACAGTACCTTTTGACATGCAAACTGGTAAGACTGACAGTCACCCTATCACATACATTATCTGTGATGGCTCATATCTTGAGGAGTGGCCTGCCATAGTACTATCATTCTGCAAAATGGCCAATATGGAAATGTTCAGGAGGGCATTCTTGTACTGGAATTGATCTTTAGTGGTCCGGAATAGTCCAGAAAGGCACCTTCATATGGGAGTGGGAAGTGGATACTGCATTGCCCTGGTACCTTTGTAATCCCCCGTTCTGCATTGCTCAGACTACAGCAAATAGCAGTTTCCTGTTCACATTATTTTTAAAATTTATATTGCTAGTTCTAGTGCTTTGATATGAATATTCAGTTTTGTATTCCCAGTTCTATTGCATTGTTTGTTTGCATTGTACACTGGGTATCCTATACTGTATGATTACATGGTTGCTTGCATTGTCATTCAGATTTGTACTCCTAGTCCTATTGCATTGTTCATTTAATACCTTGTACAGTATGATCACATTTTTTTATTTTTGTGTACTCTGTAATCTGTTTTGTGTCCCAGTGAGAAAGGTGGCCTATAAATAAGATAAGTAAATAAATAAGGGCAAATCTATACTGTAAACATGGGCTTTTTAAGTGAAATTGCTCCCCCCAAAGTACCCTGGGATTGTAGTCTGGTGAGGCTGCTTTGTATCCTGTTGGAGAGCCTTACCCCTTCTCACAGAACTTCAGTTCCCATGGTTCCCTGCAGAAAAAGCATGACTGAAGTCTATACTAATTTTATATTAACTTTTAATTTCATTTGTATTTTTTATTCCTGTAAGCCATAGCCTAAACATATAATTACATGACATTACATGGATAATGTATTTCATTTCATTTATTAAATAATGTATTTCATTTCATTTATTAAATATATGCCCCATGGCTTGTGATGGGTGGTACTTACTCAGAAGACAATATCTGATATACTACAATGCGTCCAGTCCTTCTAAATTATCTGTTTCTTCCATTTTCTGGGATGAACAAGAGCATTATTCATGGGAAACCGTTAATAAGGTTGCCCTTCAAAGTAATGAGAGAGGTTCTTATGTGGGTGGCCATACTCATCTCATTTATGAATTTTGAATATGCTATTGCTATGTTTTAGTTTATTTAAGGAGGACTATGTATTTTTGTTTGCAAAACAGAAACTGAATTTCACAAAAGATAATATGTAGGTGTTTGCCCTCTGTGTGCATTTGCGTCACCTGGAATTATAATTGAAACTTTTTTCACTGTCTTTTTGTTTATTAGCAGACCCTTGTTATCATAATGCTTATAAACTACGGTGGATAAAAGCTGATTTTTTTAAGGAATTTTTTTAAATCAGATTTTTGTTTTTTTAAATTTTAGCTGTTAGAAAGCTATTAAAAATAATCCTGTATAAAATGAACTCTGAACTTAATGCACACATATGGTTTCTTAAAACTGATGTTGTGACCCTAGTATAAAAAGCTGCTTTTTTTTTTTTTTTTTGGGTAAAGCAGAAACTGGAGAGAACATATTTGTCGGGTGTCATAAAACACAATAGTTGATGTATTTATTTTATGGCTTGGTTCTGAGGGCCAGAAACTTGCAAGTTACCACTGGTGTTGCCTACTGATCCATCTGGGTGACCTTTTTCTCCTGATCTACTCAGTAACCACCACCCACCTTTTCTTCTGGTTGAAAGAATCTCTCGTTTGTTTGGTGGGAGTGAAGTAGGTAGTGACAAAGAAGAGGCAGACTGGAGCAAAATACTGGAAATAAGTAGCACCTTAAGATTCCAACCAGCACCCCTTTAGAAAAACTGCAGGTTATTACAAACCCAATGTGGGATCATGAGCATTAAGTTTAGGGTTGCTAGGCCTCCCATGGACAATTCTTGTTGCCTGTTGCTGCTCTTAAGTGATGCTGGGAGAAATGTTTTTTAAACCACAGGCACCACAGATGGTATGGCATCAGTTCCAGGGGAAATCCAAAACTCATATCACATAGCTTTAGGGATTGTTGGAAGCTCTGTGACATTACCAGAGTTTCCAGTGATTCCTGGACTGCTGTGATGTCACTTGTAGTTTCCCAGGGAAATGAAGTCATGGTGAACATGGTGCTGGTGCCCCCCTCCCCCAAGCTCCCCAACTCAGTTGTCTGGTGGAAATTTTTTGATGTGATTGATTTTTTCTTGGTAATTCAAAACATTATTTAAATTGTGTTGTATGTACATAATCCACCCTGTTGTCTGCCAGATATTTTTCAAATATATTGTTATAGCTGTTGTGTTTTGTTGGCAATCAATACCTGAACGGAAAGTTAAGATACATCTGTGTATAAGCAGGATGCCTGGATTTTCATTACGTTGCTTTGGTGTTCTGATGACTATGAGCAAACAATGAGAACTGTCTATTATTTACTAAGTTTAGAAAGGCAGCTCACAAGTAAAAATACAATACAATAATAAAAACATCCATCATAAACCTTCCAATGAAACCACAACAGTCTGGGGGTATAAATGCAATGCTAAGCATCCTAAAACGAGATCCATTGACAGATGGAAGCAGACAAAAATGATCTGGAATGGGTTTAGTGTAAGTCTGCAGTCACAAAAGCTGTAATATGCAGATTCATTGCATGTAAAATACATTTTGCAGATTACACCCATGCACATGCCTGACATACTTTGAGGGGGGAATGTATCACTGTTTAGCCTGTGGACAATTAAATACTGGCATCATCTGAAATGGAAAGAGTTAATGCAAGATCGGAGCATTCAGGCTACAGTGTGAAATGTGTTCTTTTCTAGTAGCAAGTAGCAAAATAGTTCAGTATTAGAAGAAGGGTGCATTAGACTTGTGGGATGCAATTAACAGTAAGTATGGCAAGAAGAAGGAAAAAGCTGTGAGTTGTAAAACTGGCTCTTGACAGCAGAAGTTCCTTCTAGCCTGCTGTAGTCTCAAGTCTAGTTTTCACTATGCCTTTGCATTTCAAACTGCAAACAGGAGCTATTCCATACAGATACAATACCCTACACATAAAAAGCTAGTCTGTCAGGGAGATGATGAGGCCAGAACCCTTGTTTCCTGCATACTACGTAGTTTTCCTTGTGTGGGGTGTCTGTGTTTTTGGTATGGAGCATTCTGTAATAGAGTTCCAGCTTAATGATTGACTGTAAACCCCTTCATACTTAACATTGAATCTAGTCCCACTGAAATCAGAAATTGCATCCAAGTAAGTCTAAATTTCAGGCTGTAAGGTCTTCCAACTTTCATATTCACTGGTCCTTTACAGTATTCCTATATAACAACGGCAGCACATTCTGACTTATAGCAGAGGTTCCTATCTCAAGATTGATTCCTATCAGTAAAGAGTTCTCCACTTTAAAATGGGATCTTGTATTCTGAAGAATATGATTACTGGACGGTATCCTATACTGTAATTTTTCTGTAACTATGGCCATTAGGAAGTCCAGCAAAAACACAGACCAGGTGAATGTTTGCAGAAGTACTTGAAATAAAGATATATATATTTTTAGAATTCCTACTTCTTTTCCTAATTAGAACTTAAAGCTGCCATTCACATTGTTCTCCCCTCTTCCACTTAATACTCATTAGAATAACCTTGTGAGGGTAGATTTGGCTGACAGATTGTGAGGGGCCTAGGGGCACCTGGCGAGATTCCATAGTACAGCAGGGATTCAAACCCAATCATCCCACATCCAAGTGTGACACTAACCATGATGCCATGTTAGCTTTTTGGTATAGTGAGATTAATCCCTACCCTCTGACTTCACATCAAGTCACAAGGGCACTGATCCTTGCTGCTCAAATTTAGAGGGTGGTAGTGGAGTCAAGGTCCCATAAATTCGACATATGTCTGAATTCTGTGCATACATACAAAATGTATACATTGTCAAATACAAAGAGTGGAAGTTAAACTTGTGGATGGGGCTGACAGGTGATGCTCTTCCACCCTGCATTTGATTTTTGCACTTCTGTGACTTTTAATAACTTTAAATTTAATGTTGGTAAATTAACAGGCCTTGTGCTAATAAGTGTGGAGGATCAGCATCCAAGGTAAAATTACAGAAAACATTGATATCTGACAACCTCGGGCAAGATTCTGGGCAAATCTTTTAATTAGCTACCTAATTTATTTTATTTGTGTGTTAATGTTTTTTATGCAGCCTTTCTGCTTGAAAACAAGACTCATAAAGCAGCTTATGAACAATTATAACTATGCCATCTAAAGGCAGTGCAACAATAAAAATCAATTTATTTAAACAATTCAAATTCATTAAACTTTTTAAGTGACTGCCAATAAAAGTACAGCAAATAGAGTTGAAACTATTTGCCAAAGGCCCATTGAAATAAAATGGCTGCCACGAATTTTCTAAACATCTGCAGGTAAGTCAGTGTTGTGGATTTCAAGAGGAAGAGCATTCCATGTGCACTAGGTGCCACTACTATAAAAAGTTGTTTAACTGGAAAAAATGTTTACCAATAGCACAGTCCCATCTAAAGATCTTAACACCTGGGGTGGCTGCTATGGGAGAAGGTAGTTTCCTCAAATACTCCTGACCCAAGTTGTTTGGGACCTTGTTTTTGGCAAAAAAGGAAACTGTGATCTGATGAAATTCTTTTAACACTGAAATATGACATGGTCCCAACACTGGGCACCAGTTAACAATTGTGCTGCCATATTCTAGACCCATTGAAGCTCCTGGGTCTTCTTGACAGGGCAGACCCACACCAAGTGCATTGCAGTGCATTAATATAGAAGTTAACAAGGTGTGTATTCTTGTTTCCAGTACTCTGCAGTATATTCTGGAATGTTTAAGAAAACAAACGGCAAAAGCTTATTAAATGGAAGACATTTAAAAACAATTACATTGCCTTCCCAGCTGACTTTCAATGCATACTATATTCTATAGAAGAGATTAAATATGAAAGGGATTGTATGGAATCTGTAGATGGTCTAATACTGAAACTAGTACAACCAGCAGTGGTGACTTCAATCAGTTGCTTCTTTACAGAGTGTTTAATTAATTCTGTGTGCTTGGGAGAAGAATAGGGCAGTTAGTGCACCGAAGAACTTGATCATAGCCCAGTCCTAAACGCATCTACTTACTTTCTATTGGATCTTTACTATTGCTGTTCATTGGATTTGTCTTTTCAGTGCAAGCTTCTAGGATCACAGCCAAAAATCAGCTCAAATAAAAGACATCCATAACGCATATATTTGGACACGCTTTTTCACGCTGTCAGTTTCCACAAAGCTGAAGCTGCTTAATTTGCAGTGACTTGAGTTACACATGAATGCAGATAGGAAAGCTGTTCCAGGCATGGAGAGCAGCATTGGATATGAGGGGGAGAAGTTAGGTGCCAAAGGTGAGCTTTTGTGGCTTGGCAGGAGTGATAAGGAGAGTAGCAGAAAGAAGGAGATTAAGGGTAAAAATCTATACGAACAAAAATCCAAAATTCAGAGTTGGTTGTTGAGAACAACCAAAGAAAGTCTGATGGGTGGGCATGACAAAGGGGAAGTGGAAGAGAAGTCAGTTGAGGCACTTTGAATCTATGAAGCAGAATATTCAACACAGAGAAAGTGGGAATTGCCTGTAGGCTGGAAGTTATTGGATGGCTCAAAATAGTTTTAAGAGGAGGTAAGAGAAGGTAGAAATATATGTATGGGAGGAGTCAAAGATCATTGCTTGATTCCAAGTTTGTGAAATTGTGGTCAACCAATGAGAGTGAGATCTTTTCTGCATGCTCAACTTCTGATTTTCTTGGCAGTCACTCCACAAGTATTGGAAATGGTTTGGACATGGTTGTTCAGCATGTCAGTCCTCCCTGTATATTTTCACAGCTGTGGAGTCAGTTTATTTTCTTCTACACATGACTTAAATAATGAGGATTTTCAAGAAAAGGTACTGTTGTCACCAGTGACGTCACAGCACCCCCCCTTTATTTGTTAAAAAGCAGCCCTAAATATCAATGTACTGTTGTAATGATAGTTCAAGCAGGTTCTCAGCATTCCCAGCTTTCATTTTTTTTAAAAAAGTGAGTCTCCAGCTTTGTACCTTGCTGAGATATATAAAGGGAAAGGCATATCTTGGTGAGGGAGGGGAATAGAGACCTACTTTTTAAATGAAGGCTGGGAATTCAGAGAACAGGCTTAAATGCTACATCAATATATCAATATTTTAGGGCCTTTTGTTAAAAAATAAAAGCTGAAAACACTCTTATTCATGGCAAGGGGGAGTAGAGGGAGCAGTTTGACAATAACAACAGTCCAGTCAGTGAAAAGTGGGCTGGAGGTGGGTGGGAATGAGTGAGACGAATAAAACCAACAAAAACATTACACATGAGGAAAAAGCTGGCACAAAATCAGTTTCCAGAATAAGATCATGGTAAAAGTGGTTTCAAAAGAACCATGAAATAACAACAACAAAAGTGAAAACTAAAGAAACACAAATGTGTGTGGAAATCGGTGATAAACCAAAGTAGTATGGGACCAGAACTGATAAAAACCCATGTGGAAAAGCCCTCAGAAGGACTTCCAGCAGTGCAAGAGGGAGAGTGGGAGCAAAGACAGCTGGGGTGGAAATAAATATTAGGAGGTGCACTTTTAGCATGCCTAACTTAAAACAGGGTGTTTAAGAGGGACATGTAAGTGACATAAGTTTGAGCATAAGGGCAGAGGTTAAAAAGTAGATGTGAAAATTGTATAAAGATAGAAGAAGCTGCTGTTAGAGAATGAGGTAATCTAAAGGTAGTGCTGAGTGCCAAGAGTTGAGCCCTTATTGGACAAGGGAGAGATGAGAATGTGTTCATGGAGAAAAAGAAGTTGAGGGACAGAGAGAGCTATATGGAAAGAACTAGAAGACTTGCTCCATGGGAGAGCCCACCAAATGTCAAGAGTGGGCCTGAGAGAAGTGATATGCATCATAGGGGTAGAAGTCACAGGTTTTGGCGGTCCTCAGTGGCTTGTCAAAGATGTTAAAAAATTGTTAAAAATTAGGTTTTTTTAAGTTAACTGGTGTGTCCTGAGCCATTGCAGACTTTTAAGGCTATTAACTAATGTTAACTAGTATTGACTGGAACTACCAAAGAGTGTTTTTTCTAGTTGTCTTTTAAAAAGAATACATCCCACTTATAAAAAGTCTATGCTATAATACTGGGTGCTTTCAGTCTCAAAATAGCCGTTATTTCTCTGTAACATCTTAGTCCATATCCATTTCATAGAAGAACCATCAAATGCTTTTCACAGTAAAAAAATTATTCAGACTACACCAAGACTTTACAAAATTTCTTCGGATCTAGGAGCCAGCCCAAAAATTTAGGATTCAGAGTATTTTTTTCAGCCCTCAGGGCATCATATTTTCACGACCATGTTTTCTAATTATTGATAGCAGAAAACTCAGCCCTATTTCCTCTTTCATAGTTTTATGTAATTTTATTAATGCTTTGAGCAAAGTGTTATATATAAATAAATACAGGGGTGACTGTTGTTATCACTGCAACAGAAAGCTAACATTTAATCCAGATATAAAGCATCCATTTATTAAGAACTGTTAAAAAACAACAAACAAGTAGGACCCAGAGGTGTGATATGCAAATATGTCCAAGGGGATGTTGGAATCTCAATGAAGCTGTTCTCAAGATATATACCTCTTCAGGTCTCCAGCTGCCATTGCTTAAAGTGCATGAATACAATATGAATGCTATATTATGCCTTTTAATGCCATGAGTACCTACCCCGCCCCTAACGGAGGATGGGATGGAACTTTGTTAAGCTAGTAATGGGGAAGAGAAAGAGTGAACAAGAGTTGTAGGGGAGCAGCAGCAACTGGCAAAGGGACAAAGGGGTTCAAAATGCAACCCTTTGTTTCTTAGCTTGGCTGCACGTGTTCCTGACAACTCTTTATTAAATTCCTCTCTTCTCTTTTCAGCTGTGACTGGCAGGATCTAGCTACCTTCAGAAAGCTCCTCACCTTTGTTGTTAGGGGATGTTGCACCTCTTCCAACTACAGCTGGGGGAAAGAAAAGAGAGTAAACAAGAGCTCTTGGGAGTAGTGGCTGCCAGCCTAAGAGACAATAAGAAATAAAGTTCATGTTTGTCAAAAATACTAGGAGGCATGGCAGCCTGACACTCAGAAGTTGTTGTCCCTTTAAAAACATTATTTCTGCCTCAAAAATATTGCAATTTATTAGAGGTGGGAAATCTATTCTCAAAGGACTCTAGGCATTTCCAGATGGCATATCCTTATGTCCAGCTTTCAACTGAGATACATAGAGTTAATTTTATGACAACTTGTAGAGATTTTTCATCCTTCAAAAGTACTTCAGGTTACTGTAGCCAGCTCTGGGCTGGGAAATGCTTAGAGATTTGGGGGAGGGAGCCTGGAGAGTGGGGGCTAGGGATGGGAGGGACTCTGTGGAGTACAATGCCGTAGAGTATTCTTTCCAAAGCGGCCATTTTCTCCAGATGGTCTCTATAACCTGGGGACCAGTTGTAATTCTGGGAGATCTTCGACGTGGTCTCTGTGCTTCACACCCATGGGATCTAGTGTGCACACACTGGATCGATCGGTGCTGTAGCAAGCTCTTTTAATGGATTTTCGTGCCCAGTCCCCCGGGCATGCGCAGGAACCCCACCGCGCATGCCCAGAGGGGTGGGTGTGGACATCCCGCCAGTTCCTTTCTTACCGCCGCGTTGAGTAGACCTATTTTTCATCGGTCAGATCGGTTCGCTTTTGGCTATTCGCCTCAGCTCTTCAGAATTATTTCCTTATTTTAATTTTCCTGTCCTTTCTCTTTTTATTTGTTTGTTCTTAAAAAAAACACATTTATTTCTATTGAGGGGGAGTCTACCGATTACCTCAGGCCTTCGGGCTATTCCCCCCCCTCGAACGTCCCCTCTTCTTCGCTTTCTTTTATGGAGAAGTGGGGTTTTTTCAATAGGTGCAAGGGTTGCGTCATACCCTGTGCATTTTTTGTCTCGGAGAGTCTCACCAGCCAGAGTCCTGTCGTCACTGTGCTCGTTTTTCTAATCAAACACGGAAAAGCTGAGCTGCGTGCCTTAAAGTACTGCTGCTTGAATCGGCCCTTACTCCTACCTCAGCAATGGAGGAGAGACCATCAACATCGACAGCTCCGGCATCGAGACCTGCCTCCAATGCCAACTGCCTGACACCGAAGCTCCCAGCATCAAAGGCGCAATCTTCCGCTTCCACGCCAATCAAAAAGAAGGCCAAGGCGAGTAAGGATCACAAGTCCACGAGGAAGGACCTGGGAGATCTCCAGCCACCACCTGCAGAGTGGCAACCCTAGTAAGTTAACATCTGTAATGGGTGGGGGAGAGTCTAGGGGCTTTGATGTACAGGGAACTTCCCTGTGCGGGTGCGTTTTCTTCTAAGAATACTGTCATTTCCTAGAGATATGAATTTAGGATATGCTGAATGCGTAACCCACACGTGATCATCTGGCTTCCGCCGAAGTCTGATGAAACCCCAAGGGAAATGAACAAGATCGCGAAAGAACTTCCTGTTGAGGGTGCTTATATGACTGTCACTCTTTAGACATAACTATTGTTCTGCCCTCCTTGGGCCCTGTGGACTAGTGGTAATCACATTGAGACACCCCCACCCCACTCCCCACAATATGGGACAACTTTCCCTCTTGTCAGGATCAGTCCCTACTCTTTGGCACCTGTCCCTCAGCTGACCCGGTTTTTAACTTTTGGAGATCCCTGTTAAAATATTGGCTAGTGTGACTTGTTGGAGATATAAGAACATAAGAAGAGCCCTGCTGGATCCGAACAGTGGTCAATATCCTGTCTCACACGGTGGCCTCAACCAGTTCCTCTGGAGGTCCAACAACAGGGCAGAGAGGCCGAGGCCTTCCCCTCATAAGAACATCAGAAGACCCCTGCTGGATCAGACCAGTGAGGGTCCATCTAGTCCAGCATCCCACCTCACACAGTGGCCCCAACCAGTTCCTCCGGAGGGCCAAAGACAGGGCAGGGAGGCTGAGGCCTTCCCCTCATAAGGACATCAGAAGAGCCCTGCTGGATCAGACCAGTGAGGGTCCATCTAGTCCAGCATCCCACCTCACACAGTGGCCCCAACCAGTTCCTCTGGAGGGCCCACAACAGGGCAGAGAGGCCGAGGCCTTCCCCTGATAAGTTCATCAGAAGAGCCCTGCTGGATCAGACCAGTGAGGGTCCGTCTAGTCCAGCATCCTGCCTCACACAGTGGCCTCGAGACCTTCAGCATCTCTGTCTCGTCCTTCTGCAGACAATCCTTTTCACCATAGTCTGGAACCAAGTTGTCCGACGGCATTGGGATTCAGAGCTTGACTGCCTCTGAATGTGGAAGTTTCCCTCAGCCACCATGGCAAGAAGAAGAAGAGTTGGATTTACACCCTGCCCTTCACTCGGAGTGTCAGAGCGACTTACAATCTCCTTCCCTTCCCTTCCCCTCTCCACAACAGACACCCTGTGAGGCAGGTGGGGCTGAGTGAGAGAAACTGCTCTTTCAAGGACAGCTCCGAGAGAACTTGTGACTGACCCCAGGTAACCCAGCTGGCTGCATGAGGAGGAGTGGGGGAATCAAACCCAGTTCTCCCAGATTAGAGTCTGCTGCTCTTAACCACTACACCAAACTGGCTCTCAAACTGGAGTTCTCCCACTACTACAACTGACCTCCAGGTGATCAGTTCAGCTGGAGAAAATGGCTGCTTGGAAGGTGGACTCTATGACACTATACCACACCGAAGCCCCTCCCCTTCCCAAACCCCGCCCTCCTCAGGCTCCACCCCCAAATCTCCAGGTGTTTCCCAACCCAGAGTGTGTAACCCTAGTTGTCATGAGGATAAAACTGGAGAAGAGGAGAATGAGGGGAGGGGCCGTGGCTCAGTGGCAGAGCATCTGCTTGGCATGCAGAAGGTCTCAGGTTCAATCCCCGGCATCTCCAATTAAAAAGGACCAGCCAGCAAGGCAGGAAAGACCAGCATGAGATGGATTGACTCAGTCAAGGAAGCCGCAGCCCTCAGTTTGCAAGACCCAAGTGAGGCTGTTAATGAGAGGACATTTTAGAGGACATGAATTCATAGGGTCTCCATAGGTCAGAAGTGACTTGACAGGCACAGCAGCCACAAAGCAAGTGTTGCCAAAAACCTCAGCCTGAGACCCCGGAGAGCTGCTGCCAGTCAGAGTAGACAATACCGACCTTGATGGACCAAAAGTCTGATTTGGTATGGCAGCTTCGTATGTGTTCATGTAAGTCATTTCCCGCCCTGATCTGGATAGCCCCGGCTAGCCGGATCTCATAAGAACATAAGAGACGCCAATGTTGGATCAGGCCAAAGGCCCATCCAGTCCAACACTCTGTGTCACACAGTGGCCAGAAATACCAGGTGCCATCAGGAGGTCGACCAGTGGGGCCAGGACACTAGAAGCCCTCCCACTGTTGGCCCCCCCAAGCACCAAGAAGACAGAGCATCACTCGCCCCAGAGCCCCTATCTATTTTGTTGTTGTTCAGTCTCACAGTCGAGTCTGACTCTTCGCGACCCCATGGATCATCTCCCTCCAGGCCCTCCTGTCTTCCGCCGTCCTCTGACGTTTGCTCAATTTCATGTTCGTTGCATCGATGACACTGTCTAACCATCTCATCCTTTGCCGTCCCCGTCTTCTTTGACCTTCAATCTTTCCCAGCATCAGGGTCTTCTCCAGTGAGTGCTCCCTTCTCATAGACTCAAAATGCGTCCTTTACAGCTCTGGTTTATCCGCAAATACGACCTGTCGAAAAATGCACACACCATCCTCCTATTCCCTCTTCCCAGCATACGGGACTCGTTACTTTGGTGGACTGTCCCTTCGAATATCTTCCAGGGAGCACCCTTCCACCCTCCATCACCCGAAGTCACCATAATGACGGATGCTTCCCTGACAGAATGGGGTGCGCACTCCATGGGCCTTTCTATTGGAGACAAATGGGACGCACAGATGAGGAAGCGACACACGACACATAAACTTCCTAGAACTCCTGGCTATATAACACGTTGTCACCAGCTTCCTACTTTTAATCAAGGGAAAATGTGTCACAGTCCTCACGGACAACACCACGGCGCTTTCTTATGTCAACAGACGGGGAGGCACTGTTTCCCTACGCCTCTGCAACCTTGTCATCCAGTTGTGGGAGCTTTGCATTGCCAACAACATTTTCCTCGTAGCCACTCACATTCCTGGACACATGAACGTGCAGGCAGGCCATCTAAGTCGAGCAGGACTCAGCCTTCACGAGTGGGGGATGAACCCAACATACCTCCTCCCACTCTTCCACAAGTGGGGAGCTCCCCAAGTCGATGTCTTTGCCACCAGAAACAACAAAAAGTGTCCTCTGTTCTGCAGTCGAGGAGGCAGGGACCCACAATCTCTGAGAGACGGTCTCTTTTACCCTTGGTCCACGGGACGTCTTTACCTGTTCCCTCCCTTACCTCTGCTTCTGAGAGTAGTCCAGATGCCGCGGACTGCATCTTAATAACCCCATGGTGGCCGAGACAACCATGGTTTTCAACAGTCCTCGAGTTATCAAAAGGGATATACCATCAATTCCCTCCGACTCAGAGTCAGGACCTCCTCCTCCTCTCCGACTCCCCTCTCCTACATCACGACATACCACAATCGAAACTGATGGCATGGAGAATAACGTCATTGGCTTCTCCACCCGCGTAGTGAATGTTCTATTGAATTCCAGGAAACCTACTACGTGGAGGTCCTACAATTATAAATGGCGAAGGTTCTGTTCTTCCCTAGGTGATGACGCCCCTTGCCACCTCAGTGGGTCTCGAAAGAGTTTTCCAATTCCTCCTCTCCCTAGCTGACTCGGGACTTTCCCATTCATCGTTGAGAGTTTATTTGGCCGCTCTTTTGGCCTACCATGTTCCAATTGACGGATGCACTTTGTTTTCCCATCCGATTTCAAAACGCTTTTTAAAAGGTTTATTGCATCTCTACCCTCCTGTCAAAACTCCAGTCGCTCCCTGGGACCTTCCTCTAGTTCTCCACCAGCTCACGAGGAAGCCCTTTGAGCCGCTGGCAACATGCAACCTCAAACTTCTAGCATGGAAAATGGCCTTTTTAATTGCTGTCACCTCGGCTAGACGAGTGGGAGAAATATTGGCTTTTCGGCACGATACACCTTACCTGTCCTTTCTGCCAGACGGAGTCTGCCTCGTACCCGAAGGTGATGTCAGAGTTCCACCTGCAGGCGGAGGTCTTCCTCCCTGATTTCTTCCCTAATCTGACATCAGCGGAGGACAAACTATTGCACACCTTGGACGTGGAGCGGGCTCTCCTGTTCTACCTCAATAGAACACACCCAACTAGACGAGACTCGCAACTGTTTGTCTCTTACACATCAGTACGGCTGGGCACTCGCATCATGGCTCAGCGCCTGTCAAAGTGGATTGTGGGTCTCATCCGTCTATGTTACCTGATCGCCAAACAGCCATTACCTAGCCCTATCAGGGCTCATTCTATCAGGGCTGTCGCGACTTCCACTGCCTTCCTCCAGGGAGTGCCACTGACGGACATTTGCAAAGCCGCTATGTGGGCCATGCCTAACACCTTCATCAGGCACTACGCCCTAGACATCCGTACGAACACCAATACCAACATGGGACGTCACATTCTATCCTCGGCTACGCAGTAAAGGAACTGCCAGCACCCTCCTCCAGGTAGGCCACTGCTCGCTAATCTCCTATGGGTGTGAAGCACAGAGACCACGTCGAAGATAAACAGGTTGCTTACATGTAACTGATGATCTTCGAGTGGTCATCTGCGCATTCACACCACCCGCCCTCCTTCCCCGCTGCTGTCAGCTTCTACATTTTTAATAGGGGTTGATTTGTGGCGGTTTGAAGGAACTGGCGGGATGTCCGCACCCACTCCTCTGGGCATGCGCGGTGGGGTTCCTGCGTATGCCTGGGGGACTGGGCGCGAAAATCCGTTAAAAGAGCTTACTACCGCACCGATCGATCCAGCGCGTGCGCAGTAGATCCCATGGGTGTGAATGCACAGATGACCACTCAAAGATCACCAGTAAACAGGTAAGCAACCTGTTTATCTCCAGTCACCACCTGGAGACTGGCAACCCTACTTCAGGGTCAGGAGAGTGGGAGGGGCTCTCCCTGAAGTATTGCTGTGTGTTGGAGTTGCTCAGAAACCAGCAGGACATCTTGCTGCTTTCCAAAGTCTGTGCAAGACTGAGGAGAGTCCTTTGTTGGGGGCTTCTCACACAATACACTTGCTGGTAATGAGCTGGCAAACATTTTGGTGTACCCCTGCATTTGGGCTAATTCCTTGCTCTTTTTTGTGTATCTGCAATCATTTCAAGTAGCAAAGGTTTGCAATTAAAACTGCCACAAGGTATTTATCCACATGGCAAGCCCATCCCTCTCTGTTACAGGGATCTACCAGTGGTTCACTAATTGCTTAGTTAAATAGTTTTGTGGTGCTGTAATTGAATTTTGGGGTTTTAAAAAAATTATACGGTGGACTGCATTTAAGCGTAGGGGAAGGATGAAGCAAAAGCATATCTTTGCCCACTTTCAGTGTGTCCTACAATGCATAGTTCAGCTCTGAAAAGACTGTTTCAAAATTCTACAGGATGGAAATGTATATGTGTCTGTCTTGCAGAGAGCTAAATAAGCTTTCATTTGCTTAGGCGGCCACATCTGTCAGGCTAACCAACTGCCTGGAATTTGTTTCCAGAAATTTATGTATTTGATGATTCTTTTAATTTATATCAGATTTCTAGCAGAAAGGTAAAATCTGGAAAACTTTTTAGTATTGCAAAAATATTTTTGATCTCAAACATTAATGGTTGCTACTTTTCTGTAGTGTAGTGTAAAGATGTAAATAAAGACACTTTAAGAGATCTCTGTAATGTAGATCTTGTCCCTTCTGCAAACTGTATCAGATTCTTTCCCAAGCCACACAATGAGCTTGTGGAGAAGTCTCCTTTCCTGAGTACAGTCATACCACTTTACTCTCCTAGTGCTTTATTACACTGTGTGCAGGTTGGTAGAAAGGTCCTAAGGTTGGGTTTATATGATGCTTTCTGAGAGTGTACTTAATATTTAGGAATTCGCCTGCTGCTGTTCTGATCGATTCTTTTTTATATTGTTCTTGCCTCTTCCTTTGTCTGGCTTCTAAGTTATAGTTATTGTAAGGGATTGTTGTCTAGAAGACTGAAGTGCTATGTTCTTTGATGGCTATTGTACAGACTAACAACTTTTCTCTTAAGGGATGTCTAAGTTACACTTAACAATGACACAAATTGGCTTGGCTTTTTTGATGGTGACATACCTGTCTTTACCAGGATGCATGGTTTGTTCTGGCTTGTGTTCTAAAGGATGGCTTAAATGAACTATTCATTGTAGCTTCCAAGCCTGTATTCATACATCCTTGTGGTTTTTTCAGGTCAGCTTTGAACTTGAATTCTCCAGCCAAGGTTAACTCCATGGAAAAGAAATTCCTTCTTAAGAACAAAGACCTGCAAGATACCCAGGATAAGTGCCACAAGGTATTTATTTACATGGTCGGCCTCCTTCGTTGCTCCAGGGATCGACAACGGGTGTATGCCAAAGGACTTGCCAGATGTTGCTGTTGAGTTCGCAGCTTCGGCGGAGCAGTTTCCTCATCAGTTAAATGGAGAGGAGTTTAGGCCATGCCTTACTCTACTTCAGTTAATGTTCACAAATTCTGGATTCTGTCTAGATCTTTTCTTGGCCTGGCATCAACAGTGGCGGCTTCCAGCAGGTGGCATTTCTTCTTCATCAGCTGCTCTGGTTCTGTTTTGAGTCCTGCAAAGTCTCTCTTTTCCTAGTTCTTCAGTTTCTGCTTTATGTAACTGTTTCCACTTCATTGATTACAGTGACCATGTTCTAACTGTTGCTCAAAAAGAACTCCCGGGAATACATTTTAAAAACTCTGATTTTTGAGGGACTTAGTGTGCAGTTATTTCTCTTTCTGTTCTGGACTTGACCTCTGCTTCATCAGAAGGACATGGGGGAGAGCCCTCCTCTGGTCCAAGATGGATTTGGGATAAAGCTAAAGTGACACATCTCTGGAAAAAAATCAGGTGAAAAAATGATTGTGGCTACTTTGCTAACTGGGGTTCGAAGAGTGACTGATTGTGAAC
Source organism: Gekko japonicus (assembly GCF_001447785.1). NCBI lineage: Eukaryota > Metazoa > Chordata > Lepidosauria > Squamata > Gekkonidae > Gekko > Gekko japonicus. The sequence goes on from NW_015175359.1 coordinate 1,529,216, forward strand.
AAGCGGCTTGAATGAATGGGGTGACTTAGACTTACTGCCTTTCCTTGCGAAGGAACTGTGAATTCCCAGGAGCAGAAACAATGGTATTTGAATTTTAAAAGAATTTTAACTTGGTCTCTCTCAGAGACATTTTTCCTACCAAGTCACACATTGACATTATTGGCTGATAGAACCTTGGAAAGCACTTTAAACCTTTCAATGTTTGTTGCAGATGGAGCAGGAAATGACGCGCTTGCACCGCAGAGTGTCGGAGGTGGAGGCTGTACTTAGCCAAAAGGAGGTGGAACTGAAAGCCTCCGAGACCCAGCGCTCCCTCCTTGAACAGGACCTGGCTACCTACATCACAGAATGCAGTGTGAGCCTCTACCTGTTCTGCAGTTACTCACTGCTGTTGGTCTAAAACCTTTGTGTTCTGTGGTTTTATTAGTGGGGCATATGGCAGAGAGAATGTAAGAAGGACGGCTGTCTAATTAAATAGGATGGTTAATTTGCAAAGCTCAGTAAGTCTGTTACATGGTTTTAATTCATTAATTAGCTGTAGAGGTGACAGCCTGACAGAGCAGGCAAAGGAAGTTCAGCTTGAGTCTTTGCAGGCAGAAGACAGTGAATATTTTGCTTGTAATAGTAACATTTGGGGCTTTCCTCTTGACTGAATCCAAAAGCAAGGTAGCAATTACTTACAAGCAATACTTTGGCTGTGGCAGTGATAAGTGTGTGTAATTTATATAGACCATGTTGCTAGTACAGCATTAACATGTGTATATAAACTGTCAAATAGTTTCACACCATCAGTTTATTACATAGCTCAATGCTGTCTACCGTGGGTTGGCTATAGCCTCTCCAAGGTTTTGAGCAGAAGTCTTTCTCTGATACAGCTGGAGATGACCAGTATTAAATTTGGCATCTTGTGCATACAGAACATGGGTTCAGCTGCTGAGCTTTGGTCCATCTTCATTGGGTACATGGGGGATAGTACTTTTGTAGTTGTTTTCTTTCAGGAAGCTTTTAAAACTGCAGTCTGCGGTGAGAGCTGGCTGCTGTTGTGAATGAGACTGCAGAAGGTTGCGAGCTTCTAATGGATTGCAAGTTTGCTGTTTGTTTCATCCTTAACTGAAAATATTTTCCTTGGTACAGCTTTATGCAAAGTGGCCTATGTATTAAACATTGCACTTTTCAGAGTTTAAAGCGAAGTCTGGAGCAGGCTCGAATGGAAGTATCTCAAGAGGATGACAAGGCACTGCAGCTTCTTCATGATATCAGAGAACAGAGCAGGAAGCTGCAAGAAATCAAAGAGCAGGTATGTATGACTATTGCTGAGGAGCAGATTGGTGGTGATAGATGTACCTAGCTTGCAGTTGCCGGTCTTCACATTACCAGAATAAATCCAGGATATTCACTCAGTGTAAAAACGCTTGGTGCTTTCTGTGTGTATGTTTTTTTTTAAAACAAAAGGCTGTGTTGGAAAAAGTAATGTGATGAGAAAAATGTACATGCCTTCCCTTGTACAACTGTGGGGTTTTTTTCGTTTGTGCTTTCTGACCCATGTAACTACCCTTTCTTTCTACAGGAATATCAAGCCCAGGTAGAAGAGATGAGGTTGATGATGAATCAGTTAGAAGAGGATCTTATTTCAGCTCGCAGACGAAGCGATCTTTATGAGTCTGAGTTGAGGGAGTCTCGATTGGCTGCTGAAGATTTCAAACGTAAAGCCACAGAATGTCACAACAGGCTCCAGAAAGTAGTTAAGGTCAGGGGTCTAGAATTCTCTGGTCTGGAATTCATTTTGGCAACTCTACACATTTTGCAACCGTGTATACAAATTAGACAGATGGTGTGTACATTTACTTCACATGAGCCCTTTTTGCAAAGAGTGGCTTTGGTGGGATTTACTCCCCTCCCCCAGTAATTAATGAAATAATGGATCAGAATGGGATAAGGAATTCTACCACACAAAATATATTTTCTAAGTGAGAGCTGAATAAATCTGGCAAAGCCATTCTATTCTATTCTAGGAAAATATTCTACATTTCCCTTTTGTGGCCATGCAGATTTCTTGGCCTGCTGGTTATGGGGGGAAAGACAAATTTCTTTCTCCTAGCACTATACAAGTTAATTAGAACATATGCCTTTATGCCAGATGCTCATGTGCTTTATAGAGGGAACACATTCATTCTAACCACTCTTGTCAATTTCACCTCTTCCTCTGTTATGGATATACTGACAAGGTTTATAGATGGTTTGTAAGTATAGCAATTTTATTTTGAACCTGTTAATTTGTTTTGAATGCCACTCGGTTAAAAAGCACTTCATGACTAGATGACCCTGGGGGTCCAATTCTATGACCCACTGAAAACTCTTCTTTTAATGCTTATTCGGAAAACACAGATTGGGACGTCTTTTAAAATGAGAGACTGTTTAGACTTCATGCTTGAGTCCCATCACTGAATTGTATGTTTTGTTCAATCTTTATATTAAAGGTTAAAGATCAAGGCAAAACCGAAGTAGGAGAGCTGTATTCCAAGCTGGAGAAGGTACTGTTTTCTGTATGTCATTCTCTTTCTGCAGGAAACCACAACATGGCCAATTTGTTTAATTGCTAACTTTAAAGCAGAGGCAACGTATGTGGTCCTTATTGCAAATTCTGTTGGCTGAGCTGATGCAGTGTCATGAAATAATCACAAACATCTTATTTGCTAAGAATAAGTGCCAGTCTTAGAATGTTCATGACATTTCAAACATTGTGAGTGGAAGTGCTATATATTCATAAATTGACAGGAAAATCCTCAAACGGGTTTGGGGACAGGAGAAGCTGTGTAGGCTAGTTAGGCAAATTGAGGAGTAAAAAGCTCAAAGGGAGACTTTGTAAAATGGGCATGCTGAGCAGAGAGTCTAGAGGACAAGTGCCTAAAGGAAGAGGTCATAGGAGCCATGTACAGAGAAATGGGAATCTGAGGAAAGGGCATGGGTAGGAAGTGGAGGGCAGAGGGCAAGGAGCTGAGAGAGGCACGTTAGTGAAAGGTGATGGCTGTAGAGACAAGTGGCTATGGTATTGGAAGGATAGTGGGTCTGTGTGCTGATGGCTGGAAAGAAGGGACAAGTAAGAAGTGCTGCGGTCCAGGAAGCCATGGAAACCCAACTGCAAAACTGGAAAAAGTGTGGAAGGGATGATTAAGGGGGTTGGAGCACCATTCTGACAAGGAAAGGCTAAAGAGTCTGGGGCTTTGAGAGCATGTTAGAGTTTTCCAAGTGTATATATATGGTGAAAGGAAATGAACAGTAAGGATGTGCACAAAACACCCCATGGTATTTTGAGGGCTTGGATTTTGAGAAGGGCATAAATAGTGACATTCAGGTCCCCTGATACTGGTTTCAGGGTTTTTTCTGGGACTCCAGAATTATTTGGGTTCCATTATTCCCTAAGGGTTTGGGGGTTTCTTTGAGCTGGGGGGTGGCCAGAGTAGCTGTCTTTCAAACAAATGACAACATAATTGCAGGGGTCATGGTGCAGCCTGTCTGCTGAAGACTCCCCATGTTTCAAGCGAATTGGACCAAAGGACACAATTCTACAGGCCCTGAACAAGGGGTCCTCCGTCATCCTTTTAGCCTCCATTTTTTCCTACAAGGAAAAAGATTCAAAGCCAATAGCCAAACATACAAGAACAACCACTGGCCAAAAGTCTCCAATGCAAACAGAACAATAAGCCCACAGAACCGACATCAAACCAGAAAAATCAAAGCCTGACTAACCTTATGCTCTTTTTAATACCTAAACCCCCACCTGTAGTTAACTGTTGTTAAAACATAACCGGAAATTTTCCTCTGAACTTGCTACAACAATTTTTAAACACCCCCAGGAACCCCCCAAAGCGCCATGACCCCACTCCCCCAAAAACACAACACAAAAAGACCTTTACAACTGCTGTAGTAGAACATCTGTAAAACCAGAAACAGACGAATGCAAAAAAGGCTTTGTAAAACAGTAACAACTTGGGAAATTCCCTCCTTAAGCTCAACATTTCTGAATCCCAATGCTAGAAAGCAACATCGCTAAATTTCTGGATCTCAGGCTGTTAAAGGCATAAATGCAGGTCCATTTTCTTGTTTTTAAATATGCTAGCCCTCTATTGGAGGAAAGGGACATAGCAAGCAGTGGGTTGAAAAACAGGGATTGGATTTCTCTTGAAATTACCCAAATTACATGGCTAGTTGGTACACACAAATCACTTCCTACCCAGCTTGCTCTTCTGGCAACAGTTCTGTAATGCCTGAAGCAGTTTAGAACATTCACAGGTCACTTTCCAGCTTAAAATGCAGAGGGAAGAGGATGCACCGTTAAGCCCAGGAGTTGGTTTTATAGGGTTGATGCCTTCTTTTTTGGCAGGATTCCTTTTGCCTTTAAAAGCTGCATGACGGCAAAAATGGAATGGCTGTAGCCAATGTTTCCTCTAAGCTGTGGAGTCTTGTGAGCAAGAATCCTGCTTTGTGAGCTACTGGCATTAAAGTTGTGAGTGAGCGATTTGGCTACTGCATAAATTAGTTTGCTCTGGAGCCTTCCTCCCTGAGCCAAGACAAAAATGTGTGAGCCAAAGGCTAAAAAACTGTGAGCTAGCTCACACTAACTCAGCTTAGAGGGAACACTGGCTGTAGCTATTCCCAAGAATGCAGAGGCTGTGGTGAGGAAAGCTTTACCCGTTAAGCTTCTAGTCATGCAGCTTTTAAAAGTGCCAGAAGCCCTGACTATATAAGAACAAGGACCTGTCCCTAGGAACAGGTTAACATCAGGAAAGTGAGAAACTGAAACTGATTGGTGTTTGGATGTGTTTTAAAGGCCTTCTCTATGCCTATGGGCCTTACAGTGAACAAGCAGCAAAACACTGTTTTGGCAGGAAGAGTTCTCTCTCTGTTCTGGCCTGTGTGGCATGAGTTCTGCCCCTTCCTCCTCACTATTACAATTCTTCACGTCAAGTTAATTATCTACTTTAGGAAATATATATACGCTGTCTTTCTGTCCCATTCAAGGCAGTTTACAAAATGCCACAGCTGACTCAACATAAAACCATATTAACAATAAGAATGACAGCACAAAAAACTCCCAACTCATTAAAAACTCATGCCAGGCTTACGAAAGCATGGGAAACTGTGGTGAGATCCTCCTTTTTTCTAGAATAGTCCACAGCTGGCCTATAAAATGGTTCCCCAAGCTATCAATGCTACTCGTGCATCCAGAAGAGATGTGGGGGTCCAACTACGCCTCCAAACTGTGAATTTGACCTTGGGACGGGATTGAAGCATCTCTTAGATACATTGTCCCTTGGGTTCTCCCCCCCCCCAAATGCAGTAAGGCTATAGAGTTGACTTGCATAAAGGACAGTACTCACTGATGCATAGATGTAGTATAACTTTTTAAAAACACCATGGTAAGTTCCCCTTTGCCTGGTTAAAAAAGTCACTTTCTGAATTGATTTAAATCTGCAGAAATTGAGATGTACATGAAGTAACATGCTGAACTAAACTTTAGTCTCTAGAATCGGGATGTGGTATACAGATCTGCTGCAGTTGCAGACTTAGGTCACTAGTCAAGTATGGCAGAGTACTAAGGAATTCTGGTGGTAGTGAAGATGCTGAGCTGCCCTAGTGCATTGAAGGATGGAGTAACCATACAAGTTTCTGTCTGCAATGGACTGGGCTGCTCAGATCCTACAGAAGTGCAGGTCAAAGACAAGGGCCTAAGGAAGAATGCTGACAAAAGGAATGCTTGGAAAAATTATGGGAGAAGTTTATGGGGGCTGGAAAATGGAGGGAGAGAGGGCAAATGAAACGAGCTACAACAGAGAAGAGGGCAGAAATACAAACACTGATTTTAAATAGCCACCCAGAACACTGTTTAAAGGCCTCTAGTCCTTGTAATAAAGTAAATAAGTGCTTGGGGCCCTATATTAAATCATACAGTGTTTTATTGACAGAAAAATAACAAATGCTCTATATCCTTTTACCTTAAAAAGAAATGTAATATACTTTGTTGGCCCAGCTACAATAATCTGGGCTCACTACTTCTAAGAAAACACAGAGGTTTAGGATGTGCTGGTTAGGAAACATTGATCTAATTCTAGAAGATAGTGTGAGAGAATGGAGGGCTGCTTAGGCTGACATGGAAATGGAAGAAACCTTCACTGGGAAGAGACGTCAAATTAAATCTACAATTCCCATTTCTTCCCTTCCATTAATTCCTGCTGTAGATCAATGCAGAGCAACAGGTCAAAATCCAGGAGCTACAAGAGAAGCTGACAAAGGTAAAGTTTGGTTCTGAATGGTTATGAAAATCTGTTTTATTTTGGGGTTAAAAGTTAGAGATGTATAAATTGCATAAATATATCTCCTTAGACTTTCCTGCAAGTCGTAATGCAGAGGAGGGAGGAACTGTGTTTCATGTTCCAAAACAGAATTAGTCATAGTACTGTGGATAGGAAAGAGAGAAGGGTGGGGGGCTGGAATCTGAAATCGTGATGATCTCAGTGCTTTCTCCTCTTCACAACATGTCATCCATGTTTATTTTTAAAAATGAAGCAGAGCCAGAATTGGAATATTCAATAGAAATTTAATTTTAAAAGACCAGATCAGGCATACTGCACAGGTGTGGGCTTTTCAGCACTGAGGGCTGCACTTTGCAAAAATATATTGAATCTTGAGGCAGCAACAGATTGTGGCGGCTAAATTTGGATGTAGTTTTCATGAATGGGGTGGGTGCCAAATTATAACTTGTGGTTAATGGTGTGTGTTTATTCTAGAACTGTGTGTTGTGAAACCCCTTAGTTCCAGTCCCTAAACATGAACAACGTTGGTCTGGGCTTAGCAATAATGAAATACTAAATTTGGACTTCAAGAAACTTGCAAAGTGCTATTGTGATGGAAAGTGTGTTGGGATTCAGGCAGGGGGAACCTGGCCATCTTACCTTGACACTGACCTTGTAGATAACCTCTCTGAGCACCTTTGCAGTAACATTTCTTATGTATATTGATGTAAGCTCTTGTAGAAACCAAAATATTGTTCTTAAGGGCTAGATTTTCCATGAGATTCAGAAAGGACCTCAGCACTCATCTCATCTTATTTGGAAACAGAGAATCACATCTTGCTAACTGGAAAGTAAAACTGTAGCTTACATTTTAATTGGCCTGAAATATTTTGGGTTTGGTCCTTCCCAGGATCAAGGTATTTTATAAATACTTAATATAATACAAAAAATTAAAATTAAATCAACAATAAAACATACAGTAAATACAGCAGTCAACTAGCCAAACAAACTAAATGTATGCTTTGTTTTGCACCTTCTACAACTAATAGAGGTGAAATTATGAATTGCTATTGTTGCTTCCTGCTATACACAGATAAAAATGCAGTGTCATTTCATGAAAAAATATGTCTGCAGAACTGGAAAATATAATCTCAGAAATGACAAAGAGACCTTTATGCCTAGTTACAATACTTTAGTCTTAATTACTTACCAATGAGTAATCCTTTGTCCTGATAGTCCTTTGCCTGCTGTGCATATGTTGAGCAGTGCATTAGTAATAGTCTGTGGTAGGATTAGAGGGCAGGAGCTCATTAATCTGGGAGGAGAGGAGTAACAACACCTCTCACATTAATCAGCAAAAAAATGTGAAGAGGCTTATTTCTGCCCACTGAGGGCTGCTTGCTTCATGTCCAGCTGGAAGTTTATGTGATCTCTCCAGGATGGCTGTTTCCCATTTGCTGTAGAAAGTTTGCTATGAGTTGTTCCTTTGGAATTTATTAATCTGAAAAAGGAACATTAAAGTTGTATGTTAGCCATGGAACTACTTCCTATTGAGATCAATCAATAAAAGGCTTGTCATGTGTCATTTGAGACATGGTCTCTAGGCCACGGTCCACCAAGATACACAAAAGAGCCCCCAAATCAGCCATCTCTTCTCCCTTCCCTCCCTCCAAATTCATGCTGTACTGCTTCCGCTGTTCATGATGGCTGCTGGTGTCTTAGTCCCAAGCAAACTGGATTAGTGGCAGTCACCACAAACCACAGTGAGCATAACAAGTGAGGGTCTGTTGTAAGGTAAGTCAACATTTGCTTACCTGCCCTGCAGTTGAGCAAGCTCTCCTTTAAGCTCCTAAAGTTGTGACCCAAGTGTTTGTAAGTAATTAAGGTGAGTTCAGTGCTTGAACAGCTGTTTGGAGTAGTACAAAGCAGTGATGTTATGGCACATGGTTAAAATATGTAGTACAACATGGAGCAGTGTGTTGAACATTGATGTTTTTACGTAATAGCAAGTTCCCTGTTAGTGATGTGCAGAATTAAAAACCTTTCATAGAATTATTACTAGAATAGCTTATTAACATCTTAAACGTGCATGATGGCATTGACTGTTACTCTGTTCTTTATTTAAGGCTATGAAAGCCAGTTCGGAGGCAACTGAGCTCCTTCAGAATATACGTCAAGCAAAAGAGAGAGCAGAGAAGGAGCTGGAGAAACTGCAGAATCGAGAAGACTCTAATGAAAGCATGAAAAAGAAATTGCTTGAAGCTGAGGTTAGCGAAATGTTAACTTTAAGGACAATTGAATAACCTAACTTGTGTTAAATGAAACAATCCTTTTATGTTTGACTACAAAGGCTCTTCTTTAGAGGCCTGTACTCAAAAACTTTGCTTATCAGAATTCAACAGAGTTGTGTAATCTGGGAAGGATTTTTGAGTGTCTGCACTGTGACCACTATGTGAACATCCTGACCTGGTTATCCTCAATTATACTTTCCTGTTTGTTGGGCAGGAAAGGCGCCATTCTCTGGAGAACCAAGTGAAGCGTTTAGAGACTGTAGAACGCAGAGAGAACCGACTGAAGGAAGATATCCAGACTAAATCTCAACAGATCCAGCAGATGGCAGATAAAATTCTGGTGGGTAGTGATCTAAAAAATAAATAAATTGTAGGCTCCAAGATTGGAGTGCGGTGGTGGCAGCAGGCATTGACTCCATAAGACATGGTGGGAAGTGTTAAATACAAAAACCATTTGTCTGAAATTACTTCATATGCTGAATGTTTACAACTGGAAAGAGGTGAAAACTGACAGAGGTACTTCATACAGGTACCTGCGTACTTGGATTTTGGGACTTGACCATGCAGGGTGTTTTAGTTCTTTGTACAGATGTAGATGACTCAGTTGCTACCATGGAGGAAGTGTTCAACCTCCCTTCCTTCTCAGTAGTGGTTGAAAACAAATCACATATGCATGAAAGCCTGTATTAGTATTCAGGCTTTGGATGTTCTTGTATGAGTAACTCACAGCTGGTGCTGCCAAAGAAGCACCAGAGGCCATCCTCCCTTGCTCTCTCTGGCTGACACACAATCAGAGATCTGTGTTATTATTATACAAACCCCAGATCATTTTTATCACTTGCAGTTTAGTCAAACCTCACCAAAGTGGCCAACCCATGTCTTGGCTATACCACTTCAAACTGCAAGTTGGTGTTCACATGACTGAATCATTCTCCATATAAAATATTCTCCCTATAAAATAAGTTCCTTGTAATTAGAAAACTAGCATGCCAGAACAGGATTCCTTTACAGCCTAGGATGCCTTTGGTGGGAACCCTTCCTGCTACATCATTCAAATGTGTTATTCTGGTACTGCTTACCATGCTAGAGAGATTAAAATTCCAGTTGCTTCAACAGAAGCTTTTCAAATTAAACAAAGCATGTTTCGTAAACTCCTTACCCATCATGTGTTTGAGTTTTGTGACAATAAAATCTGCAGAGGCCAGCTTGGGAAGTCTTGGCAATCGTTTCTGTGTTCCAAAGTCTGCTGCATCTTCTGTGTTGGAGAAGGACACAATTAGTCATCTTAACTCTTCCCCAAAGATATTTGTTAGAGATCTGTTTTCTCCCATGCATATTTTCTGAAATATAGATGGAAATTCTTTCTTGGCTTTACAATAATTTATTTAGTAGCCAAGCAGAGAAATGAGGAATGAGTATCTATTTTTTGAGCTTGGGAGAACAAGGGCATCTGAAGACCCTGGGGTATGAGCAGACACCTCTACATGGACATCTCGTTTGTTTCTGTTAGGGTAGTGATACTCGGTGGCTTGAGAACCACAACTCCCCCACCCATGATGTTTCTTTTTTCTTTTTTCTTGAAAGAATTTTATTAGTTTATACAAGGAAAAGAGGGGAGGAAAGAAAAGTATAGAAATATACAAAATTCCAGTTTAGTATTCGTGGGTCGCAAAGAGTCGGACTCGACTGTGCGACTGAACAACAACAAATGCATATTTTATCATTACAATTTCACAACTATTTCATCTATCATTATTATTTTTCACTTAATCTTGTTTTCTCAGAACTTGCGTTTTAACCAGTCATAAAACGTCCTCCAGGGTCTCATAAATTCTTCTTCCATTTTTTCTTTTAATATGTTTGTCAACTTGTCGATTTCAGCACATTCCATAATCTTCAATATCAACTAATGTAGTGTTGGAATCTTCAGTGTCCTCCATGCCATTGCAAATAAGATTCTGGCAGCTGTTATAACATGTAAAATAAAGTATCTATGATACTTGTCTAACTCATCTGGTAAACAATTTAACAAAAATATTTCTGGCTTAAAAGGTATTGTGATATTCAAGACTGACTGTAAGAAAGTATGCACTTCAATCCAGAATTTATGAACCTTTTTACATGTCCACCACATATGATAGTATGACCCAATACAGTTAATACATTTCCAACATATATTACTCACATTTTTATAAAATCTAGTTAGATGCCATCTCTAAAACATTTTATATAGGTTTTCTTTGAATGCAACAGATTTAGTCCACTGTGACAGGTCTGTGATGACCCACATTTTGCATCCATCTAGCCATACATTCTTTAAGTATTTCATCCTGCATTTTCAGTTGCATCAACATACCATACATTTGCCACCTATGATGTTTCTGAGTACTGTTCTCCTGTGTGCCACATGCCCCATGTTTCAGGAAAGTGGGCAAGACCCTTGCCTGGTGGGTCTTGTGGTTGTTAGGGGTTCCCATCTTGAAACATCTGCTGTCAGAGGAACAGATAAGCTGCAAGCCTCCCTAAGGTGTCAGGAATGCAAGCAAATGTGATTCTCTGTGAAGAGCAGAATGAGTACCACTGTATTAGTATATCGTTCTGCTAAACATTTGTCACTCTCAACTGCTAAGATTGACTGTGGATTGGGGCTAGAAAGGAATAGAACCTGCTTTAGAGTATAGAGTAGCTATAGCAGACAAATGATGATAGCAGTTGAATGACAATAGCAGGTGTGATTGGGTTAGGTGTGATATGCAGAAGGGTAGTAGACATGGAGAAATTGGCATTGGTAATGAGACAGGAAATCTAGGTCTCAAGTCAGTCCAGGAGGATGCATTGTCTTGAACGTCACTATCAGTAGCAATTCAGCAGTCTCTAATATTTCTTTGAAATTCCTTTGTAAGAGAACCCTTAGGTCAGCAACTGAATGTCCTGGAACATTAAAATGTTCTCCCACTGGTTTTTGAAGGTTGTGCTTTCTAATTGTCATGCTTATGTCCATTTATTCTTTGTTGTAGGGACTGGCCTGTTTGTCCAATGTAGAGAGTGGCAGGGCATTGCTGACACATGATGGCATAAATCCCATTAGAGGATGAGCAGGAGTATGAACCTGAGGTGCTGTGGCTGATGTTGCTGGGTCCAGTGATGGTGTTACTAGGATCTATATGAGAGCAAAGTTGGCCTCTTGCTTCGTTGCAGGGACCAAAGTCCATGTTATTGTCAAGTAGTTAAACATTGCGAATAAGAAGTTGTCTTAGGTTCGCAGGCTGTCTGTAAGAAAGGAAAGGTAAGCCCCCCATTGCCTTTGTGAGGGAAGTGTCACTATCCAGCATGGGTTGTAGGTCGTTGATAATACATTGAATTGGCTTGAGTTGTGAGGTATATGTGACCACCAGTGTTGTTCTATTGTCATTTTCTTTGGGCTTGTCTTGTAGAAAGCTGTCCCTGGGTATCATTCTGGCCTTTCTGACCATCCTTACTACCATATCAGGAGAATATTGTAGTTGCAAAAATACCTGCTGTAGATCCTTCAAGTGAGTATCTCTGAGGAGCTGGAGCAGATGCGACTATAGTGCAGGGCTTGGCTGTAGACAATGGATTGCTTGATGTGGTAACTGGAGGCATGTAGATATGTTTGCCGATCTCTCAGTTTCTGGTATAATGTGGTACTTATATGTCCCTTGTGTATCTATATTGTGGTGTCCAGGAAGTTTATTTGTTGTGTAGAGTAATTCATAGTTAGATTGATCATGTAGTGGAAGTTGTTGAAATCCTGGTGAAATCTTTCGAGTGCTTCTTTGCTATGGGCCCAGACAATGAAAATCTAATCAGTGAATCTCAAGTAAAGGAGAGGTTCAGAAAATGCTGTTCCAGATCTGCCATGAAAATGCTGGCATACTGTATTAGATAGTTTGGGAAGGAACTTGTTTATATCCTTTGTTGATTTGAAACCACATCTAAGACATTTGAAAGGGGGTGGTGGGATGTGGCCTGGTCAACAGGCAAAGGAAACGCCTATTTTCCTTAATGAGCCAGTGAGTCAGACAAATCAGCTTCAGTGCTGCCTCATAACATAGGGAATTATCTTCATTCTATTCAGTTCGTGCTGAGAACATGGTGCAGGAGATAGCAATTTCTGGTTATCAAAATTAAGTTCCATTATAACCCAGCCAAGTTTCCAAAACAAGCTGTGGTTTGGCAGAGCAATCTAAATTGACATAGGAATATTTCAAATTCTACAAGGCTGTTATTTTTAAAATAAAAAGTAGGGGGGGGGGATACTGAGATATTCTTCCTGCACATGATTTGTTTGAGGCCTGATTTGAACAAGATGCTGTGTGAGTCCTAAGTTCCCTGAGGGATGGCTTAGACCTCACTTTTCATTGTTATCCTTCATAGCTGTATGGTGGCCATTCACTTGGATCCTGTGTCACCAGGGATGGAGTTTGTCACTGTACTCCCAAATTCTGACAAAAGATGGCCTAGTTTCTATTGGGTGGACTCTGGTGCAATATTCATACTTATTGAAGATCCTCTCTGTGGGCCTTCCTCTCACAAATATGGATATATATCATTTATAGTGGAGAGGACAAGCTTGTGCTGAAGTTGGCTTATGGTCTTCAGCCTGTGACTGGGAGAACTGATATATGCTGAGACTGTCCTGTTGTCTTCCTGTGTAGTTGGTCTTGGTTTGGCTGTGTTGTTTCTTAAAGGCTTGGATGAAATATGGTGAGCAGTACAGAGTGTGAGCCTATAGTGCTTAGCATGCAAGAGGGATGGTATTCTTCAAATAGCTTGAAGAGTTCCTGTGCAATGGAATCTATGAAAAGAAAGATTGGCAATTATGCAGACTGCAAAATGTTTCCTTCTGCCTATAAAGTGGTATAAAATGGATAGCTCAGGATTCTATGCCAAGAGCAGAATTCTATTAATAATACAGACACAACCATGCAGATTCCTATAGTATGTGAGGAAACAGTCACTGTTCATCAAGCAAATCCCAGTTCTGTTTAGCCCTAAGAGGCCCTTTGTGCGGTGGTTTTGATGGGGGGGGGGAGTTTGGTGTGTGACACAGTGGAATTGCAGAGAGATTAAGATGAGTGTAGGCATCCTGGGGCATCTGGCTGGCCACTGAAACAGTTTGCTGAACTAGGTGGACCATTTACTTGGTTCAGCATGGCTGCTTTTACATTGTTTAGAAGCTTTTCCATTCTTAGGAGAGCCAGTGTGGTGTACGGGTTAGAGTTTCGGACTAGGATCTGCAAGACCTAGGTTAAAATCCTGGTTCTGCCATGTAAGCTTCCTGGATGACCTTGGGCCAGACATTCTTTCTCAGCCTAAGCTGGTGTGGGGGGAACTCTGAAGATAAACTGGAGAAGCAGAGAAAAATGTTACAATCTTCTTCGTGGTCTCTGTGCATCACACCTTTGGGATATAGTGCGCCTGCGCCGACCCCAATCGGTATAATGGAAAGCAAAAGGGATTTTCGCGCCCGCTCCACAGTCACATGCCGGGCTCCAGTGTGCATGACTAGGGGAGGGGCACAAGGATCCCGTCCATTCTCTTCTGACCGCTGCGCTGGTAGGACCTTCTCCGCCTCGGTCGGTAACTTTTTGGGCCTTCGGGTCTCTCTCTCTTCTTCGGACTGTTTATCTAGTTAGGAAAGTAAAATAGTGTTAGTGTTAGTATTGGACTTTCTTTGTGTTCTGCTTCGGCAGACTTCCTCTCCCCCCCCCCCGACCTATGGCCAAACGGTGGGGCTTCTTCAAACAATGCTGGAAGTGCGGTAGTAAAATGCCCCCCCCCCCGACGGACACTCCCTTTGCCTCCTGTGCCTGGGGGAATCGCACCGAGTGGACTCTTGTGCCCATTGTGCCAAATTCTTAAAGCAAACGAGAAAGAATCGGGCAGCTAGACTCCGTGTAGCTCTGCTGGAGTTAGCTGTTCCACCGATGGCATCGTCGCAAGACACTTCGGGGCATGCTTCAATGTTGACTCCTGCTTCGGGCTCGACTGCCACACTGTCTCCGACATCGGCCCATTCTGACGCTGACCGATTGGTGCAGAAACGCTTGATCCCGGCATCCCAGTCCGACGCCCACACTCCCTCTAAGAAATGCAGGGAAGGCAAGGACGACCGGCCTGTTAAGCACAAGAAGCACAAGAAAGGCTCCCCTGCTAAGACTCTATCGACCCCTCGCAGGGCTGCGGGAGGTATTCCCGCTGGAGACACTTTGCTTGACTCATCTGGCCGTGGGCAGCCACAAGGTGCACCTCTTTCACCTTGGCTGCATCCTGTCCATCTCACGGACTCGGAGCAGGACATGGACTGAACCCAAGTCTCCCGCTCCTTTAGAGTGGAGAGCCTGCATTCGGACCATGAAGTGGGCACTTTTGTGCATCCTTCCCCACACGGACCTGATGATCGGGATCGACCAACGGGACTGTTCTACCACCCTCTGCCTTCCTGGAATCAACGCCAGTGGCAGTATCTGTATGGGGCTTATCCTTTTCCTGGTGGCATGCTGTGGCTCCCCCCACATCCACCAATGGAATGGGATTGTCAATCTACCTCATCCCATCTCTCTCAGTATCGAGACCCTCCCCCGACACCGGAGTTCGTCAGACCACAGCCATCACAGCCAATAGCCAAAAGTCATAAACCTTTGCCATCGGTACCGAAGAGGTTCAAAGAGCCATCGTCCCTAACGCCTTCGGTACCGATTCTTCAAATGTCGTTTTCAGAGCTCTCCGATCATTCGAGATCTTCTGATTCATCATATTCTGGAGATGAGAATCCACTCCTTCCAGTGGAACCCTCTCCACCGCAGCAAGTAGGAGGTGACCTCCCAATATCCCCCTCCGAGGACGTTAAGTCTTATGGGGACTTTGTCAAACAAATGACCGATACACTAGCCTTATCAACTGTCCAACCACCACCTGCTGTCACAGATTCAGTATTTGACATTGTTCAGATGGACACTTCAACAGCTGTCGCTTTACCCATGACTTCGCTTCTCTTACAAACGGCCAAAGCTCCTTGGTCTCATCCGGCTTCCATCCCCATATCCAGCCAGCAGATGGATCATATGTATAAAGTGCAAGAAGCTGGCACTGAATTTCTGTTTATTCATTCTAAACCAAACGCAGTAGTTGTCATCTCCTCTTCCAAAGGCAAGCATAGCCACTCTGCTCCTTCCGACAAGGAGGGAAGAAAATTAGACTCCTTCGGCAGGAAATTCTACTCTGCAGGAGCACTGGGCATCAAAACCTCGAACAACGTGGCCTGTATGGGGAGATATCAATATGCTCTCTGGGAGCAGTTGTCTGAGTTTATTGCAACTCTCCCCAAAGACCTCAATCACCAAGCCTGGTGAGTTCAGAAAGATGGCATGCTCTTGCCGAAGCATCGCCAAGCACATGCTGGATGTAGCGGCCAAAACTGTCACCTCGGCAGTCACCCTTTGGCACCATGCTTGGCTGCGCTCCATGGCTCTGCAGCAGGATACCAAGACTGTGGTCGAGGACCTTCCCTTCGAGGGTGATGGCCTCTTTAGTTCTACAACTGACACTGTCTTGCAAGAATTTGACAAGAGCATCAAGACATCTTGCAACCTAGGGGTTATGTCATCCCCTAAGCATAGCAAAGGGAAACCCTGGAATAAACAGTGGTCTCGCAGATCCTCGCTGAAATCCTCACCCGAGCCGCAGTGGCAAAGATCTCCAAGCAGTTCTTTGCACCCCTATGGAAATAAACCCAAGTTTACATCAACTATACAGTCTAGGGTGAAGGCCCCAAAGACCCCCAAGCAGGGCCTTTGACTTCAGCCTTCTATCCATGCCTCCCACCGGCCTGTCTCCATATCTATCTGCCTGGCAACAAATAATGTCAGACCGGTGAGTTCTTTTGGTAATCAGGGAGGGATACCTTATAGAGTTTCTGCAGGTCCCCATAGTCACCAACTTCGTAGTCACTCCATTGTCAGACACACTCCTCAAAGAGATCCAAAACCTTCTTCAGAAGGATGCCATAGAGCCAGTTCCTGTGCCTCAACATTACAGAGGTTTCTATTCCCGTTATTTCACAGTTCCCAAGAAGGATGGAGGCCTCCACCCCATTATGGACCTCAGAAACCTAAATTGCTTCATCACCTACAATAAATTCCTTATGACAACCTTCCAGACCATCCTTCCACTTCTAGGACAAGGAGTCAGGATGGTGACTCTGGATCTACAAGATGTATATTTCCATGTGTCTATCCACCCAACCCACAGGATGTTCCTGCATTTTGCTGTGGGGGACAGGCATTTTCAGTACAAAGCCCTCCCTTTTGGATTGTCCACGGTGCCCCAGGTCTTTACGAAGGTGATGGTGATCATCATGGCATACCTTTGCTTACAGGGTATCCAAATTTTTCTGTATGTCGACGATTGGTTGTTGGTGGCAGATACCAAAACCTCCTTGCTCAGCCACATCAACCTGACTCTGGACACCCTGGAAACCTTGGGACTAAGAGTAAATCTCAAAAAGTTGATGCTCATCCCTTCAACACGAGTCCAGTTTATTGGAGTGATTCTGGATTTGAAGGACTGCAGGGCGTTTCTTTCCCCCAAAAGAGTGGAAGACATCATCACCCTCATCGTTCTCCTTTGGCAGCAAGGAGATGCCTCCGCGAGGCAGATCCAGCGTCTACTGGGACTAATGACCACCCGTACCGCAGTAATCATTTTTGCCATGCTTCGGATGCATCTACTTCAGCTGTGGTTCGTACAAAGGTTCCATCCTCAGCGGCAACCTCAATCTCAAAGGTTCATCCTCCCGTCACCTGTGTTGGATTCACTACAATGGTGGGAAAATCCACAGAATCTTCTAGCGGGAGCCCTGTTCCACCCTCGATCCCTGGCAATGACACTCACTACAGATGGGGTTGGGGAGCTCATCTCAGAGGACTATGTGTAGGGGCTCGATGGGAACTTCATGTGACTCACCACCACATCAATTTCTTGAAACTGTTGGCCATCCAATATGCGCTCAGGTCTTTTAGTCGCATAGTGACTCAACAAGTGGTAGCAGTTCTCACGACAACACCACGGCACTATGTTATATCAACTGTCAAGGGGGCACGGTATCCAGAGGACTTTGTCGACTAGCCCTGGAAATCTGGGACGAGTGCCAGTTGTGGGACACCTCCTGATGGCCGTCCATCTACCCGGGTCCTTAAATGTACAAACTGACTTCCTGAGCAGGGGAGGTGCATTATGGCACGAGTGGGAACTCAGTTGGACATACCTTCAGCCAATCTTTAAAAAATGGGGTCACCCAGACGTAGATGTGTTTGCTACACATCAGAACAAGAAATGTCGTCTGTTCTGCTCCAGAGTGGGGACAAACCCACTATCTCTGGGAGACGGTCTCCTCTTCCCATGATCCCACAAACATGTGTTTCTCTTCGCTCCCTCTACTTACCAAAGTGATCGCCAAAATAATGAAGGAAAAGCCTCGATGTATCCTGGTGACTCCTTGGTGGCCCTGGCAACACTGATTCCCTGCTCTGCTCCACATATCCAAGGGCTCCTTCACCCACTTTCCTCCGGCACCGGATCTTCTCCTCGCCCAGAGTGGGCAAGTACTGCATCACAATGTACTGCATCTCAAACTCACTGCTTGGAGGATCCTATGTTGAAACTCAGGGACAGGATAGACCATATCCTAATGAACTGCCGCAAGCCTTCTACACGGGCCTCTTATGCCGGAAAGTGGAAGAAATTCTTAGCGTACCTTCACTCATTAAAGTTGCCACCACCTCCTACAAACTTAATGGCAATTTGTGGCTTCTTGTTGTCCCGTTTGGACCTGGGCCTTAGCTGTGCCTCGTTGAAAGTGTATTTAGCCGCCATCTCTGCTAATCATCCTGCGGTAGATGGCCATTACATTTTTTCTCACCCGCGACCCAAACCATTTCTTAAGGGCCTCAACCACCTTTTCCCTCCATGTCATGGCCCCACTCCGGCCTGAAACTTACCTCTGGTGCTTGCTAAACTGATGGTCAAGCCCTTTGAGCCTATGGCTACTTGTAGTCTGCAACTCCTCTCTTTGAAAACAGCCTTTCTAGAGGCTATTGCATCTACCAGGAGGGTGAGTGAACTATCCACGCTTCACTGTGACTCACCTTACTTGAATTTTCATCAGGATGGTGTCACCTTGGCCCCAGATGTCTCGTTCCTGCCCAAGATTGTTTTGGAATTCTATCTGCAGGCAGACATCATTCTCCCGGTGTTTTTCCTGTCTCCAAGGAACGATGAGGAACGTCATCTCCACACTTTGGATGTGAAAAGGGCCTTGCATTTTTACTTGGATAGAACACGGCCCTTCAGGAAATCACCAGCCCTATTTGTTTCCCATGCCTTACCTATTCAGGGAAAGAAGTTGTCATCGCAATGGCTGTCCAAATGGATCATGGAGGCGATCAAGCTGTGCTACCTGTTGGCCAAGAAGCCACTTCCAGTTCCGCTTCGGGCGCATTCCACCCAAACAGTGGTGATGTCCACAGCCTTCCTATGAGTTGCGTCACTTGGAGATATCTGCAATGCAGCAACCTGGGCCACTCCTCACACGTTTGTGAAGCACTACGCCTTGGATGTGCATCATCGTTCTGCGGTGGAACAAGCTGTGTTGCAGGCGGCGCATGTTTAGGACCTCCAGCTCCCTCCTCCAGGTAGGCCTGTATTGCTTGTTAATCTCCCAGAGGTGTGATGCACAGAGACCACGAAGAAGATAGACAGGTTGCTTACCTGTAACTGATTATCTTCGAGTGGTCATCTGTGCATTCACACCACCCGCCCTCCTTCCCCTCTGCTTTCGGTCCTCTCCTCTTTATTGCTCTGAGACTGATGGCAGCGATCAGAAGGAACTGGTGGGATCCTCATGCCCTTCTCCTAGTCATGTGCACTGGAGCCCAGCATGTGACTGGGGAGCGGGCGCAATAATCCCTTTTGCTTTCCATGATACCGATCAGGGTCTGTGCAGGCACACTATATCCCAGAGGTGTGAATGCACAGATGACCACTCAAAGATCATCAGTTACAGGTAAACAACCTGTCTTTGCTTTCTGGATAGGATAAAAATGCACCAAATAAATATGGTTTGTGGGGGGAAAGAGCAGTGATATCCCATTACTGAAGAAATCAGCAATTTATTTTTCTAAAAGAAAGATAAATCCTGCTTGAGTAATGCTAGAAGAGAGAGTTTGCATTGTCTGGGCTTTTAGGGAGTGTAGGTGTATGCTGCAAGTGGCTATGGTAACAGAGGCAGGGGCAGATGAGTAGGAGCTGCTGGCAAATAATCTATCTAATGGTTTATCTGTGTCTCTTTGTGTGTCATTTTCAAACAGCCTCTCCTTGATGTTATGGAAGGCTCCTTGGTGTATGTACAGGTGACATTTGGGTTCTGGGCAATACAGTTGTTGCAAAACTATTAACAAATTATTTATACAGGAGCCAGTTTTAGCTTCTTTGGGATGGCCTGAAACTTTGTCATACAAAAAAGACTGTCACTTCCAGGGACACACAACAAACCTGGTTTAAGAGAGGGTAGTGTTGCTTTTTGAAAGGTAAGGGTGAACTGTGGTGTAGAAGCAGATGTTCTGATTATTTAAGATGCAGAAGACTTGATTTTTATAATGTTGCCTTAAAATTTTTATGACTCAGGTCTGGTGCAACTGGATACCATAACATTTGTCCATTCGTTGATGTCTTCTGTTTTCGAAGGCCTGACAAATCTGTCACGCAGCAGCAGGCGTGATACTTGGGGTGTCCTCTTTCTCTTTTGGAAGCATACTTCTTCCTAATAGCGGAGGCTGGCCAAATCAGGATGATGGGCAAGTGGTCATTCTCAAACAAGTGGTTGTGCCATAAATCATAGTTTTAAAGAGAAAGTTATGTTGAGGTGATGAAGACAGGGAAAGTGTGTCGTAGTGTGGCTGCTGCAATATCTAAAAAGAGTTATCCAGTGCAGCCTCCTCTTCTAATGAGGAATGACTTGAAATTTGTCTCCATGTGAACTGCTGCATTCTTATTACCTCTGAGTTTCCTACCACTCTACAGATAATTGTATTATAATCAACATCCCTTTGGGCCATTAGCTTGGCAGAAGAGGGCCTAAGTTTGAAGGTATGAATGGAAAACCAGCTGACTTTTAAAATATTCATTCCAGCCATTAGGTGTAAGGTACAAGACTGTTGGAGCTTCTCTGGTTCTCCTTGGGCACAGATGTTGCAAGTGAAAGTAGATGTAACTGGGCTTCGAATAATATGATAGCATCATTGTCACTCAGTGGAAATTCTGTCATATACATAGAGTCCTGATATATGGGGCCAACTTTGTGGCCCTGATTGGACTGAAAGGCGGGATATACGTCTTGTAAATAAATAAATTAAATATGGAGTTGGGACCAAGGGAAAAATTGAGAGGGGACACACACAGATAAGCCCTTTCACATTTAGGCAAATTGATACCATTTTCCTTCCTGCTAGGACCGAGCACTGTTATGTCATAGCATTCCTCTACAGTGGTCCCTCTGCTTTGCTGGGATCACAGGCTCTCAGGATGAGGGACGTGCTTGCTTACTAGGCGAGGGTCTTCAGGCACCCATGCTAATCCAAGCCCTCAAATGGACTGCACTATCTTCACAGTAAAATTGCTGCTAAATAATAGCTTGGTGAGGTTTGCTGTATTGCCCTCTGGCAAGGAAGGCTGTGTGAAATCATTTACAACTATTTCCAGATTCCTATGTAATCTCAGATAACTTTATGCTTGGGCAACTTTGCATTTTACAGTTTGCAACTGATGACCCAGGCATTGTACGTTGCTAAGTGGTAGTATGTTTATATATTTCATAGCTGTTTTCTACTGTTTTTGTATTTTCCTCTTCCTTATTCTTGAGATATGTTTACATCTTTTGCATCTAGGAGCTAGAGGAGAAGCACCGGGAGGCACAGCTTGCAGCACAGCACCTAGAGTTGCACCTGAAACAGAAAGAACAGATGTATGAAGAAAGGATCAAAGTAAAGATATCTTTTATCTATAGATGTAAAAGATTCCTAGCCCTCTGGATACAACTTAAGTAGTTTGCTTTTTGAGTACCTTGAGTTCTTCTCCACTACTGAGGTGTGGGTTTGGTGATATGTAAGATGTAACCTTTATTAGGTTACAGCTATAAGAAACCAATCCTAAGTTCTGATGCAATTGACAATCATGTCTGTTTCTTGGAGAAAATTGAAGGCTCTATTATTTTCCCATTGTGCATGAATAGAACTTTGATGATGCCTTGAAATATCCTATGTACTGGATCCAACAAGCTTTTCTGCTGGTTAGAAAGGCGGAGGAGTGTTGCCTTTGACCACCAAAAAAGGTTATGGTGGGGATCATGGGAACTCCATGGACAAAAGCCATGTGGGATGGGGGCTGCAGTGAGGGGAGGAATTAATTGAGAGTGAGTGGGAAAACCTGGTTGTTCAAATTCTTTGTGTTGGTTTATAATATGAAAGGCAGAAAATTGGAGAGGAGGAAGTGAAAGTATGGCTTAGAAAGGGAAACAAAGGAAGAACTGGTATGTTTTTCAGAACTAAATTCAATTTCTCAGAGCAGTAGCATCCACTGTTGAATCAAGGGGTATCCCGTCTCTTTACTTGATGCTGCTATTGGGAACCACCTTGATCTGAAACTATAGGCATCTCATAAAATTAAGTAAACTAGAGTGTATAAAAAATCTACTATGTACCATTCATCAAGTTTTCTGTAGAAGTATCTTGGGTTTTTTTCCATCCTTCCATTTTGTGATTGATTAAAGTGCTACTGTAAACTTACATAGTATCTTGGAAAGTGAAGTAACTAAATGGGACAATGGGGAAAAAACACAAAACCCTGTGCTCTAAACTATGAGTCACGATTTTTAAAGATGATCATTAGGAAAGGAAAGTTGTCATGAAAAGAATGAATGAATAGTTGGAGAACAGAACATAAAGAGCATTGCGACCTATCTGAAAATGCAGGATGCCTTGCAGTAAGGTAATGAAAGGAAGAGAGATTTGTCAGATAGGGCATATAAAATATCCATGGGGCAAGTTGACACACACTTGACAAGCAGTGGAGTTTAATGGAGAAAAATCTGGCTTTTGCAGGGCAATAATACTCAGTCATTAGACTTCAGCTTTTGTTTCATCTTTTTGAAGGAAGACTTCCCCTTTGGCTTGTGAATAAATATAATATTTTTGTATTATAAAATCACCTGCTGAAGTTATGACCTACTCAAACAAGACAAACCATTGTTTGCCTCTGTATGAACTTGGCTGAGAGATCTTAGAACTCTTGAATGCCCTCCTCTCCTGGCACATTGCCAGCTACTTAGAGATTCCTGCTTTTGTAGCAAATCACAGTTTGCTGTTGTATCTGAACCACCAAGCTGTGGCTTGGACTTTTCTTATAAACCAGCATTCCAAACTGAAAATGGATTGTGCTTTGGAATCTTTGTTTGCAGGGCAAGCATAAACTATACTCTGCCAGTTCAGATGGGACAACAAACTGTGGCTTAGCAACACAAAAATGTCTAATTATCCACCTATATGGGAGGAGGGAGGAAGGGACATGTAAGCATGACGATCCTCCAAGTTTGTTCACCTCTGTTAAGATGTTGCATCTGAACCTTCGCCTATGTGAAACGGGGGGAAAGATTGACACACACACCCCAATCAAGTTGTAATGAATATTTGCCAGTGGGGAAAAGAATTGCAATAACATGTTGCAAGTACAAAATTACCTGCTGTTGAGGTGCACAGAACTCTCAGCAATAAGCTTCTTATGGTAATCTGAGAATCAGCAAAAAGGGGAGTTTTGTATTTTGCACTGCTTAGCTCATGGGTGCCCTCACCTTTAAAAAAAAAAATCTATTTGTTAATATTGTTTTGCTCCCAGTGATTAAAGGCCACTGGATGCACTTGCATGGGAAAAACTGCAGTTTAATGAACACACAGACTATTTGGATCAGGGATCCCCAATGTGGTAGTGGGTACCATGGCGCCAAACCTTTCCTGGTGCCTGCCTAGTGTTTTTAGAAAGTGGGCGGGGCTAGGTAGGGCTTTTGCCCAGTGGGGCTTCTGATTGGCCACCAGAGATCTGATTAGCTGTGCAGATTAAAAGGCACCCTGTTAAACAGAGCTTCTGCCTGAAGTGTTGAAGAGCTACTATTGGAATTATGCATAACCTTGCTCCGTGATATTTTTGTTGGTTGGGCCCACTACCCTGTGTCAGAATTCCAAAGGAGCCCGCAGGCTCCAAAAGGTTGGGTCATGTAGTATGGTCATGTTGTAATCTGTGGCTGGCAACCTCAGATCATGTGCTGTGGAACAGAGGCTACCCTTCTGCAAGGCACATGAAAGCAGCCATTTCATGCAGGGTGGTACAGTAGCAGATGATCCAGACCTGGAGCATAATCTACTGACAGTGCTTTTGAGCAGCTCTTGTTCATTTCAGTGAGGCTGATGCCAAGGGACCGTCTTGGCTGATTGTTTCTCATGGGTCAGACTTGTCTCCTGCTCCAGCGCCCGAAATAGTTAACAATAGTGCCTTGCATTACTGAAAAAGCATGGCACTTACATAAGACTTACATAAGAAGATGCTTTCTGTGGAGTTAGACCATCAATCTGTCTAGTCAAGAATCATCTGCTCTGACTGGCAGCAGCTCTCCATGGTCTTTTCCAGCCCTGCCTTGCAGCTTGAGATAGCTTAAGAAATCAGTATCCCATCTTGCCAATAGTTGA
Organism: Gekko japonicus; assembly: GCF_001447785.1. Classification (NCBI taxonomy): domain Eukaryota; kingdom Metazoa; phylum Chordata; class Lepidosauria; order Squamata; family Gekkonidae; genus Gekko; species Gekko japonicus. The sequence continues at coordinate 1,553,609 of NW_015175359.1, forward strand.
GGTGCCACTACTGAGAATGCTCTGTTTCTGGTAACCACCCACTGTCATTTGTCAGTGTACAACAGCATCATCTTGGTGGAAGGACCTCAGCTGACTGGCAAGGTCATGCAACAGCAAGCAGTGCTTTAACTGGCAATGACAAGGATTGAATTTCTGCATGCAAACCATCTGTTCAGCTACTCTTATGGTACCTTCCTTTCATCAGTTTTCCACCATTGGTGTCAATACCTTTGGATTAGTTTTGCTGTAGAACAGCGCCCTTTACTGATGTTGCTTCATGATGAATGGAAATGGGCATGAAGGAATATTGTTTCTTTTCTTTAGGTGCTTGACAATCAGATGAAAAAAGATTTGGCAGACAAAGAGGCACTAGAGAACGTGCTGAGGAAACATGAAGAGGAAGCCCGTGAAAAATGCAAAATTCTTTCGGAACAGAAAGCAGTATGTGAATTGCGATTTGAGATCAACAAGTTGGGTCACTTTTGGATAGCCAAATGGATCAGAATTATATCTGTCGATGTTGACGGTACAGAGTAATGGTTTGCACCAGCTTAGCAAGTGTGTCCTGGTATGCAGTTTGAGGGTTGTAATTCCTTTACATAGTGCAGGTGAACTGTCCCCAATAAGAGCCGCCCTGCTGGATCAGACTAAAGGGGCATCTAGGATGTTTCTTCTTTAGTTCTCTCCCCCCCCCCCCAATTGGTTCTTGGTTCCCAGCCATATTGCCTCTGACTTTAAGGCTCTCTTTGAGTCACCATTAGGGAGAAAAGCAGAGTTTTGTCTGCCATTTGTTGGAGAGGATTATTGGAGGAGTTCTAAAATATGTTGGTTAGCTTCTAGATCTTCCACATCACCTTTTACGAACTGGAAATGTGCCCTACCTGCAACAGGACTTGTCCCTCCTCATCATCTGTGCATTTCAGAGAAGATCAATAGCATTAGGCAAGCTGTCTTTCAGGGAAGCTTGTCTGTCACTATTCACCTCATTATAGATCCTCTGATAAGCTTCCAAAGAGCCTCAGATTATTTTGAATGCTAGTGTTGTACAGTATTAATAAAAGATGTCTTTCTTTCAGATGATCAATGCTATGGATTCAAAGATTAGGTCTCTGGAACAGAGAATAGTGGAATTGTCCGAAGCAAATAAGCTCGCAGCAAATAGCAGCTTATTTACACAGAGGAACATGTAAGTACAAGAACTGCTATTAACCCGTCTTTTGGTTTACCATGCTTGGGAGAAGTGTTGCATTCCTGATACTGAAATAGTAAAGTAAGTCCTTTTAATAAAGACGCGTTTGACATGAGCTTGCTGTCTTTTGTGTGACTGGCTGCTTCACTAATACGAATTGCAAGCCTGCATTGTTCCTTTGCCCTTGGATGCTTTCTTAAATTACAGTGTGTCACCTTTTTCAGTGCTGCTGTAATCTGGCAACTTTCATTTTCAGGTGTGGGTTTTTTTGGAAGGGGGGAGTCCAGGAAGTTTTAGAATCTATTGTCCTTTTTGAAGGGGGAAATGAGGATTGAACAAAGTTCCCATATATGCATAATTCTAGCTTGAGTTGGGAAATAATTGATTTTCAGAATGCAACAGGATGTGATCCAAAGGCTTCTGGTTATATGGGATGGAAGAGGAAGACAAGCTGGTACTACTCTTGCAGGGCTTGTTTTGAACCATACGGTGTGCTTGGTTTTCAGAAGTGTTAATGGGCCCAGTGTTACTGAAATTCTACTGGTCTCTTAAGTGTGGGGATACTTTGTAGCCCCCTACAGATTTTCCTTGCTAGTCTGTGCTATGATTAATGTTTATATGGCTACTTGCCTTAATACTGGTTAATACAAATCAAGGTTCCTTCTCATCAAGATAACCAGCAAGTATTGGTTAAGGTGGCTGCCAATGTAAACTTCAGTTACATCAGAGTGGAGGAAGCACAGTGCTACTGCTGCTCTGGATTCCTTGATCTGCTTATGTTTACAGGATCAAAGCAATGAGGGGTATTTTCTGCAGGCAGTCATGCAGACTTTTATATTCTGATTTCAGAGGCCTTGGGTTGCTGAAGATTAGTGACTTCATCTGAGAGACTAACAAAATCAAATTCTGTTCCTCTTGAGAGAGCAACATTCTCCCTCTTTTCAGGAAAGCCCAAGAAGAAATGATTTCTGAGCTCAGACAACAGAAGTTTTATTTGGAAACTCAAGCAGGAAAGTTAGAGGCCCAGAACAGTAAGTTGGAGGAACAGTTGGAAAAAATCAGCCACCAGGATCACACTGACAAGACACGCTTGTTGGAGTTGGAGACTAGGTTGCGAGAGGTATGGCCTTACTTTAATACTTGCTGATGTTACTGTTTCCGCAGTTACTGCTAGCAGTATTTAACAGCTGTTTAGCACCAGCAGTGTGTTGGCCCTGATGTTCACTAATGCTGTCGTTATAATATCTTCCAGGCCAGTGTCCTTCAAACTTTCCAGACCCAGGATGCACACTAAGAGGTGTAACATAATGAGAAACAAGCCAAGGGTTAGAGCCCTGCAGGAGTTCTCTCCATCACTGAGTGACCTTGCCTCATGATCTTGCAGCTTTCCCCAGCAAGCATGCAAGTAGAGGCAGGAGAAATGACAGTGCTGTTCTTTATGCAGCAGGTCCTTCCAGAAATCAGGAAAAAAGGCTATATGGGTTCACAATCCAGCAGGAGGGCTCTGACCATGGGTTGAAGACCACTGCCCTAAGTACATGAGGATAAGAACATACCATCAAGTCACAACCAACTCATGGTGACCCCTTCCATGGGGCGTTCCAGGCAAGAGGAGCAGAGGTGGTTTGCCATTGCCTTCCTCTGTATAAAGTTTGAGTCCAGTGGCACCTTTAAGACCAACAAAGCTTTATTCTGGGAATAAGCTTTCATGTGGATACCCACTTCTTCAGATATCTGTGTGTACATGAAAACTTACAGCCAGAATAAAACTTTGGTCTTAAAAGGTGACACTGGACTCAAACTTTGTTTGCTGATTCAAACCAACACACGCACCTGAATCTTCCTCTATATAGGAACCCTAGATTTCCATGGCGGTATCCCATTCAAGTACTGCTCGCAAGGTCTGACAAGCTCAGGCTGAGCTGGGCTACCCAGGTTAATAGTTGCATGAAAATAACTGCCCTGGTCATGGGAGAATCCTGGAAGGGTATTTGAAGAGATGCATAATAACTCCTTGAAATGGCTTCTGCTACTTTGCTATTGTACTTTTAGTCACATAATGTTTATCAATACACCAGAGAGATCGCAGTAAAGCATCTGTACCCTGTATCAATCATAAATGCCACACAATAGGGACCACCCACAGACAAATTAAGTGGTTCTAGAATTTGTGTATGTGGAAAAATATGAACCTGTAAATCAATTGAAAGAAAAAACATTCCCCTCTTTTACTTGCCTGAGGAGAACTGAATATGATCCAAGGCTATGGTTTGTGAGGCTCAATAGTTGGCACCCAGTTTAGGAAAGTTTTCTGGACTTTTACTGTCTTCAGTGCACTTTACTGTAGTGCAGAACTGGGGCACTAACCATGGGTGGAGCCTGTTCAGTTTGGCATTGCCTTGTTTTTTTGGCCTTAATGGGTTTCTATTGCCACAGAATTATATCTGGAATTTCTTTTCACATCTGATGTCTTAGATTGATACAGAAAACCCAATAGTGAGCTAGAAGCATTATTTTAAATCTTTTATGTGTTTCCCAATCTGCATTAAAGAACCTGTGCCAACCTGGCCATGTGGCATTGAATTGTGATGCTTTTCCAGAATTATACTCTTTAGCAAGTTTACCCTCTTGAAGTACAATAGGTATCAATGCTGTACTTAACTCTTCAGGTTAGCCTGGAACACGAAGAACAAAAATTGGAACTGAAACGACAGCTAACAGAATTGCAGCTCACCCTCCAGGAGAGGGAATCTCAGATTTCAGGGTTGCAGGCAGCACGTGCAGCTCTGGAAAGTCAACTCCGGGAAGCAAAAACTGAGCTGGAGGAAACTACAGCTGAGGCAGAAGAAGAGATTCAAGCGCTGACGGTAAGCTCTATCATTCTGGGCTGACACAGAATCTGTGCCTGTGAAAGCGAGGCTCTGAATCAGTTTGAAAATGTGATGGTGAAATAATATGATTTAACCTGGGCTGATAATCTGCAAACTGTGACTGTTCCTGCTGTGCTTAACCTTACGTGTGCTTGATACTGAGCTGATGCTTATAGAGTTGTAACCCATAACAGACTTATACTTTTAAGATATGAAAAAGTCCCACTAGATGTGATATTTTTCCTCACCTGTGTTTGTCTCTTCAACTAGTACAAAGTAGTCCACCCCCCCTACATGATACCTAAATTTTGAGGTGCATTGCTTTCCCAGATTTCTTCAATTCACATTGTTGCATGCAGAAAGGGACCCCAACAATAAATGACTGCTTGGTGTTCACAAAGTCTAAGGCTATCTTTTAAACAGGCACAGCTAAGTTATCTTGGAAAGAGAGAGAATTCTATACCAGGTGCTATTTTTGATCATAAGACTGCAAGAGGTTTTTATAGCCTGACCTCAAGGGGCAAAGAAATGTTCTGTTGGCGAATGATGATATGAAAGCGTCTACTCAGTGTGATACTGCAGATTTGTTCTAATGGGCACTTCAAGAGAAACAAAAGTTCTTATGTGACCTCAGATTAAGCATTTCACTTCTAAAAGGAAAATTCAAAAAAACTGAAACCTCAGACTCCTAAAAGGAAAGAATTGTCTTTACCCAAAAGTTTCCCTGTTCTCATTTTGAATCAAACCTTGATTTCTGAATACAAACTGGTGCTGCGTAGAGATGTGCAAGAAAAGAAAAAAATGGGGATTTTTCAGATTTGGGTATATTAGACCCCAGAATATTGGTAAATACTGAATTTCCCCAGTCTGATACCTCTATAGTATTTGGATTGGGGAAATATTCAGTATTTCTGAATATATTTGGGTCTGTTATACTACAGGGAGGGAAGGGAGAGTGAGAAGTACTCTCCCCCAGCCACTCTCCTACTTTCACTGGTCAGTTTCACTCCCAGTGGGTCAGCTGTTAGGTTTAGGCCATTTAAACCTAACAGCTGACAGGCAGATGGGAATGAAACTGACCAGTGGATGCTTAAATGCCTCCGCATTGCGGGGAGGGCGGGGTATAAATCGAATAAAATAAATAAATAAAAATAAATTTCTTTCCCTCCTTAAGGCCGCTCTCTCTGACTTATCTTCCCCAGGCAGGCATTTGAACTCAACAGCTGACTCTTGGCTCCTGCAGGGTTTCAATTGGGTATTGGTGAATGAACCTGAATAAAAGCTGAATAAAACCGGCTCTTTTTTTTTTAGTCTCCGCCATATCGGTAGCTGAATACAGATCTCTGATACCCAAAAAATACCGATAAGATATTTTTGGGGTATGCATTTGGCTTGGTTTATGCTGAATGCGCACACATAGTGCTGAGATCTCTTATGCTGTGGCCTCACTGCAAGTTTCCTTACAATGTAAAACACTGTATAACCTGGTGATTTTTGTACCTTAGAATTGCAAAAATTGATTTGTCCCCTGAGTTGAAACATGCAAGTTAGGCAGAGCTCAAAAGATTATGACCATCCTGTAACTCTGCTAACCTTTAATAGATCAATAGCTTGGCAAGTGAATGCCAAGTGATGAAAAGATGTCCCTTTGATATTCCAATTGATGAGTAGAAATCCAAGATACTGGCATATGCCTCACTCCTATAAATAGAATCTCATTGAGACAGAAACAATTTAAATTTATTTGTATGTTTCCCAACACTGATTTTCTGCTCAAATGTTAATTGCCAGATTAATTACAAGTAAGTAACCAAACTTTCTTAACATCTTTGTTCCACAAAATATCTACATGAATACAGATGGTATTGTGTGTTTTATCCTTAATAACATGCTACTTATTCTAACATGCTGTCCAGTTTTAAGCCACCAGTTAATGAAATGAATGCTGCCCTAAAACCTGTTGGTTTTTATATCTTACTGTGTGTGACAAGTGAATAATTCATCAAGACAACATTTTCTCTTGATCCTCTGAACTGAACCTAAATGTATGCTGTGTGCTACTGACTATTTTAGTCTTGTCCTGCAAAAGAAAAAGTGCTTGAAGAAGATGAATAAATCAAAAGCATTATTATTATTATTATTATTATTATTCATTTTTTTTTGCCAAATTTGTTGGTAGAGGTTAACTTGCTTTGGCTGCTGGCTGTTTCTGACTAAAGCACGAGTCTTCAGTACTGCTTGCATCCAGCTATACTGGAAGTGGGTTGTGTGTCTTAGCAGAATGTAATGAAAAGAATGATATTTGCCTTCCATTGGGGACTTTCTTTCTGCCTTTATAGTAGTT
>NW_015175359.1:1560060-1570652 GCF_001447785.1 Gekko japonicus
AGTATATCTCCAGTTTTCTAAGATGCACCTAAGCTGAGTGTCACCCATTGGGGGATACAACACCAGTATGGAAAATTTACAAGTAATGGATGTCATGCTGCGCTTAGTTGGTGGCCAACCTGAAGCAAGGGTGCCATAAGTGGCATAGGCAGTGGAAGTGTTCCGCTCAGCTGTAGCTTAAGATTTGGTTGTTTTGGTGCTTGCAGTAACATGATTGAAAATGATGTTGACTGAAATGCATAATTTGCCTTATGCTCTAGCAGTCACATGTAAAGCAAATACCGTAAAAGAAGTTCACATGTGTTAGAAAGTTTTGTGTGAAAACACCCATGGAGTCAGGTATGCACACTTTCCATGTTCTCTCATATTGCGCTGTTTCCTGCTCCTTGGTTCAGTAGATAGATCTGAGACAAAACTCTGAGACAAAACTCTTCCAGGCAGTGGCAGCAGACACAGTGTGAGGAGGGCATATGTACTAGAGTATATACTAGAATGTCACTGTCTCGTACTTCTGACACACTTGCCAAAAAAAGGTTGGCCACTGCTTTTCTGCCCCGTCTTGTTATATGCAAATCAAATACTTTTTTTCCTCTGTGCTGAAGCAGTCTTTTGACATTTTGGCTTGGAACATCTGCTTTCTTGGCCAATAGGACAGGGGAATGTTTGATGAGAGTATATTCTGCTTTGCATTGAAATGGTGAATGTGTAAGATCTTATGCTCTCAAAGAGCTGCTATTTTGGTCTATTGATTAAACCACTCAAGATTTGGATATTAAATCCAGTGCAATGTTGGGGTGTGGGGATGAGAATTCTTGTTTGAGACACTTTTTTTGGTTGATTGGTGGTGGAAAGAGTTCATTTTCTATTTAATCACTTTCGCGTTTGTCTGAATGGTTTTTTCCTTTTTTGAGTGTCCTTGGTGCAAAGCAGGTGGCTTGAATAAAGACAAAATGTCCTGTGGGTCCCTCTGCTCTGGACACTGAATGCCGAAGTCACATTGATAAGGAAGGGCCATTTTGCTGGAAGATGAGCTTTGCTTTTGTCCTGCTTTGTTTGTAAAACAAGTAACAGTGATGCATGCCATATAGCAGCTGTCTTGAAACATGAAATGCTTACTGTTTTTGAATGGGCTGGGCTTCCATTTTCCAAAGATTTCATTAGTCAGCTTAGTTGCTGCTTAGGACAGGATAAGACTTGCTAGTTAGGCTTAATGGTAGATTAGCAGGAGTGTTTAGGGTAGCCAATCTAATTCTCTCTCTTTCTGTTTCTCTCTTCTTTTGTAAGAAATAAAGCATTCTGGGAAGTATTTGTTCAGATATGAAAATAATGCATATGGCAATTTTTTTAAGAACTTTGAAAAGTTGCAAAAGTAACTTTGTTATTAAGTGGCTGTTGTCTTCTTTGGGTCAATTATAAGGAATGTTTTGCTAACATATGGCATGTGCCAGAAAGCAGTGCATAGAACTGTACATTTAGCTCCAGTAGCTGAGAATTTAGGATCGCAAGGAAGCCTTAAGTCAATGCAACTTCTGGTTCTTGTTGTCCTGTTAGTAGTCATAGCCTGTAGCATCTGCCTTCTGAACTTTGCTTGCTGGTAGACTGTTCTGCAGTTCATTTAGAAACAGCTGTTGGATACTAATATATGAAAAAATTGATGATCAACTTCTTACCTCCTTTAGGCACATAGAGATGAAATCCAGCGTAAATTTGAAGCCCTTCGTAATAGCTGCACAGTGAGTATTAAATACAGATCATTGAATTATTTTGAAATTAAGGATAAGGAAGGAAATTAATTTTACTCCTTGAAGACAAGGGTTCACAATACAGGCTTTTGCCTTCAAGGAGTTGGCAGGACCAAGACTGATTGGATTGCTTCTTTAGACTTCAGGTGAATCTCAGCTTAGAGGTTTTAACCTGATTTTAAATTTGACAGCATTCCTCAAGTTTTTTTGAAGAAGTCAATCTGAAAATCTCATTGTAGTGCAGCTAATAAGAATGGTGTAGCAGCTGCAGCAAATGATGGTATATATAACATTTCCCTCATATGGGTAAAAGGCAATACCATAGTATTGTAGTGTGAAGATAATGAAGGGCATCCAGTCATACCAAACCTTGGCTGTGAAAGGACTTGTAGGCTATGATAGTGTCAGTCTTTCATCTCTTTGTAGGAAAATGCACATATATTTTCATACATGTATGTGTGTTGCCACATTGGACAGTTGCTGCACACACTGGTATACTTTGCTGTTTTGCCTTACAGAAGTCCTCTGGGTAGGAAAAATATAGTGAATGAACCTACCCTAAGGTTCCTCTCAAAGAATCTTGTGTGCAAACTCGTGTATCCAATTTCCTTTCTCTACCATCAACTTTTTAGTGACTCTCTTAAGATTCTTTTAATGGCATTCAATACAGTAGGTTAGGATCTAAAGAAGAAGCTACATTCACAGAGAACCTTCTCTGGTTGTATGCCTCCAAGATACTGATCCAAAGTGTAGGCTACCTTGAAACAAAGTCTGGCAATTCAGCTTGATGCAAGGGCCAAATTTTGGACATAGTTACTTCATATAAGTTCACATTTCTCCACTGTTCTGGAATTCAGAGTCAGAAGGCACAGAAAATAGGCTTATGGCTGATTGCTCTCTGTAATGAAGAGAAGGTAATGTTCCAAAAACTTCTGTGGTTGTCGTTCCACTTTAAAGCCCCTTCATTCTTCCAAGATGGGTTAGCACCAGGCAGTCTTACATCTATCTGAAGATGGGTGGTTACAGAAGCTTTTCCTCCTCTGCTGTCTTGCTGCTTTATGTTCTGAGCTTCTTCCCTGATATAAGCATGTGGAAAAGGCTAAGAGATACTCCTCTGAGATATCATTTAGGTGGCAGAGAGAACTGCTCTACTTCATATTTGACTCCCAAGATTGTCTGCTAGCTTGCCTATAATCATTAACTGTTTTTGAAGCTAGCACTGATTTGCATGCGACTGTAACGACTTGCATGTGTAAATAGGCCATCCTCACAGATATGTCATAGACTGAACTGCTATGACATATCAAGTGCAATGCTTTTCAAAGAAGCCAGTTCACATGTTCAGCTAGTACACACAAGGATTCAAACAGTATATGTGCATGTATCTAGCCCATTGCATATCAGTGGAAGAATGGGAACTCAGTGGCACTGTTTTTAGATATGTTAAGGAGTTTGGAAAGAAATTATTCAGCTAATGGATGATTGGAAAGTTCCCTGTACTCTGCCTTGCTTGGTTCTATTACGATTAGTCAGAGGTGCTAGGTAGGCTCTGTGTGACTGTGGCATAAGAAGGGCCCTGCTGGATCAGACTAGTGGGCTATCTAGTCCAGAATCCTGTTTCACAGTGTGGCCCACTATTTGCCTTGGAAGGCCAACAAAAAGGGCCTGATGTTCCCTCCTAGTGCTGGTATTCATAGGCTTACGGCATCTGAATATGCCTTTTAATGACCGTGGCTAGTAGCCACTGATGGCTCTATTCTCCATGAATCTAATTTCTTCTTAAAGCCATCTTAAGCTTGAAGAAGGAAAGATGGTAGAATCCACATGGACTACGTGAAAAGGGTAGAGAAGAGGTAATAGGTGCAAAGTATTGTTTCCTAAGGCTGCCCTGGAGGGTGCCAGGACTAAAGGTTGAAAAACATTTCTGGCACAGATATTTTGCTGCTGCCTTCCCCCCTCCTTCATTGTGGGTCAGAAGATCCCTTTGTAGCTGTGTGTTTTCGTGTCTTCCCACTATTGCTAATCAGCACCTTCTCTGAAGAGGGATTCTTCTCTTTGTCTAAAGAATTCTGGAGGGAAAAGAGCAAGAGAGGGAAAAAATCAATAGGAAGCCCAGTAAAATAAATGGAGACCTTTCCTGAAAGTGATTTGATTCTCTAGTGAACAGTATGGCAAGGACCTCAATAGAGAGACAGTGATTTTGAGGATGCTTAAGGAGCCTTCCTTCCATGCCCCTCCAACTCTCCAAGGAGGTTGAAATGGTTTCCTGTAGTTTAAAGGGATCCTGTGGACTGCGTTGTTCTCTTCAGGCCCGGAGGCTCCTCAGCTGCTGTGATTCCTGGCTACGTCTGACCATTTAGCTTTGAGACCTGGCTGCCACCCTTGTTTCTGCTCCTTCTAATTACTTGCGTGGCTTTACTTGTTGCTTGATAACAAACATTGTAGGGTGCTTTTTCTGATCTGTTGTTGCTGCTCATTGGATCCTGTCTAGAAGCCATTCCATTTTGGTGCATGTATCCTTCAGCCATCAGCTCAGATTCTTAGCCTCCCTCCATCCCTGTTTGTTTCTGCTGGGCATGTTCAGAATATATACCTGCAAGTAAACTGAAAACAAAGCTACCTGGGTTTTTTTTGCCTTTATGTGTGAGTTGTGTAGCACTTTGTTAGCTGCAGGGGGGCAACTTGGGGCCGATTTTTCTGTATATCTGTTGTTCATTTGAACCCAGAGCCACGTTTGTGTGACACTATCAAGGCCTTAATGCCTCATTGGCATGCAGTCTTGCAAGCTGAGAAAAAGGATGGAGGAGATATATTAAAGTTTAGAAAGTAGCTATAATGCATGAAACAATAAAATAACACTTTTCATAAACCAAATGTAAACCTGCTTTAACAAGTCCTTTTGATACATGCTCATTCCAATTATAATAGTAGTTGCTTGTTTTTCAGTACAGCTAATATAGAAGGGCATGGGCATTCTCTAACAAATTAAGAACGGTCTTCTAGTTAGAATCTTACTGTTTTATTTGCTGTGCCAAAACTGCTGATGCATTGATACTGCCAACCTTGCTTCCAAACCCTGCTGTTGTAGCTTGATAGAGAACAGGAGGTAGCATTCCATAGTTCTTTTTGTAGGAGAAGGATTTTGACTTTGGTACTAGATTGTTTACATGATTTAAACACCCATATAATATTGTACCACCAAATATTGGCCACCAAATGAGCAGGGAGCACTCACTGGAGAAGACCCTGTTGCTGGGAAAGATTGAAGATCAAAGAAGACGGGGACGGCAAAGGATGAGATGGTTAGACAGTGTCATAGATGCAACGAACATGAAGTTGAGCAAACTTCAAAGGACGGCAGAAGACCGGAAGGCCTGGCGTGATCTGGTCCATGGGGTCGCGAACAGTCGGACTTGACTGTGCGACTGAACAACAACAAATAATATTGTACATACAGTGTCTTTGCTGCATTAGGGACAGTGTAATACCTCTCCCCCAGAGAGTGGAGAATATAGCATGCCCTTTAGCTTTAAAAAGAGTAACCGACTAGTGGTTCCATGATATTTTTCTCACGTTATTGAGAGTCAGCATGGTATAGCAGAGTGTTGGACTAGGATCTTAGAGACCCAAGTTTGAATCTCTGTCATGGAAGTTTGTTGGAAGACGGGCCAATCATACACTTTTAGCCTAACCTGCCTCACGGTGCTGTTCTGAGGATAAAATGGAAGAAAGAAGAACAGTGTAAGTTGCTTTGGGTCCTCACTGGAGAGAAATAAAGCAAGAAATTTCCACATTGTGTTCAAAAAACCAATGATTTGCCTCTTAGTCTACCTCCACGTATGTCTTGTGGTTGGGGGCGGGGGTTGGATGTTCAAAACAATTCTGTTTTTTTTTCTGATTCAGCCTAATGTGCTTGAGAGTTTTATGGTCTCTTAAACTTCTTCTAAATTTCTGATGAAGACTGGGGGCGGAGGAGAATAAATGGGCATCATATTGAGAGCGAAGTCATAGATACCTTAGATTTGTCCTTTAAATTTTAATGTATGGTTCTAATGCTTTGTGTGCCTCTCATGATTATAGCAATGCAGAGATAAAGCCTCCCATAGCTATTTGCAATTTCTATGAAAAATTGAAATGTTCTCCTTATACTTCATGGACTTTATTTTACTTTCATATAGCCAGCAAATGTTCACAAACGTTATTAGCACATGGATGTTGGGGTTTTTTACTAGCCTGCTGACTACACTTATTTAATTATTTCTGGCCAGAAAGCAAAAAACAGCCAGCTTCTGGAACATTGTATTGCTTTGTTGCTGGTAGGTAATTCCTGGACAGTGATTATTTACAAACCAGCAACATGCCTCCTAAATATGTTGTCCTCTCGTACATTGGCTATGCAAGATGTAGTGTGTTGGATCTGTTCCATTACCACTGGTGCTTTCCTTTGGCATAAGATCCCAACCCTATTTGTTTTTCTGTAGTCATTTAAACATGCTCTTCCACAATCTTGAATTTATATAATTTAAGCTATCTGTTTTTATTAGTCAGTCCTAGAACAACAACATCTCTCCTGCTCTGGTAAAAGCCATAACTTTATGCAAAATGTCCATACAATGCAATGGAATCTTTGGTTTTTTGTTGTTGTTTGTGAAGGACTAGTCTAGCAGTAATTAGTTTGAGGGAGGTTTCCACTGACGTTGTCACTTCCCCTAAAGGAAAAGCTGTCATTTAGCCCAAGTGATACAGTATTTAGCAGTCTTTGCTGAGAGCCCAAGTAGTTGGGGGTTCCCCAGAAGAAATTATGGTTTTTCCTTAGCAGACCTGCATATCAAACTGCTTTTGAAACTCCTTGGGAAGTTTTAAAATTGGTTGTTTGTACTTTATAGGAAGCTGCTGTGGAAGGGTAAAAATCCAAATACCCGTTTGCTTTGGAAGTAGCTTCATGGTGGCCTGGATCCTCTTTTAAATACTACTACTTGGTACCTAATTGTTTTCTATATTGTTGTGTCAAGAAGTGATGCAGCTGCTTCCCTCAGGGATGGTGAGGGCTGTGTCTTCTATGTTCCTTGGGCTCTGTATGTAACTGGCTGGCACTTATTTTACTTTTAAAACCTGATAACCGGTCTTTCTGACAGCTCTGTCAGTAATGTGGATGAGAAAGTTTAAAAGAAATCTAAAACCAGTAAATATAAACACCCAGTGAAGTTGCAAAATATTAGTAAAAGAAGCACTATAGATGGTAACAACATTAAGGAGCCAGTGCCCTGAGTGAAAGAGCAACCTCATAAGAGCCCTTTAAGACTATGTAGTGAAGAACCCTGGTAGTTTCCCTGGGAAGAGGTTCCACAGCATTTACCCGGACGTTTTACATTGTCCAATTGTTAATTTCTTTTTTCCCTTTATGTTGAATTTTTAAAAATTTGGTTCAGATAATCAGGCCAAAGACATTTTTGTAGGTTCAAAATCTGATAATCCCCGAAAGGGGGACCCACTTCCATCTCCTATGATCTAGGATGTGTTCTCTTTGGTTTCTGAGGCAGGTTCTTTTAACTATGTAACGTTTCCCCACTTTCGTCATATCTCTCTGCATGTCTTTTCTCAATTGCAATTACTTGATTATATATCGCTGAAAGACTTCCCACTGGGAGATATAACCCTATATAGAAAATTACATTTAATAGCTATGTATATTATAGTAGGTTAGATGATCAAGTAGGGGTTTGTTATCAAGAAGCTTTTCTGGTAGATCAGATTAAAAATTCATTTAGTCTAGTACTGCTTGCCAGTAGTGACAAGACAGAAGCATCCAAGAAGAAAGACACAGTGGTGTTGGTTGTCTACTGCTGTTTTTGTCCCTAGCATTTGCTAATCAGAGGTATGGTGGCTTTGAATAGAACAGTTCTCATTTTAGTTATGACTGATAGCCATTGATAGACCTTTCCTCTTATCTAGTCACCATGACAACTTCTTGTAATGAATTCCATAAGCTAATTATGCACTGCATTAGGAAATGCTTTTTGTATGCTGTACACCTACTGCCTATAATTTTTGCTGGACAATCCAGAGTTCTGGTGTTCTGAGTGTGGTTTTTAAAAAGCAAAACAAAAACCTTGCTGTACTTGATGTTCCCTATCCCTTTTTAACTGGGGGCCAAATTAGGTGTGTCGACCGAGGACCTAGATTTGTGTTTTTAGTCTAAGCTATTTTTGAACTGAATAAAATCTGGGTCTGTGCATAAAGGAACATGCATAAAAGAATCCAGGGAAGCAAGTGATTAATTTGCTATACTCTTTTCTACTGCCAGTCATGCTGCAAAAAATATTCTTGGCTGGTAATTTCAAAATTATGATGTGAATCACCAGTTGAGTTGATGCTAACAGAAATCCCGTTTACCCAGGAGGGGAGCCATTTTCAATCGACTTGGTATCCTTTGAGAGGCACAAGCAGTTCGTATAAATCTTGGACGAGCAGAAGAAAAAGCTTTGTACTCTGCAGCAAAAAATAAATGCCACTATTTTCCTCCAGTTGTTGAAAGTTGCTGCTCAGTTTTTATATATTTATGAGGAATGTATGCAGTGTTCTGTCCCCTGCCCTTTCTTACTCTGATTTCTCCATTGCATAAATGAGTCATTACATCTCCATTATTAAGTATAGTAACAAGTAATAACAGCAGCATTCAGCCCTTTTGGATTGCAGACCTACTTTTTGCAAGTGAAACCACTTTTAGGTGAAATCTCTTAATATTTCTTAACATTTTAATCATTTTTTTTCTTCTGTCTCTCTTTACTTTTTCCCCTTTCCCTTTTTTGTCATAAATTCCTATTTAAAAAAAAGATACATGTGTTGATTGTGAGTCTCAACCCACCAGTTGAAGACCAATACGTTAGAACAACTTTGTAAAAATATTCCTCTAGCCACAGCTAGTGTATGATAGGATTGTGTGATTAGATATTGAAATTATTATTTATTATTTTGATGATTTTTTTGTATTAGACTGTATCTTTTATCTTTATGTGAGCTCTCCTGAATGTATGGAATGGCAGAATGCAGGTCCGTAAATACATTATAGAATTAATGTGGTTTTCTACTAAGTTTTCTGCTTTTCTTTGACTGCTTTATCTTCATTTTTGTAAAATTTCCCACCAGTTGGTGTGGCAGAATACTCACTTTGCTTTTCATAAAGTATTATTATATATAGTATATTACCACAGCCACAATACTGCTTTAAGTAATTGACACATCTGTTTTCATACAAGCAAATACTATCTTGTTCTTTTGCCTTTCATTTTTGAAAGCTTATATTGGCTTTTCCTGTATAATCTGTTTTGCTGTAATACGTTTATTCACATATCTCATTTTGCTATCCCTAGTTGTACTGGGTCAATAAAATCAGGCATTCCTAAATAAAATCAACCATTTCCTCAATTGGAACACTTTTTCCCTGGCAACTTATTGGGTTTTGTTGATTTAAACCGGTATAAATAAGAGGCATTCCAGATAATGCACCTCAGTATTACCTCTCTTCAAAGAACTCTCTGGTAAACATTAATCTTCGACGTGGTCTCTGTGCTTCATACCCATGGGATCTAGTGCGCACGCGCTGGATCGATCGGCATTGTAGCAAGCTCTTTAACAGATTTTCGCACCCAGTCCCTCGGGCATGCGCAGGAACCTCACCGCGCATGCCCAGAGGGGAGGGCGCGGACATCCCGCCAGTTCCTTTCTTACCGCCGCGTTGGAAAGACCTCTTTCTTCGTCGGTCTGATCGGTTCGAGTATTTTGCCTTTTTGCCTCACGGCTCTTTGGATTTTTTTCTCAGTTCATTCCTTTTATTCGTTATTCTTTCAAAAACTTAAAAAAACAACAACTTTATTTTCTGCTGAGGGGGGAGTTTGCCGATTTATCTCAGTTGGGCCTTCGGGCTACCCCCCCCCCTTTCTTCTTCACTTTGGTTTTTATGGAGAAGAAGTGGGGCTTTTTTAATAGGTGCAAGGGTTGCGGTAGTAAACTTGCTCCTCCTGACCGTCATGCCCTTTGCATTCTTTGTCTCGGAGAGTCTCATCGACCCGAATCCTGTCGAGCTGCACGCCTTAAAGTGGCCCTGCTATAATCGGCCCTACATCCTTCCTCAGCGATGGACACCGAGAAACCATTGACCTCAACGGCTCCGGCATCAAGGCCTGCCTCTGATATCGGCCAACCGACGCCGAAGCCTCCGCCATCGAAGGCGCAATCCTCCGCTTCCACACCGGTGAAAAAGAAGTCCAGGCCAAGTAAGGAGCAAAAGTCCTCAAAGAAGGGCTCTTCCAAACCCCTAAAGCGGCAACGAAGGGGAAAGTAGCAGTGGCTGCACTGGGTGATGCCCCTAAAGTGCCTCCCGCTCCAATGACAGTATCGATACCGGAGGCCCAAGTCCCTCCACCGATATCGACCATCCATGTCTTGGACTCTCCTGTCCACCAAATGGAACGTCCTTACTCCGACATCGAAACAGTAGAGCTCCTAAGTCATCAAATGGATGCAGAGCCTTCTCCGTCTCCTTCCCTGTTGTCGACGGTATCGGAAGCTCCCGACATCGATCCACGTCGGCACCGATATACTTCATGCGACATGCAGCGTCACCCTCCACGTCTGCATGGTCAATCTGTCGATGTCAACGACTGAGATTATATGGGCTCCTCTCAAAGACAGGCTGAAAATGCATCGTTTACAACTGTGGTCCATCCGGAATTACAACCCAGCGAACAACGCTCACACTGTCGTCCTATCCCCCCCCTCCCAACATACGAGACTTGTTACTTTGGTGGACGGTCCCTTTCAATATCTTCCAGGGAGCACCCTTCCACCCTC
>NW_015175359.1:1570951-1571100 GCF_001447785.1 Gekko japonicus
CCACGACTTCTTTTTGGTAGCCACGCACATCTTAGGTCACCTGAATGTGCAGGCAGATCATTTAAGTCGAGCAAGGCTCAATCTCCACCAGTGGGAGATGAAGCCGTCCTATCTTTTCCCACTCTTCCGCAGGTGGGGAACTCCCCAAG
>NW_015175359.1:1571360-1573718 GCF_001447785.1 Gekko japonicus
CCTCGAGAAAGTTTTCCAATTCCTCCCGTCCCTCGCTGACTCGGGACTTTCCCATTCGTCGTTAAAAGTTTATTTGGCCGCAATTTTGGCCTACCATGTTCACGTCGACGGATGCACCATGTTTTCACGTCCGCTTTCGAAATGTTTTTTAAAAGGTTTGTTACACCTCTACCCTCCTATCAAGACTCCTGTCGCTCCCTGGGATCTTCCTCTAGTGCTTCGTCAACTTACGAGGAAACCTTTTGAGCCACTCAACTTGCGATATGAAATTCCTGTCTTGGAAGACGGCCTTTCTAGTGGCCATCACCTCTGCAAGGTGAGTTGGAGAAATACTGGCTTTCCGGCATGACATGCCTTATTTGTCATTCTTGCCAGACGGCGTCTACCTCGTCCCTGACATTTCGTTCCTGCCAAAGGTAGTGTCAGAGTTCCACCTACAGGCAGAGGTCTTTCCAGCTCTGAAATCCCAAGAGGAGAGACTGTTACATACCTTGGATGTCAAAAGGTCACTCCTGTTCTACCTGAACAGAACCCGCCCAACGAGACGTGACTCCCAACTGTTCGTCTCATATGCACCAGCGAGGCTGGGGACTCGCATCACGGCTCAATGCCTCTCAAAGTGGATTGGGGGTCTCATGCACCTCTGCTACTTGATTGCAAAGCAGCCGTTGCCTGGCCCCATCAAGACCCATTCAACCCGGGCTGTTGCGGCTTCCACTGCCTTCCTCCAGGGAGTACCCCTGACGGACATCTGCAAGGCTGCTACCTGGGCCACGCCTAATACCTTCATGAGGCACTACGCCCTAGACGTCCGTAAGAACTCTAATACCAACATGGGACGTCACATTCTATCTTCACCAATGCAGTAAGGACCTACCAGCACCCTCCTCCAGGTAGGCCACTGCTCGCTAATCTCCCATGGGTGTGAAGCACAGAGACCACGTCGAAGATAAACAGGTTGCTTACCTGTAACTGATGATCTTCGAGTGGTCATCTGCGCATTCACACCACCCACCCTCCTTCCCCGCTGCTGTCAGCTTCTACATTTTCCATAGGGGTTGATTTGCGGCGGTTTGAAGGAACTGGCGGGATGTCCGCACCCACTCCTCTGGGCATGCGCGGTGGGGTTCCTGCGCATGCCCGAGGGACTGGGCGCGAAAATCCGTTAAAGAGCTTGCTACAATGCCGATCGATCCAGTGCGTGCGCACTAGATCCCATGGGTGTGAATGCACAGATGACCACTCGACGATCATCAGTTACAGGTAAGCAATCTGTTTTTACTGAAGTTCTTTTCTGCGAGCTAGCTTCTCCTTTTGTTAGTTAGAGTAACTTAAGGTTTAGAGAGGAAAATAAAATTTTTCGCATGTCTGAACCACAATGTAGCAGATTTAAAGTGAGGACAATTAACTGCTGTTGCCACACAGAAATGTTCTCTCAAATCCATGTTGTTGCATGCAAATTAAAAGATTTTGCAATGTGTTGTACTCATGTTGGTTAAATTAAGTCCAGCGCATCTGAAGGTGACAGATCATCAGACTAAGGACTGAATTGGCTTCCAGTATACATCCTAAGCATGTTCCAGTTTAGAAGACTGCATGATGAATTTCACAGAAAGTCATTTGTTCAGCTTTGGGGTGGCGAAAAAAAAAGAGATTCATTCAGAAAGTGTGTCTTAATGTTTTTCTGGTTTATTTGTTTAGGTGATTACAGACTTGGAAGAGCAGTTGAACCAGCTGACTGAGGACAATGCTGACCTGAACAACCAGAATTTCTTCCTCTCGAAACAGCTAGATGAGGCTTCCGGAGCAAATGATGAGGTAGTCCAGCTGCGAAGCGAGGTTGACCATCTTCGTCGTGAAATCACAGAGAGGGAGATGCAGCTCACGAGTCAGAAACAAGTAAGTGTTCAGGAATTAATAATCTTTTCAAGGTTTTTTGTCCAAGCGAAAGTTGACATGATAAAAATATAATTGCTTTATCTAACCCTAAGATAGTTTGCCTCCTTGTCGAGAAGACGTGTAGTCAACTGTACAAAGTTATTTCCAGCCTGAGTTTCTGTTCCTTACCCCCAGTATGTCTCCCCAGGTACCAAAGGTTCAAAACCTAGAAAAGCCTTAGAAGAACAGTTTAAGATGGGTGAGGGCGTCAGAATACCTTATTCTTATAAAAGGGGCCAAAAGAGCTGCAGTAGTACCTAGGGAACGAATTGGTAAGTGTGACATAAAGCAGAGCAGGGTAGGCAGTGTAAGAAAAGTTAAAAAAAAATATTACAAAGAGGAAGAGTTTACATGACCTTAAAGAGTAAAATACAAAGCACCTTAAAAAGGCAAAATGTGTAGAAAAATACATCTTTCCCT
>NW_015175359.1:1573730-1601212 GCF_001447785.1 Gekko japonicus
TCCCTACCTGCTATGAGGTCTTAAATCTCATATTTATTTGGCTAAAGAAAAGTAGTTTTGTTCAAGGAATTTCAAAAATAGAAGGAGCTACATGATGTCTTCCACAAAAAGTAAGACAAAACAGGAAGTTCCAGATCCAGGCTCCCGACATAAAGGCTTCAGGCAGTAGAACAAACTCTTATTTAAAAAATCCTTTTTGTTGTTTTATGGTGACCCTGTAGGGTTTTCAAGAAAAGAGATGTTCAGAGGTTATTTGCCATTTCCTGCCTCTGCGTAGTGACTGTGGTATACTTTGGTGGTCTTCCATCAAAATTCTGACAATTCTGGGCTAGCTGGGTCATGATAATCTTGCAAGATGAAAAAGTTGTCCAATTGGAACTAGGACTTATCTTATGTAGCAGAGGATGGGAAAACTAGCCAATCATGGAGAGTATGTAAATCTGTTTTGAAAACTGATATGTAGGCATAAAGAGATGGTCACCATTAAGACCTTAGAATCATAGAATGTTAGAGTTGGAAGGGACCTTGCAGGTCATCTAGTCCAACCCCCTGCACTCTGCAGGCAGGAACATAGCCAAAAGATAGTCCTACAACATACTCGAAAGATGGTTGTCCAGCCTCTGCTTGAAAATGTCCAGCGAAGGAGCATCCACCACCTCCCAAGGCAGACTGTTCCACTGCTCAACCACTCTTACAGTTAGGAAGTTTTTCCTGATATTTAGCCGGTAATTACTCCCTTGTTATTTCCACCCATTAGATCTTATCTTGCAATCTGGAGCAAGAGAGAATAGATCTGATCCATCTTCTACATGACAGCCCTTCAAATACGTGAAGACTGCAATTATGTTCCCTCTAAGCCTTCTCTTTCCCAGACTAAACATACCCAACTTTCTCAGCCTTTCCCCATAAGACTTGGACTCAAACCCTCTCACCATCCTGGTTGCCCTCTTCTGGACACGCTTGTGTCCAGAACATACATTTCCTAGAACATACATTTCACTGCCTAGGTAGAGACAGAAAATCGAGTATATCTGCCTGCATATCTGCACTCAGGACACTCTCAACAGACAGGAAAAAAATGAGAGTAGAATTTTGAGACTTTTGTTGTGAGAGACAGGCACAAAGGAATTTACTCACAGCTATGGGGGTTGCTGTGGCTTTAGCAATTTGGAGCCAGTCAATTAGTCAGCCAGACTTTAAAGTTACACTTAGTATGTAGGCCTCCTCTGTCACAACCCATGACTTGAAGCAGAACTTTGTATGTGCCTGCTCACTCTCTCCTAATGGAACGTACATATGTTCCAAAGTAGATGCAAGCAACCTAATAATTGCTTTGCTGGATCAGACCAGGGTACATGTAGCCCAACATTCTTCTTTCCATTGTAGCTGAACTTGACCAACTTGATTCCTTTGAGCACATGCACACAGGATATGATGTTTGTCTATTTATTTATTTTGATTTGTATCCCGCCCTTCCTGCGTATCCACTGCTTGTCCCCAGAAGTTAGTATTCAGTGATATACTGCCTCAGTATAAGGAAGGTTGGTTTATCATGATGAATAGATGTTGACAGGCTTTTCCTCTGTAAATTTGACCTACTCTTGTTTTTAAAGCTCTCTGAGTGAACGACCATAACTTCAGCTTATGGTACTGAATTATTTACTCTGTGGCAGGAAAGGGCTTTCTTTCATCAGTTCGTAACCCACTGCCAACCAGCTTCATTGGGTCAATTAAGTTCTGCTATAATGAGAGAGGTGGAGAAATGTATATATATATTTTTAAATCTTTAGAATAAACATCTATTATGTTATCTCCCCAAACCATTTATCATTATTTTCTTAATTAAAGAAGCTCAAGCACTTTAGACTTTTTCTGTACGAAAGGTGCTTTAGCTCTTAGGTTGTTGCCCTTTTCTGTGGGTCTTTTTCACTTCTGACCTCCTTTTGAGATGCAGAGACCAGATCTGTAATGAGTATTCTAAGTATTCCCACAGCATAGAGCAGAGATCCCCAACACTTTTGAGCCTGTGGGTACCTTTGGAATTCTAACGTAGGGTGGTGGAGCCAACTACAAAATGGTTGCCGCAGAAGGAAGAGCCAAACATAGTACCCGGGAGCGAGGTTATACTTGGCTGTAATCGTAACTCTACAACATGTCAGACAACAAGCTCTGTTTAACAGGATACCTTTAAAATGAATATATTGTTTAAAAATATTTTCTTGCATGCACATAGCTGACCTTCAGTCACATAATGAGGATTCTTGTGCTGTTCTGGCACCTGCTAGCGAAGCCACTTTAAGAAAAATCTACACAGCCAATTGGTTCTGCAAAAGCCCCACCTGGCCCTGTGCACTTTTAAAAACACTTGGCGGAAAGGTTTCAGCAGGTGCTATGGCAACCATGGGCACCACATTGGGGACTCCTGCCATAGAGAGCACATTCACACCATAACGTGCACTCACAGTGGCTTCAGAGGACTCAAGGAAGTGATCCAGTCACTGACTCAAGCAAGTGCGCCAGGGAAGGCAACGTCCATTGCATCATCTCTCCCTTGGTTTACTAGGAAGATCTAACCTGCTGAGACAGTCCTTCCCAACTCCCGGAAAGCAAACCCCCTTTTTCCTTCTTCCCTTTGGCATTTTATCAGAGTGGGAGAGACAGTGGCTTGGATCTCATCTCCTTACTTATGGGATAGTACAGAGAAGTCCACCCCCTCACCTACACCTCACTTCCTTACTACAGCCCCCATCCCCATGCAAGTCCTGTGAGCCCCAGGATAACCTTTTTGGTAGTCAAAGGGCACCACTGCTTCATTTTTCATCAGCAGAAAAGCAGGTGGCATCCAACCCACTGGACCAGTGGACAAGATAAGCAGACCAGAGAAATCTGCGTTCCATCATGAATTTCACCAGCTTTCTTAACCTTCCTGTAATGTGGTTTGAGTGAATAAATTGGGAGAACTTCACATATGCTATCCTGATGTCTCTGCAAGATGAGGGGAATTCAAATATGTAGAATGACTTTCCAAAAACTCCTACTCCAATTATGTTTACTTGTAGCAGTCTCAAATACCTCAAACAACAGGGGGAATCCCCAAGATCTAAGTTCAGCCTGGAAAGGGTTTTGTTTTGTTCACCTTCCCCCCTCAAGTTTTTCCACCACCAAAGAACACTTCCCACCCTGACCCATCTGCAGAGGAACCTGGTGTGCCACAGAGGATTCTGGGACATATTCTGGAGTACACATTCAGTTCCCAAAGGGTGCTGGCTATGCTAGTTTGCCTTCATTTTCATGTCACTTGAGTTGACAGTGCTTTCTGTAACATAACCCTGCGCTGTCTTGCAGTTGTGTTTTGCAGGAGATGTGCAGTAGCAGTGGGCAGGCTTGTCTGCTGTTATTGAGAATCTCACTGAGCTAGTCCTCTTGAATGCAGTTTGAAAAAATACACCACATGATCATGCCATTCTGACATTTAGAAGTAATTGTGATTTCAAGGAGAAATGCTGCAGTACCAAGCATGTGTGATTTCTGTCTTGTGCACTGTTACCCTCTCCAAAAATTATTTGCCTCACAGAAATTCTTGAAAGAGGCTTTTATTTTTGCACACGTCTCAGCTGAGCTAGGAATTGGGAACATCATCACCATCTTGCATCAACTGCTCCATTGTCTGTTTGGTTGCTTCCGTGGCATCCTTTCTCTTTCAACCTCAAAGAATTCCATAGGCCCAAATATCCCTGATCCTTCCTTTTCCTTTGTTTTAGCTGCCTATTGGCCCAGGACATGAGTGAGTACCACCAGCCAAACTGTCTTGTCGTTGTTCTTGTATTATTTTCGGAGAGGTTCAGACTATGTGTTCCTTCCTCCCCCCCCCCTTTCTTTCCTCCCTGCATCTAGGAAGGCTAAGCGTGATAAATTTTAAGAGGTGCATCGTAAAGACTACGAGGGAGTTTTATTTTAGAATGGTGCGATGGTTTTAAGGTGGAAATTGGAAAAATGATCAAAGGGGTTTGTTTTTAGACAATGGAGGCCTTAAAGACAACCTGCACAATGCTGGAAGAGCAAGTGATGGATCTGGAGGCTCTGAATGATGAACTCCTAGAGAAAGAGCGCCAGTGGGAGGCATGGCGAAGTGTGCTGGGGGATGAGAAAACTCAGTTTGAATGTCGGGTTCGAGAGTTGCAGAGAATGTTGGATACAGAGAAACAAAGCAGGTATGGATTTTTGCTTTGTGATAGATAGCTGTGTAAAAAAACAATAAATAGGGCTGGGGGAAGAAGATATGACTCATCAAGGTCACCCTGATCTGTGGAACTGGGAGCACTGTTAGATTGCTTGCCATCTTTGGGCAGGGGGTTGGACTAGGTGGTCTGTATGGCCCCTTCCAACTCTATGATTCTCTGATCTTCTTTAGCGGGATCCCTACTGGGCTGTGTCTCTGCTGTTTGGGACAGTCTTCCCAAGATCTCCACCAGGGATTGGGCAGGCCCACGTTGGTGACTGAAGAAAAAACTTGTAATCAGGCAAGATGCTGCAACTACAAACTTCCGCTGTCCTTTTGGATACCACTTGCCAGTGGTGCTGAAGTAGTGTGGGGGGAAACTAAGCCTGCCAACAACTTCCAGCACAACTTTCCCTTTTGCTTCCCCCCTTGTTTTTCTTAACACATACTGACCCACAGGATCCTGAAGAAGAGAATATTGCTCAGTGGACTGGCTGACTAAGTTTCTCAGTCAATTAAAACTTCTGTGCTTATCTAAAAAGCCTAGACAGATCAAATGCAACTTGGATTATCATTATGTGAGACGATAGCTGGCTAATCTTGTAATAGGTCTAGTCTGTGGTAGACAAACCAGGAACCTAAAGCATCCTTTGTTACCCCATCTTTGTACTGTAGCACCCCTCCCCCCCAGTCTGTTTTCTACATTTCCTGATGTTGTTGCCCTGCATGGCTGGGAAGACAAGCATGTGCTTGACTCCTATCTGTGTGTATGAAGCCTGTTTCCTAACCTTAAAGTTCCTGTTCTAAAAGTAGCTACAGTACTGGGTTTTATACTGGACATGTAGAGGATCACACACACACACAAATTCTAGGTGATTGTGTTGACAAAGGGATGAGGTTCCTAAGCAAGTTTGAAAGAGCGCACTGAGATCTGAATATTTTGAAATCAGAGAGCGTTTGGGTAGAAAATAAAATACATTCAAGCAGTCAGAATAATACCATGCACATAAATAGCACTAAATACTTGAATGCCCACATTGAAATGTAAATATTTCAATGCTGTAGAGGGGGAGCAGAAGAAAAAGCAAAAATTTATATTGCCTTTTGAGGTAGGATCCTCAGTGGGGCTTTGTCTGGAGTTTCCCAAGAATCTTAACAGTTGATAATCAGAACAGGAACTACACGAGCCAGGAAGAGTTTGGGCTAAACTATCTTCTGCCTTGTGGCTCTTGCTCTTTGAAAAGGGGTGAAGTTGATTCTGTCCCCTTTTCTAGGTAGAGTATACCTGTCTCCATTCTTAGAGAACTGAGAAGGCTCTATTTTCACATTATCCAGATAGATTTGTCAGAATGGCTTACCACCTGTCCTTACTAGGAGTGTGCATTTAGCTAAATCTGAGCTAGAAAATACCCGGAAAATACCTTATCAGTATTTTTCAGGTATTGATTCAGCTGGATGGAGATTTCGGATATCGTTTGTCTATACAAAGTGGCCAAGCCCCAAAAGTATTTGGAATGTTTGGCACCTCTGGATAAACGAACTTAAAGGGAAGTTAAAGGGATCGTGGTCCCTTTAAATGCCTTCTCCAAGCTGCACAACTCCACAGCTTGGAGAACTCTGAAGGCGAGTTCACTCTGAAGGCGTTTAAAAGGGACTGCCTTTTAAATGCCTTCAAAGTTCTCCAGGCTGTAGAATCACGGCTTGGAGAAGGCATTTAAAGGGCTCACAAGCATTGCTCCCTCTAAGCTGTGGAGTCTGGTGAGCAAAAATTCTACTTTGCGAACTACTGGCATCAAAGTTCTGAGCTAGTGATTTGGCTACTGCATAGATTAGTTTGCTCTGGAGCTATCCTTCCTGAGCTAAGACATAAATGTGTGAGCCGGAGGCTAAAAAACTGTGAGCGAGCTCACACTAACTCAACTTAGAGGGAACATTGGTCACAAGCCCTTTAAATGCCTTTTCGCCCTCCATTGAAATCAATGGAGGATGAGGGCACCTTCTTTGGGAGCCCACAGAATTGGACCCCCTAGTCCAATCCTTTTGAAACTTGGGGGGCTTTTTGAGGAGAGGCATTAGCAACTATGCTGCAAATTTGGTGTCTATCTCCCAACACAGCCTCCCTGAGCCACAGATTCTTCAGCATTGATTCTCCATTATACCCTATGGGGACCATTGACTATAATGGTCCCCATGGCGCAGGGATGGCCAAACTTGCTTAATGTAAGCGCCACATAGAATAAACGTCAGATGTCTGAGAGCCACATGAACAAATATTACTCATGTTTTTATTGAAAAATATGCAGATTTGCTTGTTATCGACATTAAATGTGACTGCCAAAAATAAGAACAAAAGGGGTTAAAAACAGATATTGATAATGATATTTATTTATTCAGTGATATTTGTAGGCCGGGGGGGGGGGGGGTTTTGAAATGCATTTTAAAATAAAACCTTCTTCCCCCCCAAGCCTACCCACGGAGGGGAACACTGGCTGGGGAAGGGAAGACCAATTTGGGAGGCATGCTTTCCCTTTGTTTCCCCAGGCGCCCTACCGGGAGCCACACAATATGTGTGAAAGAGCCGCATGTGGCTCCCGAGCCACAGTTTGGCCACCCCTGCCATAGCATATAAGGGACCCTAAAAAAACGGGGGGAATTCCAAGTATTTCCTGAATCCAAATACCATGCAGGTATTGGGATTCTGCAATATCAGGAACTACCAATATTTTTCAGGTTCAATATATCTGAAACCAAAAAATACTGTGTGGTTTTGTTTTGTTTTTTTGCACACCCCTAGTCCTTACAAAGGACTTGCAGACCCCCAGGGCCCCCTCAGTTTGGGATAGTGTGATTTTCCTATGGTTCCCAGGACTTCACCGTGGTATAGTTTAAGGCAAGTCCTGTGGTTGTCTTTGTGTTCTGTTCTCTACTGTTCGTGATGAATTCTTCAGTAATGTTGCTTACTTTTTCAGTCAAGGTTTCCTTGTGATGTTTACAGTTCAAGGTTTAGTTGTCTTTTTATTGTCTTGATCTATTGGAAGGACCCTAATTTGCAGGCAGGATGAGCCGCCCTCCAACATGACCCCTAGACACCAGTGGGAAGAAGCATGTTCAGTAAATCCAGTGTTCTCTGCTTTTGCCCTGACTCCTTTGCTGCCTACCACCTTTGTTTCTTCCTAATCCTCTTTCAGTCAGTTGTAGACCCTCTCCTGTTCTTTAGGCCCAGTGAGAACTTTTTCTGCTTCCCCCCATCGGTCTCCCTCCTCAATTTCCTGAATTTATTTTTTCTTCAAGTAGAAAAGAGCAAGACTCCAGTAGCACTTTAAAGATATCTGAAGAAGTGAGCAATGACTCACAAAAGCTCATATTGTGCCACGAATTTTGTTGGTCTTTAAGGTGCTACTGGATTCTTGCTCTTTTCTAGTGCTACAGACTAACACAGCTACCCATCTTTTTCTTCAAACATTTGTCTTTACTACCTATTCTTCCGTCAGGTCTCCACAGAATAGTCCACAGCTGATTCTACTGTATATTCTTTGTGGTCTCTGTGCATCACACCTCTGGCGATATAGTGCGCCTGCGCCGACCCCGATCGGTATAATGGAAACAAAAGGGATTTTCGCGCCTGCTCCCTGGTCATGTGCTGGCCTCCACTGCGCATGATCAAGGGAGGGGCACAACGATCCCGCCAGTTCTCTTCTGACCACCGCGCTGGTAGGACCCTCTCTGCTCTGGTCGGTAAAACTACTCTTTTTGACCTTTAGGCCATGTTTCTTTTCAAGTTTAGTTAGTTAGGAAAGTATTTTAATTAAATAGTTGTACTTTGGACTTTGTTTCTTGACCCCCTCCCTCCAGCCTATGGCCGCTCGGTGGGGCTTCTTTAAATGGTGCTGGAAGTGCGGCAGTAAGATCGCCCCCCCCCCCGATGGACATTCCCTTTGCCTTTTATGCCTGGGGGAAATGCACCGAGTAGACTCTTGCGCCCATTGTTCCAAGTTTTCCACACAGACCAGGAAGAATCGGGCAGCTAGACTTCAGGTGGCGCTTATGGAAGTTGCACTCTCACCGGTGATGCACTCATCTCAGGAGATGTCCAGGCACGCCTCGATGTCGACATCCGCTTTGGAATCAACAGTCACCTTGTTTTCACCATTGACCTCCATTGATGCTGTAAAATCGGTGCTGAAGCACCTGATTCAGGCACAACAGTCTGAAGCCCATACTCCTTCCAGAAAACGTAAGGAGGGCAAGGATGTTCGGCTTATCAAGCTTAAGAAGCACAAGAAAGGCTCTCTCACAGCCGCTTCACTTGATTCAACAAGCCGAGGGCAGCCACAAGGTGCACTTCAGTCACCTTTGCTTCACCCCATCCAGTCCCCTGACTTTGACCAGGAGCTGGACTTGACCCAGGTTCCTCGATCCCCTGACTTTGAGAACCTGCAATGAGACTGAAGGACACACGTGGTTGTCCCTTCGCCTCCATTCATCCCCGATGATCGGGATTGATCACTGACGCCTCTTCAGCCACCGACCTGGGATCAGCGCCAGTGGCAATATCTGTACGGGGCTTATCCGTTTTCAGGATCAATGCCATGGCTTCCTCCACGTCCCTCCGTAGAGTGGGATCACCAATCATTGTCTATCAGACTTTCTTGGTACCAAGATCCCTCCCCGGCACCGGAGTTCATTAGACCTTCACAGTCGAGACCGATCGCTAAAGGCCCCGGTCTCCAGTCGTCGGCACTGAAACCTCCTATAGATCAGTCGGAATCGTTACCTTCGATGCCGATCATTGACGTCGTTCTCTGAACCTTCAAATCGCTCCAGCTCCCCTAGCTCTCACTTGGATAAGGAGAGTTCACACCCACTGCTAGAACCGTCCCCGCCGCAGCAAGTGGAGGTCAACCTCTCTGTTTTGCCGTCGGAGGACGTTAAGCCTTACGGAGACTTTGTCAAATGAATGGCATACACGTTAGCTCTACCCACCATCCAGCCTCTTCCGACAGTCACAGACTCTGTCTTCGACATCGTCCAAATGGACACGTCGACCTCGGTCACCCTTCCCATGACTTCGGTCCTTTTGCAGACAGCCAAAGCTCCTTGGGCTCATCCTTCATCCGTCTCGATGTCCAATAAGAGGTTGGATCATATGTACAAGATCCAAGAATCGGGAGCAGAATTCCTCTTCATCTATCCAAAGCCGAATTCATTAGTGGTTACCTCATCTGCCAAGGGCAAGAGTAGCCACTCTACCCCTCCACACAAGGAGGGAAGAAAAATTGACTTTTGGGGGATAAAATTTTATATTGCTGGAGCTATAGATATCAAATCCTCTAACTATGCTGCTTGCATGGGACGCTATCAGTATGCCCTTTGGGAACAAATGTCAGAATTTATCTCGACCCTCCCTGATGACTGCAGTCATCAAGCCAGGCGTATCCAGACAGAAGGAATGCTTTTGGCAAAACATCAACTTAACGTTTCCAAGCACTTGCTGGACATAACGGCAAAGACTCTCATTTCTTCAGTCGCCTTATGCCGGCACGCATGGCTTCATTCATCTGCCTTACAGCCAGACACTAAAACCGTCGTAGAGGACCTTCCATTTGAGGGTGATGGACTTTTTAGTTCCACAATGGATGCAGTGCTTCAAGAGCTCGACAAAAGCATCAAGACGTCTCGCAGCCCAGGGGTTATACCTCCTACAAAACTCCAGAAGGGAAAACCATGGACCAAGCAATGGTCCAGCAGACCTTCATCAAAATGGTCTTCTGAGCCACATTGGCAAAGGTCCCCTAGTCGTTCGTCTCGTTCTTATGGAGGAAAACCCAAGTTTTCATCTACATCCCAATCTAGACCCAAAACCACTCAGAATCCCAAACAGAGTCCTTGACTCCTACCTCCTCCCTGCGTTCCCTACGCGCTTGTCTCCTCACCTGTCGACTTGGAAGCTTATTATGTCAGACCTATGGGTCCTGTCAATAATCAAATCGGGATACCTCATAGAGTTTTCCCAAATCCCTTCCTCTACCCACGTCGTCGTCACACCACCTTCAGTCGTCCTCCTGGAAGAGGTTCAAGCCCTTCTCAATAAAGGTGCTATAGATCCGGTACCCATAGCCCAACATCTCACGGGCAGTGTTCCCTCTAAATTGAGTTAGTGTAAACTAACTCACAGTGTTTTAGCCTCCAGCTCACAGATTTTTGTCTTAGTTCAAGAAGGATGGCTCCAGAGCAAACTAATTTATGCAGTAGCCAAATCGGTCACTCACAACTTTAATGACAGTAGCTCACAAAGTAGAATTTTTGCTCACAAGACTCCAGAACTTAGAGGGAACATTGCTCATGGGCTTCTACTCTCGTTACTTTACGGTACCGAAACGGGACGAGGGCTTACGCCCCGTCTTGGACCTCAGGAAACTGAACTCTTTCATCTTATACAAAAAGTTCCGGATGACAACATTACAGTCCGTTCTTCCTCTCCAGCCGCCCACCCAGCGGCTCAAAAGCCCTTAAAGTGGCGATTAGACAAATGGGTACCCACTCCTTAGGAGTGGGGGGGGCATCCTACCTCCAATGCTGGAGGGCAGCGGCGGCGGCGAACAACGAGCGAGCCGGCAGAAGAAAGAACATGGCGACGGATCGGTGGCAAAAACGGTAGGCAACTCGTGGGGGCGTGGTCCAGGTGGCGTGGAGGCGTGGTGACGTAAGCGCGGTCAGAGCCTGCAGGACAGAGAGCAGTGTGACTCATCACACAGCCGCGCGCCATGAAGGGCCATCCCAGGGGAGCCGAGCCGAAGAGAACAGACCTCTGCCGAAAAAAAGACACTACTGCTTGGTTCCAGCAAGACCCGCCTCAGAAAGAAAAAAGATCTACGCTGCTTAAGGTGCCTGATAAGGCATACATCTCCCCTGAATATATGTGGCCCTAGTTAGATGATTAAATATATGTGTAAACCGCTTCAAGCCTTCAGGAAGGAGCGGTATAGAAATGTAATGAAACAAACAAACAAATCCAGTGGCTGCTGGGTTTGATGGCGGCCACCATCAATGTCATTGTCTTTGCCAGATTGCATATGAGACCTCTCCAGCTTTGGTTCGTCTGCAGGTTTCACCCACAGAGTCAACCCCAATCCCTTCGGCTGGTCTTCCCACCGACTGTTTTGGGCTCTCTGCTTTGGTGGACAGATCCGGTATATCTCTTAGCAGGAGCTCCATTTCATCCACCCACGTCAACACTTACGTTGACTACCGATGCATCGCTTTGGGGATGGGGCGCACATCTCAAGGGAATTTGTGTCGGGGCTCAATGGGAATCCCATGTAGCCCACAATCACATCAGTTTTCTGAAATTGCTGGCAGTGCAGTACGCACTCAGGTCTTTCTGACACCTGGTGACCCAGCAGGTACTCACTGTCCTGACGGACAACACAATGGCCCTGTGTTATATCAACAGACAGGGAGGTACAATATCCAGGGGGCTATGTCGACTAGCCCTGGAATTATGCGACGAGTGTCAGTCATGGAACACGTTCCTGAGAGCCGCCCATCTACCGGGGACGTTGAACATCCAAGCGGACTCCTTGAGCAGAGGAGGGCATCAGAGCATGAGTGGGAGCTCAATTGGATATATCTCCAACCGATCTTTCACCTTTGGGGCCATTCAGAGGTTGACGTTTTCGCGACACTCAGCAACAGAAAATGCCGTCTGTTCTGTTCCAGAGCGGGGACAGATCCCCTGTCTTTGGGCGATGGTCTTCTGGTCCTGTGGTCACGTCTTCACATGTTCCTCTTCCCTCCGATTCCTCTAATCTACAAACTACTAGTGAAGCTAATGCAGGAAAAGCCACGCTGTCTCTTAGTGACCTCGTGGTGGCCCCGACAACATTAGTTCTCCACTCTGCTCCACCTATCCAGGGGCTCCTTTGTTCATTTTCCCCCAGCTGCAGATCTCCTCCTCATTGAGAGAAGACAGATACTGCATCACGATGTGCAGCGTCTCAAGCTCATAGTTTGGAGGATCCTTTTCAAGCATTCAGAGACAGAATAGATCATGTCCTATTGAACTGTCACAAACCATCTACCTGGATTTCTTACGCTAGAAAGTGGAACAAATTCTTGTCTCACCTTGACGCGTTGGGATTGCCACCCCCCCCCCCATCTGACCTGATGGCAGTCTTTGGGTTCTTATTATCTTGTCTGGACCTAGGTCTCAGCTGTGCCTTGTTGGTCTATTTAGCCACAATCTCAGCTAATCACCCGCCGATTGACGGCCATTCTGTTTTCTCACACCCTCAAACAAAAAAGTTTCTTAAGTGCTTATGAGACTTATGGACAGACCCTTTGAGCCTATGGCTACTTGTAGTCTGCAGCTTCTGTCATGGAAGACTGCCTTTTTAGTTGCAGTTACCTCCACTAGGAGGATGGGAGAGTTATCAGCACTCTGCTGTGATCCCCCTTATTTGAGTTTCCGTCACAATGGGGTCATGTTGGATTCAGAAGTTTCTTTCTTACCGAAAGTTGTTTCTGAGTTTCATCTTAAAGCGAACATTGTTCTCCCAGTGTTCTTTCCGTCCCCTTCGACGGAGGAAGAACGCCGATTTCACTTGTTGGACGTCAAAAGAGCTTTACTCTTTTACCTGAATTGAACATGGCCCTTTAGGAAATCACCGGCCTTGTTCGTTTCTTATGCTCTACCCTCTCAAGGGAAGAAGCTGTTATCCCAACACCTATCCAAGTGGATTGTGGAGACTATTAAATTATGCTACGTGCTAGCTAAAAGGTCGCTCCCGGGTCTGCTATGGGCACATTCCA
Source organism: Gekko japonicus (assembly GCF_001447785.1). NCBI lineage: Eukaryota > Metazoa > Chordata > Lepidosauria > Squamata > Gekkonidae > Gekko > Gekko japonicus. The sequence continues at coordinate 1,586,761 of NW_015175359.1, forward strand.
TCCAGGCAGTGGCGGCATCCACAGCCTTCCTGCGTGGTGCGTCGCTAGAAGATATCTGCAACGCAGCTACTTGGGCCACGCATCACACATTTGTGAAGCATTATGCCCTTGATGTACGTCTTCATCAGCGTTCCATGGTTGGACGAGCGGTATTGCAGGCGGCGCAGATTTAGGACCTCAGTTCCCTCCTCCAGGTAGGTGGGTACTGCTTGTTGGTCTCCCAGAGGTGTGATGGACAGAGACCACGAAGAAGATAAACAGGTTGCTTACCTGTAACTGAGGATCTTCGAGTGGTCATCTGATGTGGTCATCTGGCATTCACACCACCCACCCTCCTTCCCCTCTGCTTTCGGTCCTTTCTTTCTTTCTTTGGAGACTGAGGGCAGCAGTCAGAAGGAACTGGCGGGATCGTCGTGCCCCTCCCTTAGTCATGCGCAGTGGAGCCTGGCACATAACCGGGGAGTGGGCGCAAAAATCCCTTTTGCTTTCCATTATATTGATCGGGGTCAGCGCAGGCGCACTATATCCCTAGAGGTGTGAATGCACAGATGACCACTCGAAGATCCTCAGTTACAGGTAAGCAACCTGTTTTTTCTTTTTGACTCCTTCCCTTTATTTGCCTATTTCTTAGCTCCCCAGGCTGTCTGCTTTGTCAGAATTGCTTTGCTCTTGTCCCTTGTGCTAATTAGTGTGCTCTTTTTAGTCCCAGCAAAGCTGACCCCTCACAGAAGACTCATGGTATCAGTTTGGCTAGTGTGCTATAGATTTTGTCAGTCTACAGTTCCCCTTTATTCCTGTCCAAGGGCCATGAATTCAAAGAACAGCAATTCTGATTATTTGCCAGCTGTTTTATTTTAATATAGTTCCTTATTCTGAGCCACCATATGGTAGTAAGCATTGATTCAAGATTCTTGCTGTGGAAACTTGGAACCTTCTCAGCACAGCAGGTGTGAATTAATTATGTAATATGGGGGAGTGGCATTGTAGAATAATGGGCATTCCTAAAACAGAACTTTGGAAGTCTGAATTGGCTGCCTTCTGTTGATTTCCTCTGATAATCCTGGGATCCTTGGAAGAAGCCAGTCCCAGAAAATACTATCAAGAAATGTATTTCTCATGTTTTGTTTGTAGGGTACGAGCAGATCAGCGTATTACTGAATCACGCCAGGTGGTAGAACTTGCCGTTAAAGAACACAAGGCAGAGATCTTGGCTCTGCAGCAAGCATTAAAGGAACAAAAACTCAAGGCTGAGAGTCTTTCTGACAAGGTCAGTAATGTTTAACCTTAAAGCACTCACCAAAATTTGATTGTAATTCAGATGAGCTGCAATGAATGGAAATAACTTGGTCTTTGCAGGTTCATTTTCAGAATGAGTATGTTTCATAGCTTCCTTTGGAAGGTGCAGTTTTTGCACAATAGCTTTAAAATCAGAGCTTTTGTTGCCACTTTCTGGTGTCCTGTATGGCATGAAGTGCGTCACTGTTGTAGTGTTTTCATGCAGACGGGTTAATCAGCTGGGGACAAGGGTTAATCAGTTAAGATGAAAGTTTTCCAAAAGTAGGGACTGAAGAGAGAAAGAAGAACAGAAAAGAAGAGATTGGATTTATACCCTGCCCTTCACTACCTGAAGGAGTTTCAGAGCGGCTTACATCCCTTCCCCTTCCCTCCCCTCCCCACAACAGACACCCAGTGAGGTAGGTGGGGCTGAGAGAGCTCTCCTGAGAACTCTGAAAGACCTTATGACTGACCCAAGGTCACACCAGCAGCTGCATGTGGAGAAGTGGGGAATCAAACCCGGTTCTCCCAGATTAGAGTTCATGCTCTTAACCACTACACCAAGTGAAAGCTTTGGAAGGGCATTTTAGGGACAGTAAGGAACAAAGTGTAGCCTTTTAGGATAGCTAAGGGTGGAAGAGTTAGTTAAAAAGATGCAGCTTTAAAGAAAAGTCATTTGCACTAGTTGACTTAGGAGTCATCTTTGTCTCGTATGATTGCATTTCACATCTGTACTCTTTTTAATGCATCTTTATGTGTATTCTAACCATTTAGCTTAATGACTTGGAGAAGAAGCATGCCATGCTGGAGATGAATGCTCGTAGTCTGCAGCAAAAGCTTGAGACAGAACGTGAGCTCAAGCAGAGGCTTCTGGAAGAGGTAATTCGCAATCGATCATGAGATGCCAGGCTTCCTCATAGAAAGATATGAGGAAATTGCAAAATAGTGCTGTGAAGTTAGTTTAATTAATGTTAGAGTGCAAAATCACGGTCACTTTAAAACATTTCTTCAGGTAATTAATGGATGCTTTGGAAAATAGGAAATTCTGTTCTAAACAGATCAAGGTTAATCTCGAGAAGTCTGGAGTACTACCAGATTCTATAACTGGAACATATTTTTACGTTCAGTAAACAAAACACAGAATAGAAAAATACCAGACACTGTAGAATTTATTTTTTTTAAGAAGTGATGTGTTGTGTTCAAGATATTCCTTAGGGTACAAATTCTAGAAAGGTAGTTGTAGCAGTCAAGGCCAAAGGTCTCCAGAGCACTCCTCTTGGCAACCTGTGGCACACAGGTTTAGCACAACAGCCCAAAACTAGGCTCCACCAGCAAAAATCCTGGGTAGGGGTATGCAAAAAAACCAACAATGGTATTTTTCGGTTTGGGTCTATTGGTCCCAAGAAAATTTTGGTATTTCCGAAAAATCTCGGATCTCAATACCGGTATGGTATTGGGGATTTTCCGGAAATCCTTAATTTTTTCGGGTCCAATAGACTTGAATGGGAAAATATCAGTTTTTTTAAAAGCCAGGCCAACCTTGGGGTTGGCTTGGCTTCTCCTGCGACACAGTTTAAACCACACCACAGGAGAAGCTGGCCCCAGGATCTGCATGTGGCGGGGAGGTCTCTCTCTCCCTGCTGCTTGCAGACCCGGCTGGGAGGGAGCCATCCTAGGTTCAGCTGTTTGGTAGGCTCTGCTGGGCAGCCTGATTTAAACCGGGCTGGCCAGCAGAGCCCGCCAAATAATCGATCCTGCGGGGAGATCTCTCTCCACTGGCTCAGCTGGGGCTCCGCTTGGTATCATGGTTCAAACCAGACTGCCCAAAAGAGCCCGCCAAGCAGCCGAGCTTAAACCAGAGTGCCCACCAGAGCCCACCAAATGGCCAATCCTGGGCTGGCTCCTCTTGCAGCTTGGTTTAAACTGAGTTACAAGAGGGGATCAGCTGGGTCAGCAGGAGCTGAGGAGCTCTGCCCTGCTTCAATTGGGGCTGGCTTCTCTTGCAACTTGGTTTTAACTGAGCTGCAAGAGGAGCCAGCCCCAGCTGAATGGTGTGGAACTCTCAGCTCCCACCACCCCAGCTGATTCTCAGTATAGCTGAATATACCTGAATAAAAGCCAAAACAATTCCGCTTTTATTCAGGCTCAACTATACTGGCAAAGGATGAGATAGTTAGACAGTGTTATCGATGCAACAAACATGAAAGTGAGCAAACTCCAGAGGACAGCAGAAGACAGGAGAACCTGGCATGAAATGGTCCATGGGGTCGCAAAGAGTCGGACTTGACTGTGCAACTGAACAACAACAGCTATACCAGTAGCCAATCAGGTTCTCTGAATCTGCATTTGGCTTTATTAATATCTGGAAAATACTGGTAATGTATTTTTGGGTATTTTTTCAACTTGGTTTATGTTGAATGCGCACCTCTAGTCCTGGTTGGGAAACAAGATGGCCCCTCCCTCCCTGACCCATGTTTGAGCAGTAAAGTCTCCAGACACTGGTGAGGATCTGTTCTCTCTTAGGACACCATGTCTCTTGACAATCAGGGCTGCAGGCTGTGACTCACAGTTTAAGAGGCAAAGTCTTTCCCCCCCTGCTAATAACAGCCATGGAGGTAGTTTTGGCTGGAAGACTTGCAGTGGGGGTTAACTCCCATTTCCTCCAGAGCCACAATCCCAGTAGGGGCTATCATGGCTTTAGAAATTGTAGGTAGATCATTTTAGCATTTTGTCTAGCTTAGCCATCAGTTCCTGTTCCTGTCTGACCTTTTGGGATTATATGCAAAGGGGAAGCTTGTGCATTCACCTGTGTACAGTTTTAATGAGCCCTTCAGTTTTTATATGACTTATATGATACCAGAGAATGACATGACCAGTTGTATACTTCACTGCTTTTGACTTCCCTTAACACAACAGAGTCATCTAAAATGAGAGTCAGTCTCCACATTATGCAGAATGAGGTGGTAAGAGTGAACTAACATATCCAAGAGAGAGATTGTCAGTGTAGGAGGCCTCTTTATGATGTGCTGTGCTTTTTACATGGAGGAGCATTCAACAAGATGTCACCACCCACCCCAGCTGTGTAAAGTGCTGAAAAGGTACAATCCAAAATATTACTACCTCATTCTACATAATGCATAAAAAAATCTGAGACCCAGCCAAGCAAGAACCCACGATGTTTCAAGGATGTAGTTAACAGCCATAATAGCACTATATATAAGAGAAGGGATTGTTTTTGGCAGCCAAATGTGACACTGAATGAGTTTAAGGATCTCTGGGGCTTACTTTCTCATCAACAGCAAGCAAAGCTGCAGCAACAGATGGACTTGCAGAAAAATCATATATTCCGCCTGACTCAAGGCCTGCAAGAGGCTTTGGATAGAGCAGACCTTTTGAAAAATGAAAGAAGTGACCTGGAGTACCAGCTAGAGAATATCCAGGTGAGGGAAAAGCAACAGCTACTGGATTTTGGAATTCTGCCATGGATTTCCTGCTTGTTCTGCTGGGACTGTTTTGGTGTTTGAAGTGTCATCTCTCACTATCTCGCTTTTCATTCATTTTCTATTTCAAAGGTTCTCTATTCCCATGAAAAAGTGAAAATGGAGGGCACGATTTCTCAGCAAACCAAACTCATTGACTTCCTGCAAGCAAAGATGGACCAGCCTGCTAAGAAGAAGAAGGTGGGCACAACAAAAATTAACCAGCAGCTATTAGCCAGCTATGAATGGTGTTAAAAAAAAATCTATGGCTGGGTTGGAAAGAACCCATGCAGCTAGTTCTTTGTGTCCAAGGCAGTTTTGGATATGAGTTTTTGGAACAGCAGCTCCTCCATGCTATGTGTTAAACTGTTTGTGAAATGGAGGCAAGTGTCAAAAAGCTGTTTGCAATAGTGCGTGATCAGCGGGGATGAGTCAGCTGTTCCAAAGAGAAAAAATCTGATTGGGTGGGTGCAATCCCCTGGGAGTACCCAAAGCAGATCTTCAGATCCTGTCCTAATGGATTAGACGTGGTGCCTTTTATAGTAAATACTGAATGACGAACATGCCCTAGTTTGAGAGAATATTGTTAATGTAGCAGAAGGTCTTTAGTTAGGCCAGTATTTTGGTCTTCCTTTCTTTGAGCTAGCTGCTTAGAAAAATTAGGGAAACATAGAATGTTCCTTGCCTTGATTGGAAATGTATGAAACAAGCCAGGAAGAAATGCTTTTCACAAGTAAGCACTGCGCAGGAATGGTGGCTCAGGATTTGTTGGGTCTTTGTCCTTTTACTAATGACCCGGAAACAGATTACCTATTACCATGAAACAGCAGTGGAGACTGAATTTCACTTTCTGTGATGGTGGATTAATTTCTCCAGAGAGAAAAACTAATGGTCCTTGAAAACAAATTGGGGAATTGGGAGAACCGTAAAGGTTCCCTCCTCCATTTCTTTACTTAGGTAAGGAATACTGTCAGACCCTCTGGTCTGAAGTTAGTTAGATTTCCCTAACCCTAGTTTAAACCATCACTTACTAGGAGTTAGGAGCTGTCTGTGTGTTTCTGTTGCTAGGGCCTGTTTAGTCGACGGAAAGAGGACCCTTCTTTACCCACACAGGTTCCTCTGCAGTACAATGAGCTGAAGGTGGCACTGGAGAAGGAGAAGGCCCGTTCGGCTGAGCTGGAGGATGCCCTTCAGAAAACACGCATTGAGCTCAGATCTGCTCGAGAGGAAGGTAGGGGGCTGCTGAAAAGTTGCATCTGAAGAGGAGGGTCATTTTTAGCCCAAACCTGTTTCATATTTTGTGTGTTCTGTAGCCGTGAAAATGTTTTTTCTCTTCTCCCCCACCCCCTTTGTTTGCTGTTGAGGATCCGATATAGCAACACCCTTGCCGCAGGCTCTAACTCTTAAGGTTACGTAGAACCACTGCTGCTTCTTGTGTCGGGAGGAGTTAACTAACTATTTATGTGTATCTGTAGCTGCCCATAGGAAAATTACAGACCACCCTCACCCATCCACCCCTGCCACGGCCAGGCAGCAGATCATCATGTCTGCCATAGTCCGGTCACCAGAACACCAGCCCACGCCCATCAGCCTGCTTGCTCCTCCCTCAAGCCGCAGAAAGGAGTCCTCCACACCAGAGGGTAAGGCTTCAAAGGGCAAAGTGGGGGTTATGAAGAATATCTTACTGAAAGCGACACCCTCATCCCTGATTCAGGTCTCACCCTGCTTTTTAGATAGGCACACGAGTGCGGCAAACCAAAGGCAGTTGATAGGCTCACAATCTTGTTTGAGAGGAAGTAGGGCAATTGTTATGAGAACAGAAGCATTCTTTCCTATTTCTTCCTCTTCCGTCACACTGGAAGTCTTAAGTGCTTCAGCATAAAATGCTGCTTTGACCAAGATTGAAGGCCGCTGTTTGTAAGATGCCAGTCAAATGAAAACAGAAGGAAAGCAGCTTCTGAATGAGGAATTGCAGATAGATGTTTCTAGGAAGTGAAAAATAATTTTCCCCCCTGCCGCCCAGAAAGGAAGAAAGTGAGGGATACTAGTTCAGCAGCTTGTGTGGCCATGGTCACACATTCAGTCCTTGGCGTGTCCATTTTAAAAGAGACAGCAGGTAGTTGGGTTGGGATAGAGTTCTGCCTGGCAACCAGGGTAGACTGTACTTGGCTAGATGGTCCAACTCAGTGCAAAGCAATTTTATATATTTATAGGGGAAAAACAGATTATTTTTGAGAATCTGCAAATGTAATTTTTTTTTTTCATTTTTGTGAAGGGGAAGATCTTCACTGTACCGTTTTAAAAGCTAGCATCTCTTGTAAGACATTTGGAGTTCTATTCCAGTAATGCTTTTTTTATTGAAGAAGCAGAATACAGTTTGAGTCCAGAGTCACCTTAAGACCAACAAAGTTTTATTCTGAGTATAAGCTTTCGTGTTGCCTCTGGACTCAAACTTTCTTCTGCTGCTTCAGACCATCACAGCTACCCACCTGAATTTATTGAAGAAGGTTCATCCATTCTTACCTTTGTCTCTTTTTCTCTCCTCTTTTCTTCCTCTATCAACTCAATATATTGTAAACTTCTTAGGGCAGAGGCCTATCTTTGACTTTTTTTACTTATAAAACTCCATTTACAGTGGTAGAACTGTGTAATGAATGGAGAATTAGAAGATGAGATTCCTACAGATGATACCATGAAGGACTGGACATTCCTTGCAGATATACTTGAAGAGCTACTAAGCAAGATGAACATTTAATTGCTGGTTAAACCGCTAGGAAGACTGAGGCAAACAGGTCTCCCCCTCAAAGGAAATTAACAGACTCCATGATAATAAGCAATGGGAGCAATACATAAGAAAATACATAAGACAGGTTCTGTCCCAGATCTTGTATTCCTGCTCATGCAAAAGGTTCCAGAAATTTCTTGCACAAGTCTCTTGCCCAAGTAGAAGCACATCTTTGGATTTAGTTGCCCTTGTTCATGCAAAGTTCAGATTTAAAATGTAGAAATGGCCATTCGTTATGCTCTATAATATAATAAGAGACCCATGGTGTACAACTTGATATAGCTATCACTCACTGCTAAAGAGAAATCCATCTTTAATCATTTTGTCATAGAACAGAGATGTGAAAAACATAAATTCAAGGTTCTTTAGTGTTGTGGAGATGGGATACTGCTGGTAGAAGAGTCTCTTACATCAGTTGAAGCTCCTGGCACCAGAGGAAAGTAACACTATTATTATTAGTGGGATGGATCCACAGGATTCAGCCGTAGGTGTAAAATACAGATTTCAATTGAACACGGTCCACTTCAGTTGCCGGTGGTTTATACTATTAAAAAATTCATAACAGCTTCCTGCTAGAATAGTATACTGTATACTACCTCTGGGTACAAACTGGAAGGAGAAAAATTCTTTGCCACAACATCTGGCTTACTTAATAGTGAATCTGGTTTTGTTTTTGTTTTGTTTTTTTTTGTATCTTTTAAACCTTTTCTCTAAGGATTATGAGAACATTGAAGGCATTCCTTTTTCTAACAGATATTTTGTCTGGGGAGAGTGCTTGCGGCTATATTTTCCTCAGTATGGTATACTCTAAGGAAGAATTTTCATTTTTACTGCCTTTTTAACATTCTGTGAGCAGCATGCTTCACTGAAAATCTGGTCTCATTGCTATTGGATGTGAGAGTGTTCAGAATTTAGAGGACTTCAATGTGCCATGCATGATATAGAATCGATGACAGAGGATGCACAAATGATTTGCACGCTTTCCCATATTTCTGAAGTCTCATGCAAAACAAGGACTTATACATCTCCCCTACTGGGATAAAAGGAACCAGATAAATGAGTGCAAGGAGGATAGAAAATAACTGAATGGTTTATAAAGGAAAGGATTTATGGGATGGGGGAGATTTGAAGAATGCTGAGCTGGAGTCCAGTGGCTTATTCAAGCAGGGCTCTTATATATAGCATGCCATTGACTTATGCATGTGCCCACAGCAGCTGAGTACCTGCTGATAGGGTGAGAGGTGATGTCCTGATGCTCAGGAGGAGCTCCACCATTACCAAGTATCTGCAGTGGGGCATGTTGGGAAAGAAGGGATGACATCCCTAGAGGGGATGAAGAATACTCTGGAGATAGCAAGGGGAGAGAAATCACATGGTATCACCAAGGTAACAGTAACAAAAAAGAAATAGGGGTTATGGGGACTTGGATGTTTCTCAGGATTTCTCCATGAGGCAGAGGGCTTGTGTAGACTGCAGAGGTGCATCAGGTTTGGGGTGGGGGAGAAGGAATGGCCTGAGGGACTAAATCTGAGTGCAGGGTCATTGCAGGAAGCTGGAAAGATTTGGAGCTGTGAAGCTTACCTTCCCCCCCCCCTTTAATTCTGAGTAAAACTAGATGATATAACATTTCCAGAAATTTTGAAGGCAAAATAATTTTCCCCTTTGTCCCCGCCCCCCCCCCCCAGGAAAAATGGAAATTTTGGGGGGGAAATAATCACTTTCCTATCTAACCAAAATTACTTTTACTGATTTAGCAAAATAATATGAATCTATAACTTAGCATATAAAATTGTACTGTTTGGCACATATTTATGGAATTTAAAATGGGTAAATGTCCTATCTATAAGAAAAGTTGCCAGTATACCCAGTATTTGAGGAACTGTTGCAGAAGTGCTGAACTTTATTCTACGAAAGGGCATGTATCTTAATTTTTCCATATGAGTGGTAGGAAAAAAATCAAAGTTAAAAGGTAGAACAGATTCTGTAGGAAACAAAAGAAAGTGCGTTATTTGGATAGAAACATCCTCATACAGTCATATCAGATTAAACTACCAGTATATTTGGATACTGAGCTAAACTTTATAACATTGAAAATACTGAAGTCTTTCATAATAATGTATTATTAAATACATTCTAGTATATTAATTATTGCTAAAATTATTTCCATTTAAACAAAAATATAATTGATACAACTGCATGCATCTATCCAGGAATTATCATTGTCTAATGCGTCAGAACATAAAAATGTTCACACTACCCATTTTGAACCTTGTATTTCATTTTACTAATTTCAAGGGGTTTTTCTGTGTTCCCTAAAATTGCCCATTGGAAAAATACAGTTTGAATAAGCCAGTAGGATGTCTCTCACCACATTTATTACTATCAGAAGCAAATCCCTGGGTTTCTAGGCTTTTTTGAGAGGATTCACACAGGCAGAGTTGCTTCTGGCAGATCTGTGTTGTATTTTCCAATCTTTCATAAATTTATTGAGAGACTGGGCTATAAGCTGAGTTTGCTGAGCAAGCATTGCAAGATGGTCAGATCGACCTGTGCTTGCATTGGAGATAGATGTTAAAGGTTCCTGAGGTCTGACATTTTTTAATTTTTCAAATTCCTCTATACCCAGTGAGGGAGTCTGGCTGTTTTCCACTGGGGATAAAGGAGAGTCGTCATCTTCAAGGCATACATACTGACTTGAGTGGGTGGTCAGAGGAAGAGGCCTTGAAAAAAAATATCAACAGTTCTAACTTTGTTTTGTTGATAGAGCTAGGGTATCCTTAAACAATCTTGCCCTTTTAATCCCCATGCCGGAAGCTAAATATCAACCCACAAAAGTGGTGCTACAAATCCTGGTAGTTACTCCAAGCCCAGGAAAATAAGTATAGAATTCTTGACAAGTACTATATAAATGTAGTAAAAATTTAAACCACAAAACTGAGCGCTTCCGTCCTCGAATGCATTAACATACATTTAAAAACCAGCTATTATGTCAAACCTCCCTCTCTTAATTAAATGATGAGGGGAAGAAACAAAACAAAAGGGGGACTAACTCTATTGCAACCACCTCCTGCCAAACACAGCCAAAAACAGCCTAGCAAAACTAGAGAACTTAGACCCATATCAGCAACAAAAAAGGTTAAATAGAGAGAGTTAAAATAGAACAATTAACAAAAGTTAACTGAAGAAATTAGGATAAAATAGAGTTGAAATAAATAGAGTTAAAAGGTTAAAATAGATATAACTGAGCCCCTAACAAGGGGCATTGGATTAAAACAATGGAATCTTTTCTTCCCCAACCCCCCCCCACTCCTGCAACGAAGGAGGGAGGGAATTAAAACAAAAAGATGTTTATACTAAAGCTAAAATAAATAAAAAAGCAAACAAAGTAGAACAAAGCAAACGAACAAGAAACACAATCCAAAGATGCCCGAGGACACCAAAGACGCCAAGCCTCACTCAGCCTAATCTCTGGTTCCCATAACAAAGAATAGGGAGGGGGGAAAACAAAATAAGAAAAAAGTCGAAGAGAAAAAACTCAATAGAATAAAGCTTAGTTAGACAAGCAACATGAGATAAGTGAATACCAACAAAACAGTAAAATAAATAAGATTAAAGTGCCTCGAACTGAGTAGTTTCAAAATGTCCACTCACTCAAACCGGAAGTCCACTAATCCAGTTTGAATAAGAAAAACTTGGCTTTAAGAACTATCTCACTTGTTCTGGAAAGAGAAAATATTTCATAGGAGTGGGTTTTTTTCCCTGTGCTTCTCCAAATTTCCCAATTGTCCTGTTGGAAAAATGGGAAAACAAATGGGGGGTGGGGGGGTGGACACATTTCCCCCCTGATTTTTTGTTGTTGTGGGCTTTCACATCTTGGAGGGGGAGAAGAGTCCAAATGAAAGCTGCCCCAAAGGGCTGCTGCCTCTAATAGGAATATTGTCACATTAGGACGTAAACATAGTATAAATTCCCACCCTCCTCAGTTGTAATTAAGTCAGAAGACAGAATGAGAAATAGAGGAGGGAGCAGTTTGATTCCTTGGAAATGCACTGGAACAGTTAGGCATCTTCTTTAATCAGTTCTCAAATCAAAAAGCAGATGAGCAGTTTCTGTGTTTACCCCTCTGCCCCTGCCCCATATATATTCTCCTGTTCCTATGCTTATCTCATTCAGCGTTTCAGAAGAAAATTTGACCATATGTCTCATTACTTCCTTTGCTAGATTTTATCCAATTATTGGTGGTCAGTTTGAATAAGAGACTTTCCTGTCTTATATCTGCCTTTGGTCTTTACATCTTCCTGTTCTTGATCAACCTTACACAATTTATTCAAGTAGCAATCTTTGCTACTTTTCTCCTATGGGCCAACATTTAAACCATGGAAGCCACATTCTGTTGGCTTAACAACTTACTGAGCCATCTATTCTGAAGTGCTCTTTTCTGTACTAGTATGAGATAACTTTCAGGTATCCCTCTCATTCAACAGGTTTCTACAGCTTGTGTTGATCTTGCTTTGTCTTCCTTGCCTGTCAAGTAGTCAGAACCATATAGGGGATTAGAGTTAACAATGCTGTCTTTGGCTTTCTAGGCCTGTCAATCTTACTAAAAATCTGTTGGTGCTTTACTAAGCCCTGTATCACCTAAGATGGTGGCTACAGCAGTAAGTCCTACTTAAAGTTATTGGACTGCCAAAGTTTTGTGCTTCTCAGTGTTTCACTGTAGTGGTTGTCTCCATTTTATGGACGTCTTAAATTCAGATTGTCTGCTGTTAGTGTAGATTTGTTCTTGTATTTGTCCATGTGATGCAGTCATGCGGTCTAGAGCTGGTGTCATGTTATGGCCAACAGTGTGAACTGTAAGTTGGAGGAACCCATAGTTCAAGCCTCACTTCAGCAATGAATTTACCATATGGCCTGCGATATCTCCCCGTGGCCCCCAGTCTCTCAGCCTCCATTTGCAGTATTGGGAATGATAAAACTTGTCTACTTTACAGGGGCATTGCAAAAATTACTGAGATAATTATGTGACATGCAATACCCAGTGCGAAGGGTTTTTATAACAATAATATCTGTAGACTCTGAAAAGTTTTTTAATTAGCTGGCCCACAATGTTAAAATGTCCCATTATCCCCTTCAGATCTGCTCTCCCTGCAAGCCCTGAATATCACAAGGAGAAACAGCCAAGCTGGCTGAGTTCTGCTATTTAAATTGCCACCCTTTTGATTTTTACTGTGTAGCTCTGTGCAGTGGCAGTCCAAAGAGGTGGAAACACCTTCGTTTAACAATTATTTTGACAATTTCTTGCTTTTTACAATTTAGCACAATATTTCTGACAAATTTTGATGAATATTTCTCTGGTGAATAATGAGTTGGAAATTGCTATTAAAATGCGGTCTTGTCAGAATCAATTATTGAAACTTGCTTATTTGTGTGAGGGGTAACTATAGCTTAAGTAGAGGGGCTGGTATTAGAAGCCCTTGCTCACCTACCCTGTTTCCCCGAAAATAAGACCTACCCCCAAAATAAGCCCAAGCAGGATTTCTATGCATTTGTGGTATAAGCCCTAGTGTGTCTTCTTGAGAAAAAATAAATATAAGACGATGTCTTATTTTTGGGGAAACACAGTATGCATGCTGCCCTAAACATCTGTGGTACTGGCACATGTAGAAATGAAAAACTGCACCTTGCATGCATTGAACCACTGTCGCTACCACTAGCAATGTACTTCTTTAGGCATATGGACATACAAACCTTAAGCAGTATTTAAAAGTTACCACTTCCATGTCCAGTGCTGCCACAGATAAGAGTTTTTTGGCAGATATAAGCAACTAGTGTCCTCTAAGCCAGCACAGGGATCGTAAACTTGGAAATAGGAAAAAGTTCTTTGTGCTGCTTTGATAACCTTTTGTTGCTTGCTCCTTTCCCCAGAGTTCAATCGGCGGCTAAAAGAAAGGATGCATCATAATATTCCTCATCGGTTCAATGTGGGATTGAATATGAGAGCGACAAAATGTGCAGTTTGTTTGGATACCGTGCACTTTGGGCGGCAGGCATCAAAATGTCTTGGTAAGAATCTTGTAGGAGAGAAAGAAGGACATAAAGGAAGAAATAGAATAACAACGATCATTTAGTGCTGTACTCATGTTATGTATCTAAGACTTGAACTAGAATGCACCTGAGTGACTTGGCAATGAGATAGTAGAGTGCTGAGGTAGTAGAATGAACCATACCACTTCAGACTGCAGGGAAGGGATTCTGGGTTGTTTTTTTAAAATTACACTACATTAATAATTCCGTCTAAGTAGAAAACTAGCCTGGTATGTGAAGGACTTGCCTAGTACTTTCCTTCCTGGTGGGCTCCATTTTTATTTGCAGAAAACTACCTTACCTGAGTCTGAAATAGTTTAGCCCATTCTACGACTTCAGAATTCTACCATTTTACTGCATGTGTTGAGCAGGCCTTTGTTAATAAGACTAATGTGGTAGGAGGGAATGAGCCTGTTCTTCCTACTGTTTTTGACCACCTATCTCAAAGCTTTGCCCTTCCCTTCTTGTACTCAAGTTGTTGAGCTATCTCTCCGTTCAACTGAGGAAATGCAGCAGGCTGGGTTCTTTTTAAAAAGGTCAAGGGGTAATCTGTTGGTGTACTGGGAAGAGAAGGGCTTATGCCCCTTGTAAGCCGCCCTGAGCCCGCGTGCGGGGAGGGCAGGGTAAAAATGCTTAAATAAATAAATAAAATAAAATAAAATAAAATATAAAAGGAATCTGCTGCTGAGTAGCTATTCCTTGAATACCTAGTTTGTAACTATAAAGTGAGAAAGGCAGAGCCCCAAGAACTTTGACAGTATTGCTGTCCTGGAACCTTCCACCTAAGCTGGTAACATCCCAGTTTAGCCCTATCCAGAAGAGAACCTGT
>NW_015175359.1:1601277-1603313 GCF_001447785.1 Gekko japonicus
AATGAACTCAGGCTGTCTTCTTGTGCATACAAAATGAGGAACTGCATACCTTTGGCGAAGTGGGCTTTTTTGCCCTCATTCTCCCTGTTTCCTAACTGGATACCTCATTCCTATGGAAGATCAGAATACTACCAAATCTAAGAGGATGCTAGTATGGTTAGAGCCAAGTCAAGGAAGCCATAAAAGGCAAGAAGGTTTTCTTTAACAAGAAGAGGTTTGTCCAAACAAGGAGGAGCATGAGTTCTGGCAAACAAATGTAACTTGATGATAAGACAACCCCCCCAAGAGTGCTAAAAACATTAAGACAGATAAGAATTTCTGTACGCTTATGATAACACAAGCAGGAAATCAGCCAGCGAAGTAGTGGGGCCATTGGACAATAAAGGGCTAAAAGAATTGCTAAAGGAAGGGGGGAAGTTGTTAAGAAACAGGATAAATTATCTGCATTACTTTTCACTGTGGAAAACATGGGATAGTTAGCCACACCAGATCCACTGGTTTAAGGAATAGCATTGGAAGAACTGAAGCAAACAGAGGTGAAGCTAATGGACAAATTAAAAGGCTAGCCTATCACTAGACGTGGGTGGCATATACCTGAGGGTTCCTGAGGACCTCCAATGTGAAAATGTTCATTTCATAAAGCAAATCTGTATGTTGTCTTTGAAATTGGCTCATCTGCTAGAGGATTGGAAGGTAACAAACATAATGCCAATTTTAGTAAGAGAATCTGAAGAGAGTAAAAAAATTATAAGCCAGTTAACCTAATGTCTGTTCTTGGGGAAATGGTGGGAACTGTTATTAAAAACAGAATTATTATTAAACAGATAAAGGAACAGACTCCATTGATGAAGAATCATCATGGCTTCTGTAAAGAGGGAAGTATTCTCCCTCTCCACCCTTTCTGGAATTCTTTTAAGAGGATAACAAACATGTAGACAGTGGTCACCCAGTAGGATTATATACTAGCGCTTTTAACAGTCCCTTGTCATAATCCCTGAGATGTAAGATACTTTGACTCTTACTACAAGTTTCCTGGGATCCTGACAGACGTTTGCTTTCCCAGGGAAGAGGGCTATTTAATGTAGGAAGAGGTCAGCAAGAGCAGTGATGTATTTCCGCAAGGAGAGAACCATTTGCTGTACCTGTAATCCTTTTGTGGATTAGAAACTGGTTTAATGGCAAGAAACAGAGGAGTAAATCAACAGTTCTTTCAATGGAGGGAAGCGTGGTGTGAGATTCCACAGATATTAGTGAGCTGCTTCATTTGTTCATGTGAATAAACTGGAATTGAGGGGTGAGCAGTGAGATGGCCAGGTTTGCAGGTGGCAACAAATTATTCAGGATGACAAGGACCAGAGTGGATTGTGTAGTGCCCCCCAAATATCTCTCCAAACTAGGTAAGTGGGCTACAACTTGGCAGATGAGGTTCAGGGTGATTAAGTGTAAAGAGATGCACAATGGGTTGAAAAATCCTAACTGTAAATATATGTTGATGGGGTCTGAGCGAGCAGTGTGACTGGTCAGGAAAGAGATTTTGAGGTTGTGATGGACAGCTTGTGGAAAATGTTGACTCAGTGTGTTACAGTGGTAGAAGAACAAAGATGCAGAAAAGGAGAACCAAAAGGATCAAAAGGATTGGACCCCTTCCTACAAGGAAGAGCAAAGTATTTGGGCTTTTTAGTTTAAAAACCAGGAGGCACACAGATTTTCAAAATTATGCATGGGGTGGAAAAAGTGGATTGAGAGAACATTTTTCCTCCTGCATAATATTAGAACTCACAAGCACCCATGTAAGTTGATGGGTAATACTCTCAGGACAGAGAAAAAGTAGTGCTTCAGTCAAAACATAATTAAATTGTGGCATGCACTGACTGCCACAGGATATAGGAATGACCACAAGTTAGGTGACTTTAAAATGGGATTAGACATTTACATTCTGTTACAGAGAATCTGTCCATCAGTGACACTTACTTATTTAAAACTTGTGTCCCACTTTATAATGTACAAGAAAGGGAACCTGCGATACTCACGCGGGG
>NW_015175359.1:1603753-1647239 GCF_001447785.1 Gekko japonicus
ACTCTTCTCCCCCCCCCGGCTCAGGACCCACTGATCGGCTTCCCCCCCGCTCTGGCGGCGAGGTCTGAGTGGCTTCTGGCCACTCGGGCCTCCCAATCTCCTCCCCCCCCGTCTTGGGCCCGGCCAATCTCCTTCCCCCAACCCACCCCGGCTCCAGCGGCGAGGCCTGAGTGCCTTCCAGCCGCCGGGCCGCCAGTTCCCAGAGCGTTCTCTGCGCATGCGCAGGGAAGGCTCAGTTAATTTTTACTTTTTACCTAATTTAAATATTTTTTTCAACTTTTAATATTTTTCTGCACACCTGGGCATTGCACCACATGTGCAGGAAAATCTCCCTTCCCCCCCAGGTGCCCACGATGTGCGGATTTAGATATCCGCGCTGAGGGGGCAACTTCGCTATTAGATATATAGATGAAAGCAATATAACAATCTATTAACAACATAAAAACATCACTCAGAATGTTGACTAAATGGAACTTCCATGTTCAAGGCAAGTGATGTGGATTTTCTGGAAAATATTTGAATTGGAAACTTCCAGTGCCTAAATAAAGTGTGATCTAATTTAACATGTTTATTTAGACAGAAATCAAAATAAATTAGTCAAATCTAAACAATACTGCATGGTAATTTTTTGTTCCAATGGCAATAAATAAGTGAACTGAAATATTTGATGGGGAGAGGGAATCAAGTGTTGTTTAAATGTTACATTAAAACAAATCCAAAGCTTTATGTGGAAATTATTTTATTGGAAATAATATTTGTAAATATTTAAAGACAGTATTGCAAATAGTTCCTTTACGCGGTTTAAATATAAAAAGAAAATCCTGCAGGCCTTGAAAACTGTTGACCCTCTGATTTTAGCACACCCTACCTCTTTCAGAATGCCAGATGATGTGTCATCCAAAATGCTCCACGTGTTTGCCGGCTACTTGTGGCTTGCCTACAGAATATGCCACTCATTTCTCTGAAGCTTTTTGCCGGGACAAATTGAACTCTCCCGGTCTGCAGCTGAAAGAGCCAAGCAGCAGTTTACGGCTGGAAGGATGGATGAAGGTGCCAAGGTACAAACGTGAGTCTCTGTGCTAAAATGCCAGCCTCGCGCTGGTGCTGCTGCAGGAGGAGCGCTCCGTAGGCTTAAGACGAATCTGCTGAGGCCATTGTTCTTGTTGCTGGTGAAATTCCTGCATGGTTAGCTGATGTTACTAATTCTCAAAACCTTGACAGAACCTCTAATACAATTTTATCCCTTCTTTCTTCTGTGTTTTCAGAAATAATAAGCGTGGACAGCAGGGATGGGACAGGAAATACATAGTTTTGGAAGGAACGAAAGTGCTTGTTTACGACACAGAAGTACGAGAAGGTAACCAGTTCCATTTGATTTAACTTGCCTGGCTTGTCTGACAATGTGTGCTCTCTCCATCTCTTCATGCAAAATTTTGTCTTTCACAGAAGTCTGAACACGAAGGGAAAGACAAAATTTTCTAGTTCCCTGGATTTCAAACTTACCTTCAAGTGATTCCTTCCACGTGTAATTTCCAGAGAGAGCCCCTGAGCATCTCAAATGAACTTTTGTGCTAGATGAAGGATTCTGGGGCATATTTACATCAGACAGCCCGGACTGAGATAGATGTTTTACAGAGACAATGCAGTGCAGTTATCAGGGTATTGGACTTTGCAGGGATGGGCGGGGAGGCCAAACAGGCCTGGAAAAGAACATAGTTTGCAAATATCTTGTTTGGTTAGAATTACAGTTAGTTCAAGCCTTCTCAGTGTGCACTTCTGCTTTCCTCCCCTTCACTCTTGGGCCCCCCCCATCACTGCCATGATTCTCATCTATGTTTTCATTTCCCTTTCATGTTGTTCTTCCATTTTAACTTGGCTAAAGCTGGACAAAGGCCCATAGAAGAGTTTGAGCTGTGTCTTCCTGATGGAGATGTCACTGTCCATGGAGCAGTGGGAGCTACTGAACTGCTAAATACAGCTAAGACAGGTGAGGTTAAATAGAATGTCACCTGATGGATAAGAATGCCTAAAGCATCCGTTTCTAAGTGGCTGCAGTGGATCCAGATCTTCTGGCAGCTACCCTTTTAAAAATGTGTTACAATCTTGTAATGCATAGATGGGGAACTTGAGGCTAGATTTGACTTCCAGTGCATCTCTATCATGCCCCCAGTAACTTGCCTATTTTACACTATCCATTTAACATGCACGACCCTGCCTTTGGCCTGACCCCAAACCTCATTTTCATGGGCCATAACAGGAGTGTGTATATGTGGAGGTGGGAAGCTGAAGAGCTTCTTCAACTTGTGCATTTCCTATGCCAAAGGCTCCTGTATATAGCAAATAATAATAATAATAATAATACCTCTTTTGGGGTTGCAATATGGGTGTGTGATGCTTTGGGTATATATATATATATAACATATATATATATATCTGTTATGAACTTGTACTGAATTTTTAAAAAATTAAAAATGCATGACACTTTTCTGTGTTGGGAGGCTGAATTGTAAGTGTGCTTGGTGTTTTTCTCTGAATGTACATATTTTTAGAACACTTTACTTTCAGCACAGGTTTACAGCAGGGGTCCCCAATATGGTGCCTACTGGCACGTTTCCTGGCAGCCACCAAGTGTTCTTAGAAAATGGGCGGAGCTATATGAAGCTGTTGCCTAGCAGGGCTTCTGATTGGCTGTGCAGATTAAAGTAATGTCGTTTGATTGGCAGCTACCTAAAGTTGCGGTTTTATTCTCTCTCGCTCTGTTTTCTCACTGTATTCTCAATTACCCCTCTTCTCCCCTGCACTTGGGCTCCCTCTGTGTGTTTGGCTTCACCTTCTGTGGCAGCCATTTTGTGGTTGCACACACCACCCTGTGTCAAAATTCCAAAGGTGCCTGCAGGCTCAGAAAGTCTGGGGACCCCTGACAAATTACAGTCATTATCAGATTGATGGCATTGTCACTTGTGTTAAACCATCTCTTGTTTTAAAGAATAAATAAAATGTGCACTCCAGAACATGAGATGATATCTTTGCACTAATGCAGTCAGAGTTCCTTTTGGCTTGGCTTCAGTCAGGGGCCAAGCTAAAAGCTTCAGTGACTGTGTGGGTTTATGAGAGAGAGAGAGAGAGAGAGAGGGATCATGTTCAGCAGTGGCAGGAATGGGGTGCCTTTCTTACGGCTCCTGCTTCTTGTTCTTCCCTTTGATCAGCAGAGTCTCTAAGGTATAAAAATAAAATCAACGTCTCTCTTTAATGAGTGTTCCTATTTATGGGGATCCTTAGATCTGGATATTTTTTTCCTTTGTGCGTGATGCTATTTTTGAGTTGCATGTGGCTGGAAGCATGTCAGATGGAGGGGGTGGGGGAGAGGTGATGTTTCCTGTCACAGCTAGAGCGTGAGTTCTTGTCTGCAAGTTGGGGTGCTACTTGTTTCATAACTTAAGGGGATGGTTAGCATTCTTTTAATCCATTTTCAGATCATGGAAGGTTCCTGTTCTGACAGCGCCCTCGCTAAATGCAGAGAAATGGTCTAATGAAGCAATTTGGAGCACTAGTCCAGTTCATGTTCGTTATTTTTTTTTCTTTTTTCTTTTTAAATGTTAACATCTTAGATGTGCCATATATCTTAAAGTTGGAGTCTCATCCCCATACCACTTGTTGGCCTGGTCGGACCCTCTATTTACTAGCACCCACTTTTCCTGATAAGCAACGCTGGGTCAGTGCACTGGAGTCCATAGTCGCTGGAGGCAGAGTTTCCAGGGAAAAAGCTGAAGCTGATGCAGTAAGTATAAGCAGGGATATAGCCGGGGGTGGGGGGAGAAACAGGGATGCCACCACTCAGTGATATTCCAGCCCTCTTTTCTGGATTTTTCCACTTTTAAAAGGAAATAGAAAAAGTAAGCCTTTTAGTATACAAGAGGTATAAGGCAGTATTCTAGCCCATTGCCAAGTATTGTCTTAAACCAGCTTCTCACTTTTGGCTAACTTAGTTTAAATCCATTAACTGCAAACGACTGCTTTTAATGAACACTGTAGTGGCAATTATTTAACTAAATAAAAAGCATGACATTACTTTGATTTAGGTGCTTGCCGTTTAGTTCACGATGCTCCTTCAGGGTATTGTTAGGTGCTCCTTCTCTTCCCTCCCTCCTCTCCGTACATGTGCCATAATGTTTCTGGCTATAGGTCTGAATACATGATTGCTTAATTCTAACCAGACAGGAGAGAAGGCAGACCTGTCCTCGGTATGGTTGAGTGGAAGGAACAGATACGCTCATGTATCTTTTCCTTTGAGCAGTGGGGAATTTGCTGTCACAAAGCTGGAGCTCTAAGGAGGAGGAGATTTGCTGTTGTCCCTTAACAGCCATGAAGGGCTGCAGGCACACACTGGAGAGGCTTGGATTATGGTAAAGCAGATAGGATGAAGGATTCATTTGCTATCCTTATATCTGAGCCACCTGTTCTGTAAGGACATGTAGCAGGTCCAGGCATCACCATAGGTTCTTCATAGGCGGAATTAAAGTAAGTTTACTTCTAGTCATTTCTGACTTTTCCTCCCTGCTCTCCCTTTCTCATACACAGAAGCTACTTGGAAATTCTTTGCTGAAGTTAGAGGGGGAAGACCGTTTGGATATCAATTGTACATTGCCCTTCAGTGATCAGGTAATGGTGGCGTTCAGTACCTTACTAGTGCAGTGTCAGCCTGGAGAATAAACAGTCTAATTTCTTATAGGGAGAATGAGCTTAGTTCTGGATCTCCTCTTGAAGTTTTCTTCTTAAATTAGCTGGTTATTGCATTTATATTTAGCACCTTTGCAGCATCTTTCTGCATTTGTTGACTAATGTATTTATAAATTGCATTTGTAGGTAGTTCTGGTGGGTGCAGAGGAAGGTCTTTATGCCCTGAACGTATTGAAAAATTCCTTAACCCATGTCCCTGGGATTGGTGCAGTCTTCCAAGTGCACCTCATCAAAGACCTGGAGAAATTGCTCATGATAGCAGGTAGGGATCAGGAAAACACATTTCCCTTTTTAATGGCAAGCTCTTACTAGCTTACTCGCTAGTGAATTTGACCACATCAACTTGCCCTGTGACTACTATGGTAAATGTCACTCAGAAACTCCTGTGGTTCCTGAAATTGTAATGTGCATTGTTCCCTTTTGCTTTCAACCATATCTATGCATTTAATCCATAAGAGTTAAAAACTTGCCTTTTAAAAAACCCCTCGGATATTAGGAAACTGAATTCTGTAGCCAGTATCACTTTGCACAGCATTTCTGCACTGTTTTGGAATTGCTGCATACGTAGAGCCCTGGTTGTCCCTGAATGTTTGGCTAATTTTTTTCTAGTGCATGTGCCTTTGCATTTAACAACACAGAATTTCGTCTGCAGGGCATATTGTTTGGTTTTGGAATCATGCTGTTTTTGTAAGACACTTCTGTTGCTTTTGGATGTAAAAGTCTTGAACTCTGTTTTCATATCTGATCCTTCGACTTTTAATTGTTCCTGCCTCCTGAAGTTTAATTAATAGAATGAGTTCTAGTACTAATGTGACTAAATTAAGGTACATCTTGCAACCCAAACCATAAAGATACGGGCAGAAGGGGCCAGGGAGGGAGAGCTTTATTTCCTTTGCTCCTCCGTTTTGCTGCTTGGTCAGAGTTCTCCTTGTTTGGCTTAGATGCTGTTAACATGTCTGTGGTGCTGTTCTTACTCAGGAGAAGAGAGGGCTCTGTGTCTTGTTGATGTGAAGAAAGTGAAACAATCTCTGGCCCAGTCCCACCTGCCAGCTCAGCCTGATGTTTCACCAAATATTTTTGAGGCTGTAAAAGGATGCCATCTTTTTGCTTGCGGCAAGGTAGGATCTCCAAGCTCTGTGGTCATCTATTGGTAGAACGATCCCAGGAGCTTTTCGGTGTCATGTTGGGGGGACTTGCCAAGCCTTGTTTCAGACCATTCATTGCATTCAACAGCCAACTGGCATGTATGCCTGTAATAGTGGCTGTGGAGCAGGATGTGCAGGGTCTGCTCATAGGGAGTAGTGGGAATACTGGAGCATCTGCTGTTGCTCATTAATTTTGGTATTAGTAGTATATTAATAAGGTTGGTTAAATGATACCTTGGTCAGTTGCACTGTGTTAAGCTAGGAAGCGAATTTTGCCTTCACTGCAGCAGTGTCCAGGGATGGGCAAGAACTGGCTGATGAACTAAAGTTTGTCACGAATTTTGTCCGGTTTGCAGTTTGTGAAGCGATATTCACAAACTGAAGAATCACCACAAACTTCCACAAATTTTGGTGCCGTTTGTGGTGATTCAGAAGAGCATAAAGCAGGGGGATTGTCCCCTTTTGCTTTCAACCCCTGCTTGGAAACCCTTGTTTTCTGCTCCCCACGGCTTTTCATGGGGAGCACAAAACGGGGTTTAAATAGCTCGGTTTGCTCATTATACTCTCCCCAGCTGCAATTGAGGGGATTGAAAATTTAGATATCAGTATTTAGGGGAATTGTCCAATCTGTCTGTATAACCGTTGTATCTACTTGGTTACATATTATATATTATATGCTTCCTATGTGTAATTCTGCCATACGATAAATAAAATAAATAGTTTGCTTACATTGGTCAAGATGCTGATAATGGAATGAAGGCGAAACAGAAAGGAAAGCTGGAATAACATTGTTTAATTGAGCAAAGTTTGAGTCCAGTGGCACCTTCAAGACCAACAAAGTTTATTCAAGGTATAAGCTTTCATGTGCTCACAAACTTCTTCAGATACAATGAAATGGAAATTACCAGTCCATACATAAAGGTGAGCAGTAAATTAGCATACAGCATAATGAAGATGTTTAACAGTTTGGTGTAGTGGTTAAGTGTGCGGACTCTAATCTGGGAGAACCGGGTTTGATTCCCCACTCCTCCACTCGCACCTGCTGATGTGACCTTGGGTCAGTCACAAGCTCTGGCACAGCTGTCCTTGAAAAAGAGCAGTTTGTGTCAGAGTTCTCTCAGCCCCACCCACCTCACAGGGTGTCTGTTGTGGGGAGGGGAAGGGAAAGGAGTTTGTAAGCCGCTCTGAGACACCTTTGGGTAGTGAAGGGCGGGGTATAAATCCAATCTCTTCTTCTTCTTCTTCTTCTTCTAACAGAGTCAAATGCCGAGAGTGATCGACTGAGACCCTGCCTTTACGCCTCCATCCCTCTCCTCTCAAACATGGAGGCGACCTGACAGCATCTTCTTCTTTGAAGTGGGGCAACTAACTGGCTGTGCAGAGCTATCCTCCCTGTCCCCCCAGACCAGAGAAATGCATTCCAATCTACCATTCCAAAATACATTACATTCATCTGTTCATTATATTACATTACAACCTATTATTCTAATCTATTATTCCAAATAAGAAATAAAACTGTTGGTCTTAAAGGTGCCACTGGACTCAAACTTTGTTCTGCTGCTTCAGACCAACCCAGCGACCCACCTGAATTTATTGTTTAACTGAGATATTAGCAGCAATATTTCTTTTATGTAAATTTAGATTTGTTCAGAAATTTCTTCCAGTTTCAGTTTGTGTAAAAACCGGAATCCTTTGGGACAAGAATAACTGTGTTGACCTAAACAAATAGTCACTTTAATACTTTACAAGCTAATGCTGACTATTTTTTCTCTCTTGTAGATTGAGAATGGGCTGTGCATCTGTGCAGCCATGCCCAACAAAGTGGTTATTCTGCGCTACAATGAGAGCCTCAGCAAGTTCTGCATCCGGAAGGTAATGTCTGCTAATTCCATCCCATCAAGGAGAGCTGCTGCAATTGCAGCAGTGCAGGGACAATGTTAAACTTCCATGATGTTAATGTCTTTATGTATGTATGTATGTATGTATTTGATTTATACCCTGCCAGGGCAGGCTCAGGGCGGCTGAGTATCACAGCCACAACAACATGCTGGTCCAAGAGTTACTTAGTAGTGACCTTTTAGCTTCCTGCCAGTATAGACTGAGAATTGGGAATTTTTTTGTGTTCATTCTTTTGGTTTTTAAATTGTATTCCAGAGAACCTTGGATAAAATAAATAAATTTCCTCGGAAGCCAGTGTTTCCTCCATGTGTAGATCCCTAATGATGGATAAGCTTCCTTGGTACATAGCTTGCCCATTCTCCGTCATTCTGTTCCTGCTTTGTGCAGCTGCAGAGGAGAATGTCTTCTAGAACACAAACTCGTTAAATACAGAGCTCTCCTTGTGCTGCCTAGAATACATGGGAGTGGGTAGTGTCTGTGGCCAAAGAATTGGGTGCAGAAAGGATCCCTTAAATTAAGACTTCAAATTAAAACCACTGGTCCTTGGCAGCAAGTTGTACCGGTGTCTATGTCAACACAATCCAGATTCTGTGACTAGATTTAGTTACTGAAATTCCTGACTGTGATGAATCAGGATAGCACGTTTATTGCCAGCTGAAGTTCCTAAGCAGTCATCAGTGGGAACATCATAATAGAAACAAGACTCTACTGCTAAAGTTCTAAAAAGCACGAATGAGGGTTCTGAATCAGTTAAAAGGCTTTGTGATTCTGAATGTGGCACTTTCATTATAATACCTCAATTGGAGTGTTGTGTTCTGTTCTGGGCACTGTAATTCAAGAGGAATATTGCCATTGGAAGGATGCAGTGAGGATCTGAAATCCTTCCTGTCTCTGAATCTAATGGGATGTTATTTCCAGTAGCACCCCTGAAGCATATTCCTAAAAGTGAGATCATATGAGCCTTACATACCAAGTCTAGAAATCCCAGCTCTGTGGTGCATTAAGCGATTGAAGCCAAACAGATTCCAAGGGCAGCCACCGCCTCTGACCAACAAGCGACGTATTGTATTGGGTTAACCTGTCTAACCTAAACTTGTATACCTTTGCTTTATCTTTCTCTTCCAGGAGATTGAAACTTCAGAGCCCTGCAGCTGTGTTCATTTCACCAATTACAGCATCATCATTGGAACCAACAAATTTTATGAAATTGAGATGAAGCAGTATACCCTTGAGGGTAGGATTTTCTTGCTTATGTATCAGTTCTTACTGAGAAAGAGAGAATGCATGTGGTGGGATAATTAGCAGGCAATGGCTATTACCTTCCTAGCTAACCTTTCTGAATCAGTTGGTGCCCATGGGGCAAAACAGTCCTCAGGGAATCGGTTGACCCATGCAGATCAAAACTGGAGGTTGCAGACAACATTGACTCAAAAGTCAAGGCTAGAGCTGGTATAGGTCCAAAGGGGCAAGGCAGCAGCAATAGCCTTCCTCCCACCAACCCCTATCCCCATCCCAGGTGAAGTTTTCATTGTGACAAAAAATTCCTAAATTTAGCTTTAAAAAAATCAAACAGCAGTAGTGTGATACACCCTCTGATAAACTTCTGACTTCTGTAACAAACGTCTTGCTGAATAATACACATGGAGTATGCCTCTTTCAAGTGAGGCTGAGGCTCAGTGGTAGAAGATCTCTTTTTTGAACTGAAGGTCCCAGTTCAATCCAATCCCTGGACTATCTTCTGTTTATAGGTAATGTGGAAAACCACTACCTGAGACCCTGGAGAGCTGCTGCCAGTCAGTTTAGATAATATTGGCCTTGGATAGACCAGTAACCTGATTCAGTATAAGGCAGCTTCATGTATGAAAGTGGATGTTTGTCTGGTTTTAATTAAATGTTTTCCAGACAAGGGTTTTCATTGATCCATACTGAGTTAGGAGATGGAGTGACTGTGCTCCAGCAACCTTCCCTGATACAGATCTTTGTGTCCAAAACTGTATGTGAGGATCTGTGTGCTCTCACCCACTGAACAGATGATCGGGGGGGGGGGAGCGATAGAGTGAACTTCGCAGACGTCATTTCATAAAGTGAAAAATCCCAGGCTAGCAGTTAATGAATTTTAATGTGAAAGGGAGACTGATCTTATCTCTCTTCCCATGATTTTAGAATTCCTGGATAAGAATGACCATACCTTAGCTTCTGCTGTGTTTGCATCATCCACCAACAGCTTTCCAATCAATATCATTCAGGTGAATCCTACAGGGCAGAGGGAAGAGTATCTGCTTTGCTTTCATGGTAAGTCTGGCAGGTTGCTCTTGGCCTGGCCTATGCATGTCATGTGCAGTCCAGGATTCTTCTGGCACTGATTTTGAGGGAGTGATGTGTCCATCATGGTGTAGTTCAAAAACACATTATTGCTCAGTAGCCAACTGGTGAGATTGTAAACAATAAAGGATGTTGCCATAACAGTTGTTTGTCCTGTTGGGTCTGGTCAGGATTTTGTTGCTGTTTTTCTGGATAGTATTATGCATTATTCATATAGCAACTAAAGGGCGGGATGGTATCTCCAACCCCTAAGGTAGTATGTTTCAGAATCTCACTAATCTTTAAGTTAGGGCACCCACAGTGATGTTTCCTGTGTCAAGGAGCAGTGGGAAGTATGGGCATAATTGTGCCCCTCTGTGGGCAGAAAGGGATATGAGCAGTGTGTTCTAGCCAGAGAATCCAGAGCCATGTCTCCCTCCCTACTGCTCCCTGGCACGAGGAGGAAGGCCAAGTGAAAAGTGCACCTTCCGGGTAATAGATTTCTGCATCAGAGGGTGAGAAGTGTGCCACTGGCTTCCCTCATAGTGGGTTGGTTCCTGGGTAAATCACTCAGAGGAGGCTAAAATAATGAGTACGGGGATTTGGCAAAAGCATTTAGCAGCCTGCAGCTCTATTTGAATATGCTGGATGCTGCCTCAATTACCCATTGTTGTTGCTAGATTTGAAATAGATTAAGGGGAATTCTCTTGGACCATGCCATTTTAGAGCCTGCATTGATTTATTAAAATTCGGTCATTTCTGGAGTTCAGAGTTCATACATGGGCTTTTCTTGGGTGCCCAGACCTGCTAAATTTTGAAAATATCAAGTATATTTTGGTCCATGCTCTAGGCCTTTCCAAAGTAATTTATTCCTCTGTCCAGTATAATTTGCAATTGCTGTTGCATTAAGAATAACTGAATTCCTGACTCGTGGCAGAAGCATACTTTATTTTTTCTAAGAATAACCTATTTGTAGAGGAAGACTTGTGGCAATTTAAAAGATGTCAGAGATCTACGTTTATCTGATGACCCGTAGACTTTGTGGAGTAGGTCTTTCCCACTGCTCCCTTCTGCTGCAGCCCATTGACCTCGTACTCCCAAATTTTGTTCCTGGGTCCAACAGACCCTCAGGCACAGCCTGAGGGACAAAGTGGGAGGTCTGTAATTGGAGGAGGGAATGGGTCGAAATTGCCACACTCTCTTCCGAAGACTTAAGTGCCCTTACGTTTTTAGAACTATGGTTGAATAGATGCCATTGTGGCATCATGGTCTGTAAGATGCCACAAATGTCCTTTCAGCTTTTGCTGCAACAGACAAGAGCAGTAGCTGCATTAGAACTTGAGCAGAATTGGGGTTGGCTGTACCTCAAGGCCGACAGAGGAGAGTTCCTAAGGCTTGGGGGGGGGGGGAGTCAGCAATTTCTGCTTGGCCTTCCACTAGTTGTTGTTACTGCCTAGAAGGCAGAACAACCCATTTTCCTGGTTTCTTCTACTCCAGGCTTCTTTTAAAAACAAGCAAACAAGAAATGTGCTGCAAGCCACAAATGCCCTACATATAGGGCTTTCTAAATTGCAGCCTGGGGGAGGAATGTTGCAGGGGTTTAGAAAGCCCTGTAGAGTATGCATGGTTTGCAGCACTGATCAGAGGCCTGTGGGAGAAGAGTCAAGGAGGCTCTTTGGGTGTGGTGAATCCTCAAAATGAGTTGAGATGGCACTGAACAGAATCATTGATTCTCTGCAGAGTTTGGTGTCTTTGTCGACTCCTATGGGAGGCGGAGTCGCTCAGATGACTTGAAATGGAGTCGCTTGCCTTTAGCATTTGGTAAGTCCTGTGTAATTTTTTTTTATCCATTTCATTGCACCGTGTTCTGGGTTCTGAAATGCTGCAGGATTGTAGAAATAGCTGATAAAATAGTCTCTCCTTTTTTGAAAGAAGCCGCAGCACAATTTTTAAAAAGAGAATATTGAGTCTAAATGGACACATTGACCTTTCCGGATTAAGAACCAAAAGTGATAAGATGTGAAAAATTAATTGGAGACTTTATGACAGTAGAATTTTTTACTGTACCTTGAATATATCGGAAACTCTGGAACATCTGACCTTTTCGTGTCAGAGGAAAAGTGAGAACTTTTTGCAGTTTATAATGGATTTTGTAACTTGCTTGTGTTTGATACTTAATGGTATGGATGTTAGCATAAAAATTGTTAAGCATCTTAAAGGAAGAACAACCTAGTAGGGCCTCCAGGCCAAATCTGCTTCCTAATTGCAATTGCCAGTTTAGAGGGGCAAGTGCAGTATGTGAAGGAACTGGCAACTTTATTATTCTACCCCACTACTTTGTTTAGTTACTAGATCTTCAAGGCAGTTGACAGTCTTGGGATGACAGCATCCGGGGTATTAGGCCAGGGATTTGGTAATGGGACTCGCTTTAGCCCACCATCAACCATCCTTTCCTCAAAGAGACTGTTTGTAAAACTACCTAGAACACCAAACCTTATTAAATAGTTGGGTATTCAAACAACATGTTAATGAATTTTACTGGCGCTTGAACTGTCATAAACTGTGGAAAGTGTAGATAGAAAAAATCAAGTCAAATATTGGATTCAGGATTCAGTGAGCACGCTAAGAACCTTTCCGCAAACAGTAAGATTGCTTGCATAAGGATTGACTTGCATAATTCATTTTTGAATGACGACGCTAGGTTTCCTTGGAAGAAGCTGGAGTATTTCAGTGCAGAGGTGACAGCTGACTACTCTCTGGCTTTTGATGATGGTGGATAGGGTGGCAAGAAGAGATCTGGATAAGCAGTAATTGTGTGTGGACGTCAGAATATGAATGGGGAGGGGCTGAAGTCCAAAGCTCCCCCTGCAAATACCAAAGCAGTTAGAAAAAGAGCTCCACAACCAAAAGACTTCGAAAATAGATTTTCATTTACATTAATGCCACCAGAAAGGGGTGGGTGGGATGGATACATACAGAGATATATAAACATAGAATATATACACATGTGAATATATTTTTAAACATATTCTAATATCATGCTAATATTCTGGATCCCTTCCAGTCCATTTTTTGCCCTGCCCATGGGATAGAGATGGTGCTGGTCGCCTTAGTGGATGACCTCCGGAAACACCTGGATCGGGGCTATTGATACTTCTTGATCTGTTGGCAGCATTAATATGGTCTGTTGACCCACCACCTTGCCGATGTGGGGATAAGGGGGCTTGCCTTGCAGTGGCTGACCTCCTTTCTCCAAGGTCGGGGACAGAGGGTGGCACTGGGGGGGGGGATTATCTCAGCAACACCTGCTAGAACGTGGTGTGATGCAGGGGTCAATTCTCTCCCCAGTGCTGTTTAATATCTACATGCGCCCCCTCGCCCAGATTATCTGGAGGTATGGGCTGGGTTGTCACCAATACATGGATGACACCCAGCTCTGTCTACTGATGGATGGCCACCTGGACGGGGCATTACAAGCTATGGCTGGTTGGTTACAACAGAGCAGACTGAAACTGTATCCATCGAAGATGGAGGTTCTGTACCTGGGTCACGGGAAACTGGGATCGGGGATCCAACCTTTGACATGGCCCTGTCGGAGGTGGTGTTGAAGGTGAAGAGCTTGGGGGTACTCCTGGGTGCCTCACTAACTATTGGGGCCCAGGTTGCCGCCCCTGCCAGGTCTGCCTTTTTCCATCTGAGACAGATCAGGCAGTTGGCCCCATATCTCACTCCCCAGGATCTGGCTACAGTGACCCATGCAATGGTCACTTCCAGATTAGATCATTGTAATTCTCTCTATGTGGGTCTGCCCTTGATTCTGCTCCAGAAACTGCAGCTGGGTGCAGAATGCAGTGGCACGGGTACTGATGTTGCTGCCTGTGCGGGCCCACATGCGCCTGGTGCTGCACGAACTGCACTGTGGCTGCCTATTGAGTACCGAATCTGTTTCAAGGTGTTGGTGCTTACCTTTAAAGCCCTATACGGCCAGGGGCCCACATGTCTGTGAGACCGCCTCTCCCTCTATGAGCCCCGAAGGGCTTTACGGTCTGCCAATCAACATCTTCTGGTGGTCCCCAGCCCCAGGGACGTCCGTCTTACCTTGACTAGGGCCAGGGCCTTTTCAGCCCTGACCCCTACCTGGTGGAATGCACTCCCATACGAGATCAGGTTCCGCAGGGCCTGTAAGATGGAGCTCTTCCGCCAGGCTTTTAACTAAGGCAACAGACATCCTTCCTTTTTTCTGGGCCTCCCCTCAGCGGGTCAGAACTGCAATAAACTGGACTGCTTGCACCAGATGAAGGATATTGTTGTATTTTATTGGTGTTTTAATTGTGTTAAATTTTGCATAGTATTTTTTATCATATTTGATGTAACACACCCAGAGCCCGCTATGCAGGGAGGGCGGGATATAAGTAAAATAAAATAAATAAATAAATAAAGGTGCAATCAGGAATCCATATTCAGTATTATTTTATGCACAGTGTAAAATGTGTATATGATCAACATCTCAGGCCATATATTACATTACAGAAAACGTTTGGTCTCCCCTGGCTTCTGGAAGGCATTTTCAGTTCTTCAGGAAAGCCCCCTCCCTTTGGCAGGGTTTGTCTCTGCTCCACATGTTCCCACTGTCTCAAGAAGCAGAGCCTAGACACAGTTTGTGTCTCTGGTGACTTTGTACAATTTTTTTTCTTACCCGCTTCCTCCTCCTGACATCTTCAGCTTAAGGATCCTTCATATGGCCTGGGAGGGGGGAGAGTTTGGTAGTATTGGCGTCCCTTTAGCTGGGACTTCCATAATGTCTTGGCCCTGAGCCAAGGGATGCAACAAGACGCTGAAGAACCTAGCAACACAATGGCAGGAGATCTGGAGACACCGTTTGTCCTGACCCTCATTCAATCTCTTCCCACCCTTGGAAGGAGGAGGCAGAGTTGCAGTATGTTTCCAGCAGTTCCTTTCTCCCTGGGATGCAGCAGTAACTCTTCTTTCAACTTCTTTCCACTGGAATACAAGGAGATGTCAGAATCACAATCCTCCAGTTTATGAGCTTGCCGAAGGGGCTCTTCTGGTCTGATTTGGAGGCTAGGGAGTCCCTTTCTTTGCCCTAGAAGAATCCTTTTTCTTTTATTCCCTTAGAAGCTCATTGATTAACAAATCTTGAACAGCAGAAGATTCTCATTCCTCATTTTTGGATGCTAGGGCTAAAAGGACTGAAAAGAATTTTTTCGTTGCCAGAGTGATTGTAGGATCCTTGTTACGAAGCAAAGGAGACAGTTTCCAGGGTGTTAGGGGGACTTAGAGGAATCAGTCTAGGACTGGCTCCCACTCCAGAAGGCGGGGCACTCCCTGGGGATTTAGAATGTCTTCCCGAAACCACAGGGAGCAGGAATTTACAGGAAAGGATTCTTTTTCTTCCTTTCAGTCTGGAGCCAGGTAGGTAATGTTCTTCTACTACAAATTCCTAGACTAGATCCACTAACACTTGTACTTGGTGCTGTTGCAGCCTACAGGGAGCCTTATCTCTTTGTGACGCACTTCAACTCCCTTGAAGTGATTGAGATTCAAGCACGTGCTTCCCTTGGGTAAGTGGATGCCCTGCTTGCATTTGCATTTCCATAATCCGGGCGGGAATATCAGTCTTGGATCTTGCTCGGAGGGTTAGCAGTCCAAAGACACGGTTTCATTCCTTCTTCCTCTCAGCACTCCGGCTCGAGCCCACTTGGATATTCCAAGCCCTCGCTATCTGGGGCCAGCAATTTCATCAGGGGCAATTTATCTGGCCTCTTCCTACCAGGACAAACTAAGAGTTATTTGCTGTAAGGGGAACCTAGTAAAGGAATCAAACAATGAACACCACCGAGGATCCTCTACTACGCGCAGGTAGGAAGCCATTATTAATATGAATAGTATAGGGAGGAAGGATTCATGACATATGTATTATATGATGCTCAAAGCTTAAGGGAGAAATTCTGGGTCCATGCCCCAAGGAGCCAACAAATTAAAGTTTGGCAATGGGGAGTACAGCAAGGGGAGAAGAAGAATTGATAATGGGATGATTAATGAGCAGATGTGGCTGCATTTACTTTAGGTATCAGTGGGAGTGGAGATGAACACTTGAGAGGGTTTTTATAGAAGACGGCTTTGAGAAATGATATTGAAGGAAGAGGCCGTGCTACAGAGGTTCCTGGCAGGAAGAGTTCTAGGCATAAGAACAGGCAGTCACTAGAGGGAGCAAGAGATCTCTTTGGTAGAATGATGAAAAGAGCAGGATAAATGTCTGCCACAGATATGAATACAATGGGAGAGTAGGAAGACTGAATGAAGGCCACAAAAAACTGTGAAGAGGCAGGTGAAGAATCTGAATACAGAAGGAGATGAGAACCCATAAAAGGATGAGGTAGAATTCAAGGGTTTTGAGTTTTTTGTTTGGTTTGTTTTTGCAAGGAAGGCGGAGGTGTTATAAGAGAAGACTTAAGAAGGAACACCAGTGCATAGACCTGAATTTTAGTTAGGGAGTGGGGAGACTCAGGCTCAGTTTCCCACTCACAGTGAAACTCACTGGGTGACCTTAGGCCAGTCCCCCTCTCGCAGCCTAACCTACCTCACAGAGGATAACAAGGAGGAGGGGAGAGACCCATGTATGTCACCCTGAGCTCCTTGGAGGAAGGCCAGAGTAAAATATACCAAATAAACAAACATAGGAGGCCAGATGAGGAGTTTTAGTTTTGGACATCCTGAGTTTAAGACAGTTGTGAGAGGTCCAAGTAGTAGTATCAGGGAAACATTGGGAAGAAGTCTGGGGTAGAAAGAGAGTGAGCCAGGTGTCACCAGGAAGGGGATCCCTGAAAGCTGTGGGAGTTGATGTTACCCAGTGTTCAAAGAAAATAACAGTTGCTCAATAACATATGGAACCCCAGCAAAGAGAGGCAAGGCTGAGGAAGACCTGTAGTTGAAACACTGTGGAGGAGAAATGTCATGGGTACAAACAGAATCCCTAGGATCTGGGAGACATCAGTGAAAAAGCATGCAGTTGGCTTTTATCAAGGTGAGGGCTAAGCCAAGGCCCATAGATACAGCAGCAAGATGCTGGTTCTTTTAGTGAGGACAGATTCAGTAGAGGGCTGAGAGTGGAAGCCTCTCTTCAAACAAAAAGGTAAGCTATTGGGAGTAAATTGTAAATCTAGACATTTGAAGGTGAAGCGTAGAAGGAGTCAAAGTGTAGGCAGAGCTTTTTGAGAATGGGGGGACTATTTATGTTTAGTTGGAGTAAGGAAGCTGCAGATGTTGATACGGTGGGACAGATGGTAACCAGGTGGCAGAGTGGGACCTGCCATCTACAACAGAGCAATCTGTTCCCCATGCTCAAACACTACCTTTGCAGAGGATAAATTGTACGACTAGTTCGTTCAGACAACACTTGTTGGGTTTATTATTAAACTCTGTCATGGTTTAGTAAAGCACTTTTCAGCAAGGGAAGGCAGGATTATGTTACTTCTGTAAATAAAAACATAACTTTAAGGTTTTTGTCACTCAGCTGTCCACGTCCATTGTTTTTGAATGACAGCAGCCCGAATAAGAGAGGTCCCCCAACATATAACGAGCACATAACCAAGCGGGTAGCATCAAGCCCCGGACCTCCGGAAGGTCCAAGCCACCCTCGAGAGCCAAGCACACCCCATCGCTATCGAGAGGGAAGGACGGAGCTGCGTAGGGACAAGTCTCCTGGGCGTCCACTAGAGAGAGAGAAATCTCCTGGCAGGGTCCTGAGCACCCGCAGGGAAAGGTCCCCTGGGAGGCTGTTTGAAGAGACCAGCAGGGGACGAATGCAAGTGGGGGGTGCAAGGACTCCCCTCTCCCAAGTCAACAAGGTAGGTTGTAGATTTGACTGAGGGCCTCCTGTTCTGTTATGCATTTGAACCTCACCGTTTTAAAATGTAGCAAATGCCAAAGTGTGAGATTGTCCCACCTAATGAAAAATCTCTTTCATACAGAGCAATGTTATTGTGATCTCTTACAGAAAGCGGGGGGGACAGAGGGATAGAAAAGCCCTTGACAGGAATGAGGAGGCTGAGAAAAACTTTGGAGGAAATTCACACTACCTGTTCCAGAGACCTTAAAACACTATTGAACTAGTAGCCTCCTTTATTCTTGGAAAGAGCAATCTAGGGCTCCTGAAAAGAATGCAGCGTCTAGAAACTGCAGAGTTCATCTCCTAAAATTGCCTGTCTTTTCCCCCCCTCTCCCCAAAAACAGGTCTGGGACCAATCTTCAGTATAAGCTACACAAGCCACCCTCGACCTTGAACTGCAGGAAGAACCAAGGAAATGTACTGAGCCAACGCACCTTCTGACTGGGCTGTCCAGCAACCCAACCCAATCGCCATTGGGCCCAAGACAGATTGGGCAACAGGATCCAAATCCATCAGGACTTGAGTTGCTTGCAAGGACTGTCTGCATCTCGGTTTATTTTCCTGCAGCTTCCTGCAGTTGGGTTCTCCTCTCTCCCCGCACCCCCTCTTTTTGGGCACTTTGTACTACCGTTGCTCTTTCAGGCAGTTCATGAACTTTTTATACTTCGCTTTTAGCCTTTTACCAGCCCCATCAAGGAAGTTGGACGGGATGAGGATCTTATCCCAAGTCTGAAAAGTGGCTATCTGCATTTAGGAAAGATGCTGGAATTCTGAGAAGGCCTTGTGACCAGCACAGGTCATAGCAATTGTGTCTTGGTACCCAGCATCATTGGCTTCTGCTGAAGAGCTTTAGAGAAATCCTGATCAATTTTGTTCATCTGCTGCTTCCAAAGCCTTTTGGAATTTTAGTATTCCCAGAAAAGTCGCCCTAAGTGCAGCTCTGTGGTCAGCTGGGTTATGGGGAAGGGAATGCCCTGTTTTAGCTATATCCCCAAACATCCCTTGATCACATGGAAGTGGTCACACTCCAATCCCTTCTCCCACTGTATTAAAGCAGTACAGAGGCTTAAGACCTCCCCTACCCAGGTTTTCTGCATGGCAGCTCCCTGCATGCTTACTGCAACACCACCATCCTGGCTGCGATCTCCTTTTCAGTTGCTTCGCTAGATATTGTATCTTGTACCTCCCGTGTTAACGAAACTGAAGCCTTTATAGATTATGCTGCAACAATAACCATCATTGTTTACTGGGGAAAGTGGCACTGAAGGAGAGCGACTGAGCTTACAGTTCTTGATCACATGACAGAACTTTACGAGGCATGACGACATTTCCATCCCCAGCCAGCGCTAGACAGGATCCTGTTTGCAAACAGTATAGTACTGGATATTGGCCAAAGCAAAGCTATGCCACCTTGCTCCAGTGGCACAACCAGCGCTCAACCATTCTTAATAAGAAACCACTCTTAAAACATGAGCAAGAGCAGTGGGGAAAAAACCCCTCACACTGTGCTGAAAAGCAAAAAAACCTTTCACGGTGTGGCCATGCCTTTTTATACACTGTAAAGAATCGCCCTCTCTGGTAGTAGAGGACATAGGCAACTTAATAGCTTGGCAAATTCCAAACATCTCTCCATCCTTCTGCCGATTGCAAGACCTTTGCTGCTTCTTGCTCTTGGGTGTTGAGCGCACCAAGCCAAATTTACTTCCAAGTTAGGCTTTGGCCATTTAAATTTGCTTTAGCCACATTTCTCTCCAAGTTGGCAAGAGCAAGCCAGCCCTTCTCTTCTGCTTGTTCCTTTTTGCCAGCTGGTGCTGCCCTACTGGAGAGACGCCTAAATCTCCTCTGCTTTCATCAGTGCCCTTCTGGAGGGTCTTGTGGATAACAGGGTCTGGTCTGTTGCGTTATCGGGCTATTTTATACCAGATGGTTTGTCAGGAAACATGCTGAGATTTCTGCCTCCGGGTCTGGGTGTCCTGAAAGGTATTTAGGTCTTTGCATCTCATGGAAAAGTCCCTCGTGACCTGAAAACTCGGCTTGTCGAGTCCTGAGAGTGTATATCTTGTGTCTTGTTTGTGAAATGCTTCCTGCTATAGAATAGCTCAAAGGACTGTACATATTTACAAGAAACTTTATATTCGTAAAAAAAAAAAAAAGAAATCGAATCAGTTTCTACTTTTTTATTGTAAAGTGTGCATTTTTTTCAAAGCGCTAGCCCTTTGTTTTAATTGTGGTTGCGGAAAGGCATCTTCACGCACTGAAGGGGCCTTGTCCTAGTCCTCCACAATCCCATCAAGAAATATTGTAACATTTTAAATTTGCAAGCAGACGCTTGTTAGCATTAAATGAGGTCTTAGGCATTATTAAGAGTACAGGATTTGTCTTCATTACTTTTTATTGCAGACAAGGCAAAAGAAACAGGAATAATTCACAGTCCTCCTGGAAAGTATTGAACTTGTTGTTGACAAATAACCAAATAAAAAATTAATTCACTTTACTGACCTGCACGGTGCAGTGACCTTTTCCTTCACTCTCAGTTGCCAGACGTTACTCTGTGTGGGCTCTGCTTCAGCTGTTGTCATCTGAAGGCATATGGATGAACTAACCATCAAAACAGCCTCCCCCTTAAATGCAGAACAAAGAGCTGTACTGTCTTCTAAAATGCAGCCGCAGTAACTGCAAAACTTCACTCTTCTCCTCTGATCCAGTCAGTCACCTGTGTTTGAAATGCTGAGCAACTTAGCAGTCTCACTGGCAAAGGTTGACTCAAACAGCACTGTCCAAGAATTACAGAAGGACCCGTTTATTACCTCACCCTTTTCACACCTGAGGCTGTAGAACCCTAAAGCGGCTACTTTTTAAAAACTTAATGCTACTACAATTTAGGCTGGACATCTCAAAATGAGTAACCCTCAGACTACAGTGTAAGTACTTAAATTTTTAAACCCAGCTAGTTTTATACAGGGTTTGAAATATTCTTCTGCTGGGCTGGCTTTGTGTGTATATTACAAACTAGCAGTTTACAGGAGCTCAAGTGTAGCTCCTGCTGCATCCAAACTTCTCTCAAGATGCTTTGGGCAGATTGCCAGGAAGCTAACCCCTCCCTCCCCTCCACATATAGCTGCTCACTGATGCTCTGCATAAAAAGTGCTTTGATTTCTGTTGTGCCTAATCTTGAATGTATAAATGAACTGCAAGCTTGTTTACAAATGTTCCTTTATTTTTCTTTTTAATGTGCACAAAAATATACTACTTTAAGATTCATTGCTTCAGTCCTGTGCATGAGAGTTTATAACAAATTACTCGGAAACCAGATGAGTAAACAAAATAAGCATTCACTTCTCCTCCTCACCACCAAGTTCCCAAAGCTTACACCCTTGAGTGTACCAAAATATATTTTGAAAACAGCGGCATAAGGATGGAATGAGCAGGGCTGCGTGTACTCGGCTGAAAAAGAATTATAACTCTGCACTCTTTATCGATTATGCGAAGATGTGCATACCTCTACAGGTTTATCATTTTGTTTTTGTTGGGAGTGAGACGGGACAATATTCAACGCTAGATCTTAAATTTTATTCAGCTGTCCCTTTGGTTTCTGAATCTTCATCAGATAAGGCTCATAGAATGTCAAGCTTACCTTTGCATTTTTAAGAATTAGAAACTTGCCCTTTTTGTCTTTAAATGAAAGCTTAATTGTCATGGAGGAAACTAAGGCTATCCCCCTTCTCCCAGTCTAATTTATTTAAAATATACCTTGCTCCTCCCAGCCAAGGTTCTTGAGAAAATATATAATTCCTTCATTAAGGAGTACAAATAATAAAATAAAAGCAGTAAAAATAGTAAGGTAAAGGTTTCCCTTGCTCAAAAGCCAGTCGAATCCGACTCTAGGAGGTGGTGCTCATCTCCGTTTCCAAGCCGAAGAGCCAGTGCTGTCCAAAGAGATTTCCATGGTCATGTGGCCGGCATGACTAAACGCCAAGGTGCATGGAACGCTGTTACCCTCCCACCAAAGCGGTACCTATTTATCTACTTGCAATTTCTTGCTTTCGAACTGCTAGGTTGGCAGGAGCTGGGACCAGAGACGGGAGCTCACTGTCATGCGGCACACTCGGGTCTCGAACTGCTGAGCTACTGACCTTCCAGTCTGCAGCTAAGCATCTTAACCACTGAGCCACCGCAGCTCCCTAGTAAAAATAGACTACTGTTTATGGGTCACAGATAGTAACTTTGCTAATGCTGCTTTTATCTTTTTATTCACACCATGAAATAAGCACACTGCTGAAAGGTCGGGGAGAACACCTTTAGTTGTGCCATCTCTACAATTACTAAGATTGGGGCACACAGTGGGGCCTGTGTCAGAAGGTGCAACTGCCCCCCTTCGTGTTTTATGGCTCCTATGCCAACCTCCAGTGTAGTAGGGAAATCAGTAAGTAGCTTCATATGGGAGCACATGAAACTTAAGATATCCCAGTGCCACACTGTTTATGGCTGTAAGGAGAAGGCAAAGCTCTTTGACCTATACCTGGAACTAAATTTGTAGCCTGCGATGTGTGCAAAATAATCTCTACCTGCCAGGTACCTCTCAGCCATGTTCTGAACCAAATGAAGAATACTATAGTCAACCATCTTGAGAGATCTAGGGAAATCAACAGAGGTGTGCTCTGCCATGGGGTATGTCCTCAGTTGGTCCTCCCCCTAGTGCAGCATCCTGTTTCACATAATGGCCAATCAGTGGCCCAGCAGGAAATATAGGAGGCAAAGCCAAAGCAGAGGGATTAAGTGTTACCTCTGAATTGGTGCTCTGTACTTACAGGGATTTTTATTCCTCAGAATACTAGTGTGGTTTATCTCCCCCCCTCCCCCCGGTTTGGCAGGGGAGTTAGTAGTTTACAACAAGCATATATAAAGACGGGTGTGTGGGGATTTTTTGCATCAGATAGACACCCAGCTATAGTCTTTTTGCTTCCCGAATGAAATCATGAGACTACTGTTATACTTATCCTTCATCTTTTTATACTTCTCCCCCTGACACTCCCTCATCTTCAACCAGTAGCCAAGAACACCTTCCAGCGACTGTTTCTCTGTATCTCTTTTAAGAGGTGTGAAGTTTCCTCAGCAGTGCTTCTACCCCCCCCCCCAGCTTTCATACAACAACAGGGTGTGGAAGGAACAGGTTATAAGTGTAGTTTGATGGGAGGGGGGCAGATCCTAATTTGAACACCTCTGAGATATATGGGTGCAAATTAACATTAGTCATTCATACCACAAATGCTTTTATTGTTAACAATTCTGGAAAGGACTAATACTACAACAGAGAACAAGGGTGGACGTGAAATACGGTTCCCCACAGCAACGTGGGAGCGTGTATACGTAGCCATAGACCCATTAAAGCAAAACACATCTGCCCAGGATCAGAGGGCTGCTACAGAATTATGACGCCACACGGGCTCACTTGGCTAAAAGGCACAAGCCGGCTCCTTAGCAGGCTTGGGAGTGTCTGCATCTTGAGCCCCCGGCACATTCACTCACTGGCATTAGAAAAGAGGCAGGCCGTTTTCTCTCTCTTTTTCACTTCTGGCTGGGGTGGTCCTTTGAGCAGTTAGTTCTCTGCCAAGTACTGCAGCAAATGAAATCAGCCATTTTTAGGGGAGAGATCCTCCCCCTGGAGTACAGTAGCACCCTCTCTGCAGGTGGCAGTCTTTGGGAAAGAGATGGACTGTGTTTCTTGTCACACAGAATGGCTTGGGAAACACATGCATGATTAATAGCCCAAGTGGAAGCGGGGGAGGGCTTGTAGAGAGCTAGGGGGGTTGGTCCCAGACCTCTGCAGTAACTTGGACCCCTTCCAGCTGACATGATAAGTGCTGCTATTAGAAAATCAGACCCACCAATTTAGAGCTGTCAGCTCTGTTACGATAAATTATAAGATTAATCGGTTGCCTCACAGTACTTCCTGGAAAACATAACAGAAGCCCACGGTCTCTGCCAGCACTTTGAAGCTTGGCAAAGATTTGGAGAAGAAAGGCTATGATCTGGGGGACAGGGAAGAACAAGTGAATGCATCTGAGTTTGACCCAAAGAACTTTAACAGAAAGGGCTTCTCTCATGCACCTACTGAAGAATGAACCAGTGGAAGTGCTTTTGGGACTTCAGCACTCATGAGTAAGGTACACAAATTACCATCCCTTAAAACTGGCAGAGCTGTTCTGAGTGTGCTAATGAAGGGCTCCCCCACCGCCAATGCTCTAAACG
The DNA here is from genome assembly GCF_001447785.1 of Gekko japonicus. Taxonomy (NCBI): domain Eukaryota; kingdom Metazoa; phylum Chordata; class Lepidosauria; order Squamata; family Gekkonidae; genus Gekko; species Gekko japonicus. Next base: position 1,627,994 of record NW_015175359.1, read on the forward strand.
AAATGTTCTCAGCAGCTTGTGCATATTTTTTTTCTTTGAAAAACAAGCAATCGGGGACTGGTCCATTTTTTAAATTCCACTGGCGGGTCAGCAGTGGGCCTGTGTGTTGATTAGAAGAACGTCCACAGCAGGAAGGAGAGAGCAAGGCAGCTATGCAATAGATCTGGACTTTAAAAAAAATGGTATGACTTGAGAGCAAGTCTGCTACTGCTTCACCAAAGTGGATGGTCTTTGGGTTTGATTGTTTTTTGGTTTGTTCCCTCTGCTACTCCACAGACTAGGCAGCCTGGGTACTAGTTCATATGGGCTTATACAGCAAAGTAGTCACGTATTTCTTCTTGTAACGGTGGGTGGCACTGAGCACCATCACCCCATCCTAGAGAAATGAGAGACATGTATGAATACAGATTGGAATGTCTAGTGAGAGACAGCTGGCCAGACTGAACCCCCCCCTTTACCTTGATGGACAGTGCATACAGGTGATTCAACATGACATGGTTAGGCTCCGGAAGCAGAGCAGGATCACACTAAAGAGGAGGACAGAGCAGATGGCCACTATTCACACACACAAAACCTTTATTGGCATGAAAGCACAAAAAATCATGGAAATACAGGAAAATACTAAGAAGCATCAGTCACTTGCACTTGGCTAGGGAAGCCTCGTCTTCTGATTGCATAATATAAAAATTTTGCAACAGCCTCCATTATTTTGCGATTAGAATTAAACAGAAGAAAGTGAACAATTGAGTCATCAGAGTGCCAGCTCTTACCCTCTAGAAATGGAGTAATAAAACGAGATTGGATATCCCTATAGAGAGGGCAATGAAGTACGGTATGTGTAGTGGATTCTATATCTTTTAGAGAGTGAGGGTGGCCACTATTCAGAAACTGAATGCCAGAAGAACCATCAAATCCGCAGGGGGAACCCCTTGAGCTTCTGCCAGAGACATATTTGTATGGATTTCTAACATTCATGGTCGCAGCAAAAGCTTTCAGGCCTTCTCACAATATGCTGCTGCCTTTATTTTCGTGTTGGGAATTCCACATCAAAATATGCTGCCCTTTCTCTGACATGGTGAGTTTAAATTGGGAAGGAGGGGTGCTCTCCAAAGAAGAGATGCCCCACAACCATCCATGAGACTACTATACCTGCTTAACCACCAAGGGCCCACGGTCTAAAGAACACACCTCTCTACTCACCGATATGCCCGTGTCTTTGTTTAGGATAACCTGCAGCAGATGTGGAGGAAGAATAGGGGGAGACTTGAAGCGCTCCTCTGGCTTACAAATATAGGGATCCTGGTGATAGGGCCCGGGAGGGGAACTTGACAGCTCTGCACCAAAGAGAGGCAACAGGTTAACCTCTGATTATTTGTCAGCTTATTATAAACAATAATCCATTTCACTGCAGTAGTCTGATGCAGCAGCACAAAACAGGGTGTCCAACATTGACAGTTGTGGTTGGTAGTTTGCTTTTTAACTAGAAATTTTTGCCCAGGTCAAGTCCAGAACCCTCTAACTGGAACAGATGAAAAAAATTGGCAATTATTCCCAAAGGGCATCTTTTGCTTGTCTGGGGTAAGGCACAACGTAATGTCTCCGGTCATGGCACAAGTCCAGTAAAGCTGAAAAGGTAGCATCAGCACTGGCAACTGCACCCAAGTCTGGCACCATGACAGCTGACTGACATTTGACACTCTCAGCCACTGGGGCCGTTCCTGTTTAGAACCCGCAGACTGGGGAGGCATATGGGAGTATGCCAAGGGATGCCCCATCCCCTCTTTGAGTTGTGAGAAGTCAGAAAAAAGAGCCCCTTTGCTCCACTGCCATCTATCTCTGTTTGCAAGTCTGCCTCTCGATTCCTGTGTATGGTTCCTTAATCCTCTGGAGAGAAGCCATCAGCCTTGCCATTTCTTACTCACCTACAGCAAGCAAATAAAGCCTGCCCAGAGCTCCCACCACAAATTACCCCGTCCTGGCAGTCACTTGGCAAACACAGAATGAGCCTCAGGCTTCGCCCTCTTCTACCAGAGAGAATGTGGGATCACTAGTCCTGCTGCATTCCCTTGGTCAGATAAAGTGGCTGCTGTTCCTACGGCGCTTGTAAAAGGAGGAGGAGGAAGGAGCCAAGCAACTGAAGCACAGAGGGGGTACCTGGCTACTCAATATTTATTTGCAAATCTTGCATACGTGACATCCAGAAAGCAAAAAAAATTATTTCCTGGGCTGGCATTTGGAAAGGCAACAAGGAGAGGCCCTTTCCTGCAACTTGCTCTATGTGAGAAGTCTCAAGCAGTGTGTACAGCCACACTGTCAACCCTGCATGCAGAATGACCCCACTGATAGAAAAACTACTTCCATGTGGGAGAATGCAATTCCTCAAGTGGCAGGGTTAGCTGCCAAATCTTAGAACAAGGGTAGGCAGGGCTGGTTTGCTTAGCACCCAGGTCTGGTTTTATGCCCGAGCAGCTGAGATGAGCAGCCGAGGGGCTGGCAACGCTCCTGTGGCTGGCATGAGAGAAGGCGACGGGCATATTTTATGTCCATTGTCTCCTGGACCTGTACAGCCACCAGCTGGGTACAATATAAGCCCCTGAGATGCTGGGCCTCGATGGCTCCCAACATGCCTGGCCCTTGTCAAATGTAACACTTGTCTCTCCCCAATTTTGTCTGCCAGCTCACCAACAACTTCACAAACTGACACTGCTTTTTGTAGTGGTGGTGGTGGAGCACTTGGGCCAAAAAAGGTTACCTACCCTGCCCTAGAGCATAGCAGACATGATGCCCTCATCCAGGGAAATTAAAAAGCATGAAACTAAGATTCAAAAACATACACTAGAGTTTTGCAGATACATTTCGAAAAATTAGATATATTCCTACCAGACATGTCAGAGCACTTTTGGGAGTCCACCAGTAAAGCATCAAATACTTCAAAATCTGTTTTCTTCACCTGAATAACATTGTTGAGAGTCCCCAGCTGGCTAGTTACTACAGGCTAGGAAGAAGCAGATGAGCAGGCGTTAGGACAAAAGAACCACCACCACAGTCCAACTCACTGTGGAACTCAACTGTCCTGGCACAGGCTTTGGGTTTTTTTTAATGTTTATTTAGCCTTGGGGCCTGCCTGGCCAGGAGATGTAGGAGGGATTCAAAACAAGATCCAGTTCCCAGGCTGTGACCAACCGCAAATATCCCAGGGGTTTGGAACAGAAAGAGGAGCTAAAGTAATGTCAGTTATTAAGACCTGCCATGAAAGTGACTTTATGATGTGGCACCACGTGATGGCTGGCACAAGCCATCTTTAGATCTACCTAGAACTTTCATGCCACACAAAGGGCTGGCTCTACTGATTCACAAGCAGAACACTTTGCATAGAAAGGAATTTTTGGATCTCCTTCCTCATACTGTAGTACATTACATCCCCCAAAACATGGGCCCTGGGGATTCCTAGGAAGATCTCTATGCATGATGCAGGGGTCTGCAGTGAGACGGGATTAGCAAGAATTACACCCCCTCCCCTATCCTCAGAGAAGTACCCTTGCCCCACAAGAAAATGACAAGTGGATCCAGCTGGATGCTCTTCCATGGAGGCAGTTCACACATCCATCCTACAATATTGTGAGTGATGTTCATGCATGTGGGAACCAGGCCTTAATAAACTCCATGCAGGACTACTGAGTAAGAGAATATTACCTCTGAAGGATCATGTGTCCACTGACCATCCACATAGAATTTGTATTGGTGTTCACCTTCTGGGAGGTCTAGGATGGCTACAAAATTATTGTGGCTGTGATATAAAGGCAAAGAATACAATTAATCCTATTTAAAAAGAGGATCAGCTGCAGGAACTGAGCACAGCACAGCACACAGTATAAAGGCAAGGAAATGGTCACATTCTGCATCCAACATCACATTTTGTGCATTTCCTACTCTTTGAAGAACTGTGGTATACTGATTACACTAACAGGATGTCTTCAAAGCAACTGACCCCGCCAGGGAGGTACATCAGGGAATCACAGACACAGCCTCAAAGAGGCTTACCTCCGTGTAAGTGGAAGTTTGTTCCAGTTGTTAAATGAGCCTGATAAGTACACCTCTTTGCCTCCTCCAGTCCAGCGGAAGACAGTCGGCCGGGCCTGAGTGGGAGCTTTATCGTTCACTTCCACATCATGCTGCCAAGCCAGGAATTCATCTTTTTCCAGGGGAGCCTGAAAGCAACAGACTTTCTTCAATGGTAATCTCCCTTATAAATAACAGCCGAATGGTGGTGGCACTTCTCTAGAACATTCCACACGCTCCAAAATCAGTTCGCTCTCTGATCTGTCATTCAGAGGGTCTCCCTATCCACTGGCTGCTTTGCCTGAGTCCTGCCTCCAACATTTTGCTAATCCTCTCCCCCCCATAGCCAGTCAGAACACAGAGGTTATTTGCATATGCAGCCTCATTGACCTTTGCCTCGGAGCACAGAGGTCATTTGCATATGCGACTTGATTGGCTTTTGCCTCTAACATTCTAAACAGTTTGCTCTTCTAAGGTAAAATGTGTCCAATCTCCAGGTGAGGGCTGGAGATCACTCAGAATTACAACTGCTTTCCAGATGCCAGAGATCAGTTCCCCTGGAGGAAATGGTGGGCTCTGTATCCTTATATGCTGCTGAGGTGGCCCCCGTATGACAGCCAATGTGACGTAGCAGTCAGGGCTTCAGAGCATGGGAGAGGCTGCAGGAGTGTGGGGGGTGGAAAGCTGAAGAGTGAGGGGGAAATAAAGGTAGGTTGATGATTGGTTGGGAAGGAGAAAGGGTTGCCAACTCCAGGTGGGAAATTCCTAGAGATGTGAGGGATGGAGCCTGGAGAGGATGAGGTTTCAGGAGGTGTGGGACCTCGGACAGGTACAAAGCCATAGACTTGACCCTCCAAACCAACTATTCCCTTCTGGGGAACCATCGTTGCCAATCTCCAGGTGAGGGCTGGAGACCACTCAAAATTACAACTGTTCTTTAGGTAGCAGAGATCAGTTCCTCTGGAGGAAATGGTGGACTCAGTGTCATTATACCCTGCTGAGGTCGCCACAGCCAATTGACACTGAGTGTCCAAGGCCGGGGCACCCGCCCAGAGCCTCTTTCTAGAGGTCGTTGTATTTATTTCCACAACGGGCCTTTTTCCTAGTTTCATAATAATTACCAAATGGCAGAAATATCAAGAACAGCAGAGGGAATGAAAGGATGCCTTATAACTTCTCATTTCCCAAAGAGATAGGGCACCTGCAAATTTCTTGAGGCTAGAGGCCAAGACTGCTATGCTGCTGTGGAAGGGAAATACGCCACAGTGACATGGTTAAAATGTCAGGGGATGAAGCTGCCTGTCTCCCATTTTGATGAGACTAAGATACAAACCAGGAAATGCCCAGGTCTCAATTTTGCTACAAGCTCATTAGCCTACCCAACTGTAATAGGTGTATATTACTGACCTTAACGGGGCTGGATTACTGAGATAATGTACCTGAAGTGTGTGGAACATTCAAAAGTGTCATCAAGTATGTAAATACTAAATCTTGCTATTAATATTAGGGTTATATGCCCAGAACAGACAGAGAAACAAGAACAAATATTCTGCTGCAACCCAGGTAGCTGCTTGCGCTTCATGAGGATCAGATACATAGCCATTGCAATCCCCACCATAAATTTGCTTCCTTGAACCTTCCCTGCTCCTCCACCCTCTGGAAAAAGAGTTGATGGTATTGGGCTGGAAGAAATGACACTGCAGTGCCAGAGAAAGAAGAGGTACTGGGAGAGCCAGTGTGGTGTAGTGGTTAAGAGTGCTTAACTAGGATCTGGGAGACCTGGGTTCAAATCCCCACTCATGCCATGGAAGCCTGCTAGGTGACCTTGGGACAGTCACACAGACTCAGCCTAACCTACCTCACAGGGCTGTTGTGAGGATAAAACGGATGAGAGGAGAACAACATAAGAAAGGTAGGGTACAAATGATATGAAGAAGAGGAGGAGGAGGAGATTGGGGAGGAGGAGCAATTTCTAAATAAAAAATCATTAGTCCTAATGGATGGTAAGACGATCAGATTTTCATCTCAACCTTCCCTCAAGGAACTTGGTGTAGCTTGCTTGATTCTCTCCTCCATTTCATCTTCACAACAACCCCATGAGGTAGCTCAGGCTGATAGAAAGAGTGGATGTAGCCCAAAATCACTCTGAGTTTCATGACTGAGCAGCCATCGGAACTAAGGTCTCCCCACTTCTAGCCTGACACCAACCACTACACTATGCTTACTCCCAGTGCTGTAAATACGTGCAGCACACAACACATTCCCAGTGTTTCTACTAAACGTACACAAGTGAAATACTTTTCCATTCCCAGAAACCTTCACAAAAGCAGCCTCAAGTGTTGCTCCCACACATAACTTAAATAAAATGGCTGCGCCACCATCCCAAGTGATTCTCTGACTATTAATAAACTGCACCTCATCTCAGATGCTCAAGATACAGGATCACTGAAACTTTGGCTCAATTTTCTTAGCTAACAAGCACCAACGTTCACATACCTTGATTTCCTCCCCATGGAACAAGTCAGCATCTTCTGGGCTGTCCATCAAGATCTTGGGCCTGTCCCCTTCCTTTCCAGAGCTGTCCCTCCGAGGAGTCTTGTGCCCTCCTTGGCGCTCCACTCCAGCACGTTCACTGCTTGTGTTGCCCATTTTAAGGTTCTGAAGAGAAAGGCAAATTACTGCTCCCTACTCCCTATGAAGGAGCTGCAGTGGCTCAAGTGGTTAAGACGCTGAACTGCAGGCTGTGGAAGGTTGGTAGTTCAACAGTTCGAGTGTGCCGCATGACGGAGTGAGCTCCCGTCTCTAGTTCCAGCTCCTGCCAACCTAGCAGTTCGAAAGCAAGAAATTGCAAGTAGATAAATAGGGACCACTTCGGTGGGAAGGTAACAGCGTTCCGTGCGCCTTGGAGTTTACTCATGCCGGCTACATGACCACGGAAACGTATTCGGACAGCGCTGGCTCTTCGGCTTTGAAACGGAGATGAGCACCGCAACCCTGGAGTCGGACTCGACTGGCTTTCGAGCAAGGGAACCTTTACCCCCTATGAAGTGCTGATACAACCAGGCGCCATAGAACCACTACAGGCAGCAACTGGCCCTGCCCATAGACTCAGACTTGATTTAAATGTAATGCTGACTGAAGCAAAAGTACTCACCTGTGACACCTGGAAGAGCATCTCACTTAACACAGGCTGCCGCTACATGTGCTAAGCAACTAGGCTGGTGCAAAGTCCCATAGGTGAGCTCTTCTGCTTGAACTAGCAATATATTTAAAATAATGCCTTGCAAGCTAACAAACACTGACATGGACAATAAGGAAAAGAACTAAAAGATTGACAGGTATGACTTTGCAACTAGCAATGAACCAGGCGAAGATTTCAAAAATATATATCCCAGACTGATTAACACAGAAGGAATTCACAGTAACAACAAAAGTTCAGCAGAGAAATGCATAAATAAAAATGCTCAGATTTTTAAAAGATGAATAAAACATAAGGGAGGTCTGCTTCAATAGTAACATTTGCATCCGTTATACTAATTAAGCATAAATCACTGTTGCTGGTCTCGTCCCACATAAAACGATTCAAGTCAAACTCAACAGCCGTGGCCAAGCAGCTACTAGAAGGAAGGAGCTCTTTAGCATATGCCCAAGAACCATACCCTGCATGCTAGTTTTAGCAGGTAGTTGAAAACGCCTTGAACACTGGTACAGCAAACACACTTCTCTCTTCCAAATAGCCACCTCTTTGTCCCACAAAAGAGCCAACTCCCCAAACTGCATCCTCCTCTACCATAACCAACAGACCTGGGATGGAACTGGCTAAGCATGTAACCAGGAAAACACTAGTTGGAGGGAAGGAAAGGAAACAGGTTTAGCCACTACTCCAACTGTGTCCCTAGTTCACCCCTTTACTTTCTCCCAAATAACTGTTGAAGCTGAGGGCCCCCCTACCTGGCCCTCATGAATAGGGATCCCACAAAACGTATGGTGCCACATACTGCTATGGGCCAAGAACTCTTGCAATACACAAACCTTCACTCCACACACATCCTGTCACTGAAAAAGTTCTTTAGCCAGAAGGTGATGCAAAGAACTCTGATGTTTTCCACATCAAAGTAATATCTTTCAGCTTCTCAGAATAGCTTACGGTAAGTATTATGAACATATGAAGCTGCTTTATACTGAATCTGACCCTTGGTCCATCAAGGTCAGTATTGTCTACTCAGACTGGCAGTGGCTCTCCAGGGTCTCCAGACAGAGGTCTTGCACATCACCTACTGCCAGATTCCTTTTTAAACTGGAGATGCTGAGGATGGAACCCAGGACATTTTGCATTCCAAGCAGAGGCTCTACCACTGAGCCACAGAACTGCTGAATTACTACCCCTTTCCATGTTTAGCAAGGCAACGGAGTCTGTATTTATTACAGGTGAAAGGTGGGCAACTTTCCAAGTCATCAGAAAATACTGTAAATTCTGAAAAACCAGGCTTACTTAGGCTATAAATTAATTTCAAATTCCTACATACCTAGTTAACCTCCCTTATGCACGACAGGGTCCTGCTTCCCAGGATAGTTCAAATTGCAAAAAATATACAAATTTATCTCTGCCATCCTAAGCAGCATTACAGCCATCAAAGCCCACTGATTTTAGAAGGGTGTGCCTCTGCAAGTTATTCCCGACACTCAGCAGGCTGATGGGGAAGGGGTCCCTCTTTCCTTTGACTGTGCTACTGATAGAACACTTGATGGTCTAGTGGCTATCAGGTGTTATATACATTCTAGAAATCATACAAGAACCGTAACTGGGGTGATCACCAGGGAGTCAAAGCTGGGGACGAACTGAAGACACAGATCGGGCTGCTGTTCTTGGTGGTTAAATTTTACAGCTGAACTTCTGATAAGAACGGGGGGGGGGGGCCCTGCTGAATCAACACCACCAATTTCCATCAGTGGCCAGCCAGATGCCTCCAAGGCATGGCCTTCCCATATTGTTTGCCTCCAGCACCTGGTGCTTAGAAGTAGAGTGCCTCTGTACATGGAGGTCTCATTTAATTATCATGGCTAGCAACAGTTGACAAACACAGCCTGCATTATTTTAACGAATCTTTTTATTTTTAATGTTATTTTTAAAAGCCATTTTAAGCTAGTGTTCATCACCACATCCTGGGAAAAGGGCTGCTATTATTAAATTATGGACTGCACACAGAATTATGCACTCCAAACATATCTTATTCCATCCTTCCCACACTATTTCATCCTTATTGCCCTGTGAGACAGCATGAGCTGAAGGAAGGGAAATGCCCCAAAATCACCCAGTCTGATGGACAAGCAAAGATTAATCTACGAAGTCTACTTTATTAGACAATTCTAAGTTCTGGCATTTGGGGGGAGGGGTTTTCCATCACCTCCTCCCTTGATCATTGCAAATCACACAGTTCCAGCACATCATCCTAGGCTATTTTGTCTTTATTTCCCCAGGCTTTTAAACTGCAGTTTTAAGCTCCCCTAGAGAATGTAGTTTTATCTGTGCTTTCCTGCCAGCATTTGTTTTTAACATCGTCTGCTGGTTTTAATTCTGCTTTTTAGACTCGAATTCAATAAAATTTTACAGAGCTTTAATCGGCTCTTGCTTTTCTTTTTTTATCATATCATCATACACCATCTTCAGCAATTTCGTTTTGAAAGTGCATAAATAAACAAGGTGGCCGACAGGGAGTGCCGGCCCTCCTCTCTCAGCGTCAAGCTCAATGACCTTGGGCCAGCGATTTTTTCAACTTAACCTACGTCACGGGATTGTCGTGAAAGTAAAAGAGAGAAGGGAGAGAACCATCTAAACTGCCCTGAACTCCTTGAAGAAAAAAAATAGGATAGAACGGGACAGGTGATAAAACAGATCGAGGACACCTCTTTCACACCTTGCGTTTAACCTCTCATTACGCGTGGGGGGAGGGACGACTGAGCTGAGAATATTTGCTAGAAGACTGCGTGCGGTCATGGAGAAAATACACTCTGCACATGCTCAAGAGCACTCTTGGGGTGCCTTAAACGGATGCAGTGGCTAACCGCGCCCTTTTCGCTGAGAAAGGCTCCGGGTTTCAGCGCAAGATTGTACCAACTTACTACCCTCCCTTACCAACTCTACGTCAGGAACCGCAGCCCCTAACCCCAGCGCCCCCTCACCGGCGAAGTTTCTTCTTTTTCAAAGCCACAGCCGCACTTCCGCCTCCCGGGCTGCCTCAGGCGCCAATTTCACTTCCGGTGGACCCCCCTCGCCACAATAGACTTCCGGCCTCTGGTACACATGCGCAGATTGAGGTGGTGGGATGGGCGTGGCGAGCGTCGTAGCCGGCCGGGTTTAAAGGGGTCGCCATCCACTTGCCATTGCTGCTTCAAAAGGTTTATTATTTATTATTTTTTTTAATAATGGGAATTCCTTCCTCGTCGCCATCTCATTTTCTGACCCGAAAAAATACGCACAAAATAATCTCAGATTTATGTGGGGAATTTTATCAGAGGAAAATGCACTCTACACATGCTCGAAGGCAAGCCTCTCTCAGAACAAACGTACGCCTTTTTACTCGTATGTTAGACCAAATGTTAGACTCGTATGTTAGACCAATTCAAGGGGATTTGCTGGCACTGTAAAAGAAGATTGCAGTTTACTTAGGAACTGATTATTTCAGGGCTGGCAAGCTGGATCTAAGGAATGGACTGCACGCGTAGTTGATCTGAAGCGGCCCCGGGGAGAAGACTTAAAGTCCACCTTCCCTTCGCTCCGCGCTCCCGATCCATATTAGGGCGAATCATCATCATCATTAAAAAAAACACGTTGATTTCTGTTCTAGCTGATCATTCTTAACGTTGAAAGGTTGCACAAAAGTTTGTTTTAATTCTCAGTGTTATTTTATGTTGTCTTGAGATGTATTTGTGCTGTTTTGCTTTTTAGGATATTTTTGGAATTACATATTTATGAATATATAAATTGGATGTGCTGTTTTGCATGAGATCTTTGTTTTTAAAATGCCCAATGAGAAATAAGGTACAGATATGGAGATCTCAGCATTGTAGCTGGTCAGGGTTTTCCTTCTCCTGACCAGCCTTACCTGCATCTGCCTGAAAAACAAGCAATCAGGGCATTTTCGTTCCCCACAGTGCCTGTCGTCCCTGCATTTTTAACTACTAAACGAGAGGTGGAAATTAAACTGGAGAAGCTTCTCCCTGCCTAGAGAGAGTAGTGGATAATTTTTTTAATGTATTTTCATTTTTGCTGCACTGCATTTCTGCTGATGTTTACAGTCTAAAAGAAGACCATACCACTGGAAAGAAAAACTGCAGTTGCTGAATTTCTGCATGAGTCTTAATATTGCCAACTCCAGGTCGCGAAGTTTCTGAGGTTTTGGGGTTCCCCTTCCTACCGTAAGGAGCTGCGGTGGCTCAAGTGGTTAAGACGCTGAACTGCAGGCTGTGGAAGGTCAGTAGTTCAGCAGTTCGAGACCTGAGTGTGCCGCATGATGGAGTGAGCTCCCTTCTCTAGTTCCAGCTCCTGCCAACCTAGCAGTTCGAAAGCAAGAAATTGCAAGTAGATTAATAGGTACCACTTCGGTGGGAAGGTAACAGCGTTCCGTGCATCTTGGTGTTTAGTCATGCCGGCCACATGACCACGGAAACGTCTTCGGACAGTGCTGGCTCTTCGGCTTTGAAACGGAGATGAGCACCGCAATCCCTAGAGTCGGATTCGACTGGCTTTCGAGCAAGGGAACCTTTACCTTTACTTCCCTACCGTAACAGGTGGAACGTGGGATGGAACTCAGCAGGGTGTAAAGCCAGAGAGTCCACCCTTCAAAGCAGTCATTTTCTCCAGCGGAACTGATCTCTGCCATCTAAGGATCAGTTGTAATTCCAGTAGATCTCCAGGCCCCACCTGGAGACCGGCAACCCTACTTAAAACTGTTAAAGGCATAAGACCCCTTGCTGGGGGGGGGGGGGGGGGGAGAATAGTGATAGACCAGAATAGGGGAAAACTTCTTTGAATTAGACTATTGTGTACAGTTACCCATTTTTTCTGTGTTAAAGGCTCCGATTTTTAATTATTATTGTCTTGTTGTTTTAAACAGGATGACCAGTGACTTAGCAGAGAAGCCAAACCACAACAAAGAGGTCATGGGGGGGGGGGGGAGGAAAGAGGGAAGAGGTCCCCAGGGTCAGACCTTTGGGACCACGTAAACCATTGCTGTATTCAACAACCCCACATTGCCCCAGACTTGCAAACCAATACCCCGTAGATCATGGTATGGAAGTTGCGGATCATATTTTAAAGACAAGCTATTCCTCCTCCTCTGTCAGTCTTCCGTTGCCTTCGTTTTACAGCTTCCCAAGCATCCAGATGATATTTCACCCCTTAAATGCCTTCCTGACCAGCCAGATGGGAGCACCTGCACAGAGCAGGAAATGAGGAGGGTGACTGTCTTCTCCAGCAGAGGCTCCTTCCTGTTGGTGTCTGCAGTAGATTTTGGCATTCAGCCACTTAGGATATCATTTGTTGTTCAGTTGCACAGTCAAGTCTGACTCTTCCCAACCCCATGGACCAGATCACGCCAGGCCTTCCTGTCTTCCACCGTCCTCTGAAGTTTGCTCAATTTCAGGTTCGTTGCCATCTATGACACTGTCTAACCATCTCATCCTTTGCTGTCCCCGTCTTCTTTGACCTTCAGTCTTTCCCAGTACACATACTCTAATCTGACTGTAATCTGGGAGAACCAGGTTTGATTTCCCACTCCTCCTCCACTTGCAGTTGCTGGATGACCTTGGGCAAGCCATAGTTCTGTCATATTATTTTATATATATTAGGAGCTTCCAAAGTTGTTCTTTTTGGACAGACATGTCCCACGCCCTCTGCTGTGCCTAAAGACGAGAGGAAACTTGCAGATAGGTGCGCTTGTTGGAGTATTCCGTCTAAGCCTGGCCTGAGATAGAGAGTGCCATGCTAAACAGAGTTTTACCCTTCTAATGCCTCTTGATTTACAAACTCTACGGGGTCACTTGACTTACAAACCAGTAAGCCAGTTTGGTGTGTGAGAGCCAGTTTCATGTAGTGGTCAAGTGCACAGACTCTAATCTGGGAGAACCGGGTTTGATTCCCCACTCCTCCACTTGCACCTGCTGGATGACCTTGGGCAAGCCATAGTCCTGGCACAGCTGTTCTTGAAAAAGAGCAGTTTCTGTCAGAGCTCTCTCAGCCCCACCTACCTCACAGTTTCTGTTGTGGGGAGGGGAAGAGAAAGGAGTTTGTAAGCGGCTCTAAAACTCCCAAGTGAAGGGCGGGGTATCAATCCAGTCTCTTCTTCTTTTACGGGATCACTGTAAATCAGATGCAGCTTGGCGGCACTTTCCACTACCACCAGGTCCTTTGAAAGTGTAACTCTGTTTAGGATTGCACTGTCAGTGGCACCCGGGAAAGGAGCCTCTTCAGCATTTTTTGGTTGCATTGGCAGCCCGTTTTACGGTTTTGTTGCATGGCTTGCATGCATTTTACCCCAGGCAAAAAGTGAAGCTGTGTTAATGTGAGTTAGCTACTTAAGAGTTCCACGAGGTTCTGTTATTTTGATGGTATTGATGATACCACAGGTGCATGACTCACGGGCCATGTGTTGAACGGGCATGATGCCTACACAGGTGAGCACTGCCCACTTTACAAGTACAAATTAACTCTTTGCACTCCTTGTTCCAGCTGCTGAGTGGATAGTTCAGTAGTTAGCCCCTTAACAGACTCCTCCAGGCACTCACTGTAGTCCCTGTCCAGAGACAGCACCTCTGACGCCATAGAGTGTTGGAGCTGGAAGGGACACTGGAGATCATGCAGTCTGACTCCCTGATAGATGCAGCAATACATGACTACAGCATCCTTACCAGCTGCCCAGGCTAGCCCAATCTTATCAGATCTTGGAAGCAAAGCAGGGTTAGGATGGGCGACTTCCAAGGAATACAAGGGACCTGACACAGAGGCAGGGAATGGCAAACCACCTCTGAAAGGTCTCTTGCCTCAAAAACAAGTCCAGCTCGCCATCTAGTGGTGGATACTGCTAAAGAGCTAGAACCATATTAGGATCTCCTGGCTATACAACCCACAATGCCTAGGGTTGCCAAGTCTGATTTGGAAAATACCTGGAGACTTTGGGGGTGGAGCCAGGAGAGGGGCGGGGTTTGGGGAGGGGAGGGGCCTCAGCACAGTACAATGCCATTGAGTTCACCCTGCAAAGCAGCCATTTTCTCCAGGGGAACTGATCTCTTTCGGCTGGGGATCAGTTGTAAAAGCGGGAGATCCCCAGGCCCCACCTGGAGGCTGGCAACCCTAACAATGCCATACGATAATTATTATTAATTACTGGCCATGCAGCCACCGGTTGTAGACTCCCCGTGATTTCCATAAGTTATATATGCAACAGTATTCTTGCAGCACAATAAACTACTTGAAGAAGTTAACAGTGACACATCTATTTTACTATTAACATTACCTGTAAATCCCTTTAACCAGATTGGAGTTTCACAGGACGTGCTGCAACCATTGGCAATGCAAACTATTTCTCAATTCCCTACTTGTGTGCATTGAACTCTGGGTAGGGCTGTGTTCAAGTTGCAGAAATGCAGAAAAGCTATGTAATGTAGCAGATTTAGTCTGCTAAGGAAATTAGCTCATTTTAATTTGAAGGAAGTTTCTAGCCTGTAGGACTGTGGGAATCTCCTGAGGGAATCTCTGAAGCCAGAGATGTTGCTGGGTTACATTCCCAGTGGTCAAACTGTGGTGCTTTAATTATTTCTATAGCTCTTGCCCCTCCCCAAGACCACAGAAGCAGAATAAATGATGCAAAATAAGAGACATTGGGCACTTTTGCTTAAATTTAATAACGTGCAGGTAGCAGCGTTCAACTCTCCTTTTTTGCAGAATTTTGATTTTATTTCATTTTATTTTGTAGAATGGCATATATGTATTCTATGATGACCAACTTTTTGAAAAATCAGAAATAAATATTCTCTGGAAGAAATATAGCATGTGATTGAATTCAGGTTAGAGAGACCAGTTCCAATAACCTTTATTGGCATACAATAACTCTATGAAAGGAATAGCAGTACAAATCAATCCATATATCAACAAAGGAAAACAGTCAGGGTACAGCAGTTTGTAGCACGGTATATAATAAAGATAATAGAACAGAATGATAAAAATTTGGAACAGTAATCTCGAATATTGCAGTAATTAAAACAGTTACAATAAGAAGCTTAACTATCCAAAGAGGATAGACATACCTTATCTCTCTCACTCTCCATCTCCTTATCTCTTCCCTCTATTCTTTCCTCTTTTTCTTGGCCCCTGAGTACATTTGCCAGGAACTCTGCCACCTGCTCAGTAATTTCATGGTTTTTGTCTGCTAGCAAGAATTCAATACCTCTATTGGTCGCAGCCTTAGAAAGTTGAAGGAGGGGACTAATCAAATGTGCACGTAGCACGTTTAAGAGAATATGATGAACAGAGTCAGGTTCTTTACAGAGACATCTGCAGAATCTTGCCTCATAGGGAATACCCTTGTATCTCCCTGTAACCACAGCCGAGGGAAATATATTAAATCTGGCCAGTATAAATGCTCTGCGTTGAGAAGGGATTGTTAAGTTTGAAAAATACTGAGCCATAGAGTTTTGCGGGGAAGCAAGACCCAGGAATTGAGGGGAACAAGTCCCCTCTGCTCCAGCTTTTATTAACTGTAAATCAATATCCTGAATTCTCCTTTGAATTATTTGGAATATGTAGGTTTCATTGGAACTAACCAGGGAGTCTAAATCAATACCTAAAGAATTAATTTTCTCTCTTATTGATTGAGACCATTTAGAAACATACGGGTCAGCAGTTAAAAAAGCGATACAACTATTTGGGGGAGTTTGAAAGTAGAGATGTAACCAATATTTAATAGTAGCAATCCAAGCTCTGGATTCTATGGTATAGAGACACAGCTCAGCACACAAGGTGAAATAACTGACTGAGTTGGGAATGCCAAGAATACGGCGCAGAAAGATTGCACTAATTCGTTCAACCTTTTTGTTAAGATCCTGAATCCACACAGGGATCCCATACAGTGATTGGGGGACCACTGTTGCCCGGAAAATCCGTAGGGCGGCTGGCACAAATTGGTTACCTTTTTAGTAGTGAAAATGAGTTATAGCAGCCATTTTTTTGTTCCTAGCCAGGCTAAGAGAGTGTTCCCGATGCATGGACCATTTTAGATTATAATGGAAGAGAATACCCAGATATCTGAAAGATTTAACTTGTTCAGTTTCTCTTCCATCAATCTTCCAGACGGAATGCCTCCATGATTTAGAGAATACCAAAATTGTTGCCTTATCAAAATTAATAAATAAAGAGTTCTGGTGACAGAATAAAATAAATGCTGATAGGGAGCGCTTTAATCCTGCTTTAGTAAAAGAGGAGACATTATCAGCAAAAAAGAAGAAAAATTAAACTCCTTGATTAGTGGTATGGGGGGTAGAAATTGTGTCTTGTAATTGGTGATGTCACAAGTACTGTTCAGTAGAGGCCGATGATGCACATCTTGCAGCCAGGTGCCAGGCAGCACTCCAGACTGGACCAGTCCATGCACTGGAGAAAAAAAATCTTATTTCCCCAACAATAATATACTGCAGTTTGACTGCTGTGAAAATGCCACAGCCTGTAAATAGAATTACTCCTGCAAAACAAATAGCTGTGGATTTGTCATGCTATAAAATGACAATCTGAGTATTCCCTAGCTGCTAAGAAAGTGAAGCCCTGAGAAAGAAGAGGCAGGAGGTATTACAGGTTGGAACTGTAGTAATGTCCCGATGATGTCATCTCCTGCACTAAAGCTCTCAAGCGTGACTGAGCCTCTTCCTCCTCTTCTTTTATGATTGCACAAGCGTTAATACTGATGCAGGAAACTGGTTCATAGCGCAGTGGCAGAGCACCTGCTTTGGATGCAGAAGATCTCAAATTGAATGCCTGGTATCTTTGCTCCAAAAGATCTGGAAAAGCAGAGCTGGGAGGGACCTTTGCCCAAGACCCTAAAGAGCTGCTACTGTTCAGCACAGAAAACAATGAACAAAATAAACCAACAGAAGTCCAGTGGCACCTTCAAGACCAGCAACATTTATTTTAGCAGATGCTTTTGTGAGTCAGAGCTGACTTTCCTCAGATGCAGAGGAGGCATAAATGCATTTGTGTACAACCATACATCTGATGAGGCGAGCTCTGATTCACTAAGCTTTTCCTAGAATAAATAAATATTATTAGTCTTGAAGGTGCTGCTGGACTTCTGTTTTACTTTTCTGCAGCAGAATAATACGTCGTGTTCTCTGGAGGTAAGCCAACATTATCTCAGAAATAAATCAGCTTCATGGGACCTCCGGAATGTGCCATGTTCATGCATACCACTGACATTGTACACTGACTTGTACATACAAAGAGCAGGTGAGATGATTTAAGCTCTTGTACTAGAAGGAACATTCAATTGCATTTCTCCTTCCTACAGTCTGCTGTGGTACAGTCCATGATCAGTTTCACCACATCATCTCTGCAAACTAAGATTCAGGAACAAGATGATATGATGCTTAGGGTGGAGAGTATGGAGATACTGATGTTGCCAATACATCATCTGCTAGATAGCACCCACTGCATTTGTTGCTTCTGCCCCCTTCAAATGCAGTGAGTATCTAGAACCAGAACAAGCCAAAGACAGCTACATGGTGGACGGTGAGGCTGGATGCACATTGAGAGCCTATCTGGCTCTTTAAAAATGGTTCTTGTGTAGATTCTCTCCTCCCCAGGCCAATCCAGGAATAGAAGGGAAAGAATTCTACACTGGAACCATACATTACATAAGAACCCAGGAGAGATAGCCTCTCTGGATTTGCAGACACAGCCACCAGGATCTAATCCCTCACCAGCCTGAGATTAGAGATCCCAGAATCTCAGTTGGCATGTGGATTTTATACACTACAACTCTGTCCAGAGCTGTACAGTTAATCTTAGCAAGGTAGCATAATTGGTGAGCGGCTCAGACAACAGGATTTAGCTTGGAGTCCAGCTACACATCAAACAGACACTATTATAAACAAGAATAAAGTTTATTCAGTACAGGCTTAGCACAGACTAATCAGGATTACCAAATAATAAAACTTATGGCTCTTGGCCCTAACTAGACATTAGAGATATGCATAATTACCAACTTCAGGAATCCATAGTCCAAGACAGTCCATTGTAATAAAGTCCAGGTATCTTGAGGAACAATAGTGCCATCCTCGCAAGCACATGGTCAGTTCACACAGGAGTCCTTTGTTCTGCATGGGACAGCATCTCCCAGGTACAGTTTAACAGTAAAGAGAGAGCAAGAGAAAATCTGATCTCTCCTCCAATGGTCAGACAATTAAAACCTCCAATCTACTTAGAATCAGCTGTGGCCATCAGCCAATCCAAGCAGGAAGGGGGTGCCCCCTTTTTGGGGTTGTCATGGCAATGGGTGGGGGATAGGCTAGGTCTGGGTAACACCCTCTGCAGTCAAATGATCCCCAGAGTCCAACCCACACTTGGGCCTACCTGACTGTTGTCTTGTCAGCTAGGCCATCTGGTCTTCGTGGAAGTGTGAAGGTATGTTTATGGCAGGGCTATTAAGCCCATTTGGCTTCAAGAGGAAATCAAAACAGCAGGGGATCGCAAGATACATTCCAAGGGGGGAAGGCAGGGGCCTATAGGAAGGCAGGGGCCTATAGGAATTAATATTTCTATACAGTTCTGGCAGATATGCCTTTGGGTAAGAACCTATTGGACAGTGCTTGTGACATCATACTGTGACATGGCATGGCTTCCTGTGAGCAGTGCTGCATGGGCCCCATCCTATTATTTTACAAAATAAGCAAAACAGAATTCGTTGCTGTAGATTTTCCAGGTTGTGTGGCCGTGGTCTTGGCATTGTAGAACCTGACGTTTCGCCAGTAGCTGTGACTGGCATCCTCAGGTATAACACAGAAAGATGGAGTACTCTCTGTGTCAAGGTGAGAAGAAAAATTGTCGTGCAAGACAGATATGTGAACCACACTTTCTCAATGACGAACTAAATCATCTAAATCACGCACTTCAAGCAAATGGCTACTCCAAGAATGAAATCGGAAG
>NW_015175359.1:1647635-1673925 GCF_001447785.1 Gekko japonicus
CTCTACCTCTGACAATAGCACTACAGATAAGATTAGAATTTCAACAGCCAATCCACATACAGGAAACCTCCTCAGGAAACAATCCATATACAAAAGAACCTCCTCAGGAAAGCTCCTCCGTTAGCATGTTCATAGCCTGGGGAACTCAGCCCTACCCCACCTTCTGGAGTAGATATAAATTACCGGCCTACCATTTTTCTTCTCACCTTGACACAAAGAGTACTCCATTTTTCTGTGTTATACCTCTGAGGATGCCAGTCACAGCTACGACAGGTTCTACAATGCCAAGACCATGGCCACACCACCCAAAAAATCTACAGCAACTAATTTATTTTATTTATTTATTTATTTGATTTATACCCCGCCCTCCCAAGGGCTCAGGGCAGCTTACATATGGCAAAGCCAGAGTAAAATACAATAAAACATATGATAAGCTACATATCTAAAACACAATAAAACCATCCTATTTACATGGTGCTGAGCCTATATTTAATCTTCCAAGATAGGAACAACCACCCAAATTTGATGGCCAGCTCTCTTGGCAAAGCGGTCTCCTGCTATGCTGTTCTGCCAGGCCGGGCCAGTCCCCCTTTAACAGGGCTGCTGATGGCGCACTACCTCATTGGTAGGTTAGTGGCAGCGGCGGCTCCTACTCAAACGCCTGGCGGAAGAGCTCCATCTTACAGGCCCTGCGGAACTGCATAAGGTCCCGCAGGGCCCATATCTCATCTGGGAGCTCATTCCACCAGGTAGGAGCCGCCACCGAAAATGCCCTGGCCCTAGTAAGGGCAAACTTGGTCTCTCGGGGACCTGGAACTTCCAGGAGATGGGAGTTCCCCGATCGTAGTGCTCTTGGGGAAATGAACTCCGGCTGTGAAAGCCTTCAACAACAAAACAGAATTGTCCAGAAGGACATTCTTGGGGAGTAGGGCTCATGAAATGACCACTATTAGGGATAATTCCCCCCCCCCTTCTAGTTACTCAGTCCCGGCCCCACTTCCTTATGTTGTTTTAGTAAGAATCTTTGTTGTTAGACTCAAATGTTATCATATTGTGTAACTGGTTTTCTGATTGACTGAATAGTTCCATCGTATTTATAGTCCTCCTTAAGTCCCAGTGAGAAAGGTGGATTATGAATGAAAATAAATTCTTCCAGACATTGCATGAGCAGAAAACAACAACAACGGGAGTCCTGTGACACCTTAAAGATGGTCACATTTTTATTCTAGAGTAAACAAAATTATAAATGTGCCATGATGCCTGGTAATGTTTGAGGCAGGAGACTAACATGGCTACTCATCTAGAATTTGTTCCTGGGAGTAAAAGAAAGAGGACTAGCGTTGCTGGATCAAACCAAATGTCCGTCTAATTCAGCACTGTATTTCCAGCTATGGCTAGCCAGATGCCTCTGAGAAACTCACAAGCAGGGAATGAAGGCTACAGCCCTTCTCCACTGTTAACTCCCCAGCATCTGGTATACTGCCTTTCTCCCTGGAGGTTCCATTTAACTTTCATAGCTAATAATGTTGCCATTTTTAAAAATCCATTAAAAAAAAACACTAAGCAGCTGCCAGGAAATCTTGTTGCAATTAATTCCATTCCATTGTGAACCTGAAGTATGCTCTAGAGACAGGCAGGCTGGCCAGTAGGATTGTGATTACACAGTTGGCGTTGGCAGTAGTAGTGGTGGAAAATGCCGTCAAGCAGGGGTCGTTTCGTAGAAAAAGAGCTAGGGGAACTCATTAGCTTAACTCATTAGCATATGCCACACCCCTGACATCACCAGAAGTGTGTCATAAGGCCACACCCCCTGACATCCCCAGAAGTGTGTCATAAGGCCACACACCCCAGCCCCAATGGTCCCAGCCGCCGCCGCCGGCCTTGCAGCTCCACTGCCGAGCCCCACGAGGGGCCCGGCGGTGGACCTGCAAGGCCAGCGGGAGTGCAAGGAAGCCCCGCGAAGGCCCTCCCTGGCCCCAGGCAGGCAGGGGTGGGGAGAGGCAGGGAGGAAGCAACTTACCCTCCCTCTTCTCCTGCCTCCTCCTGGCTGAATGAGGGCCGGAAGCGGGGCGGGCAGAAGCAGGGGCGGGGCTTTGTCATGTGCCCCGCCCCCGTACCTCACCCAGGGGAACTGCGATCCCCCGCGATCCCCCCCGAAATTACCTCTGCCATCAAGTCACACTTTTTAAAAAACCTTTTGTGAGTATTTTGTGTGTGCGTGTACTTGTGAGCCTGGAAGTCATGGTGACTTCTGGTGACCCCGAGTGGAGCTAGGATTTGATAACCTGCCTCTGCATCTGGGCCCTGGTATTCCTTGGAGGTTGCCCTTCCAAAGGCCTGCCAGGGTCAGCTCTGCTTAGCTTCCGAAATCTGATGAGATCAGGCTAGCCTGGGTCATCCAGGTCAGGGCATTTCACACTCCCAACTGCTTAATTGCCCCCTTAATGCGGATAAACACCGGCAAGCAGTTGTTGCCGAGTTGCCAGTTGCTGCCAGTTGCAGAGGGAACAACAGGAAGGGGGATCTGCCCGTGGCTTTGTCTGATAGGTGACAATCCGCAGCAGACTGTTTGGATGAAAGCGTCTGGAGGCTGTTGCTCAGATGCCCCTCAGCCCTTCTCTGCAGCGCCACCTCTTATATTTAGCTCCCCCACTCTAAGGTTACGTATCGGGATTACACAGACATGGCTGTTTTGCAGAGCCCAGCTGTCCCAAAGACCTGAAGGATGCTAATCCGATCCAGGAGCTGAGGGCAGCAGTTTCAGGCCCCATCTGTTTCTGCCTGTAATGCATGCAAGGAGGGGAGCGCTTGGCTGCTGGGCAAAGCCAGTGGCCAGGGAAGGGGTGGCGGGGGGGGGGGGGGCTGTTAGAAGGCAGTTGAAGGGAGGGGCAGAAATATGGCCCTGTGTGTCCTGCTAAGATGGAGCTTTTTCACTCTATCCCAATAATACTGGGATTCAAGAGGCCCCCAGGGAAATAAATTCAGGACAGACCAAAGCAAATACGTCGCCCTGGGCATAATTAGCTTGTGGAAATCACTGCCACAGCATGTGTTGATGGACACTATCTTAGATTAGATACATATTTTTTGGGGGGGGAGGAGTCTATCAATGGCTATTAGCCACAGTAGCTAAATACCCAGAGGTAGTATACCTCTAAATATCAATTACTACGGGGGACCACAGGGAGAGACTACGGCTTTTATGCTCCTGGGAAGTCTCTGAGCTTTCCTCTAGTGTTGCTCCCGGCATCTAGCATTCAGAGGTATACTGCCTGTGAGCATGGAAGCTCTACTTTTCCAAATCAGTAATGGGAATTTGCATCCTTTAGATAACCTTAACCTGAATCATAGGGATAGGCAACTGGTCACCCACAAGGCAAATCAAGCCCCCATCAGGTTCCTGCATAGTCCCTAAAATGGTCTCAGGGACTCTGACCGCTTTCGCACTCCATCCCCTTTCGGTGATTCCAAGAAGGAACAGAGAGCTTTTTAGTTGCTGCCTTCTCCCCGGTGTGAACCACTGCAGAGGCTCGGTCAGTGTTCATTACACACCTCAGCAATTCACTGCAATGAGCCAGCCAAGACACAGGCCAATGGGAGAGACAGCTGCTGGTTTGCAAAAGGGAGGGGGCTCTGCTCAAGTCACTGTTGCTGTTGGTGCTGGGAAGGAGGACGGTGAAAGACCCCTCTGCCCATGGACTCACTCCATGCAGACCGACCTACTTGGCAGGACCAGCGTTGCTGGCCCTTCAGGCCTTGCTCAGTTAAAAGCATGTTAAGATTAGTAGCAAAACGGACCCGTAGCTGAAGTCTTTAGAACAGATAGCATTTGTGTGGCTTCTGCTTTTCTTACCCTGCAGGCAGACCTACAACAACATTTGTTCACATTTCACAGGTGAAAGAGTTGAGGCAGAGAAAAGTAAGTACTTGTTGTCACAGGTAACATGGGAGCAGCTCTAATGACAACCTGTAAATCTTATTTATTTGTTCATTTATTTTTATTTATTAATTAGATTTATATCCCGCCCTCCCCAAATGGGCTCAGGGCGGCTAACAAAAGAGGCAAATGCCATGACAAACAATTAAAACAGCATAAAAACAATAATTAAACAAAGTGCGGTGCTCTTGATGTTAAGTCTTATTAGTCCAAGATGGGTTCCATTTGTCAACCTAACCTGACGGCATACGTTCTTCGGTCATCTAGGAGTCTTCCCAGGGCCGGCTCACCTCTAGGTCTAATCCACCGTCGAAGATGGCACCTCGGTGGTGGCACAATGACGGCTGCGGCTCCTATGCAAAGGCCTGGAGGAAGAGCTCTGTCTTACAGACCCTGCGGAACTGCGCCAGGTCCCGCAGGGCCCGGATCTCCTCTGGGAGCTCGTTCCACCAGACAGGAGACGCCGCCAAGAAAGCCCTGGCCTTGGTTGCAGCCAACTTGATGTCCTTGGGGCCTGGAACCACCAATAGGTGCTGCGCCCCTGACCGTAGTGCTCTTGGGGGAACATATGGGGAAAGGCGGTCCCTTAGGTACGCTGGACCCTGGCCATCAAGGGCTTTACAGGTAAGAACCAGCACTTTGAAGAAAATCCGGTATGCTATAGGCAGCCAGTGCAGCGCCTTCAGCACAGGCTGGACATGGTCCCGTCTAGTGAGACCCATCAACAGCCTGGCTGCCGCGTTCTGTACCAGCTGCGGCTTCCAACCTTGAGGTGACCGTTGCATGGATCACTGTGGCCAAGTCTTGCGGTAAAGGAAAGGAACCAACTGCCGCACCAGCCGAAGATGGTAAAAGGCTGACTTGGCAGTAGCTGCCACCTGGGCCTCCATCAATAAGGAGGAGTCCAGGAGCACTCCCAAACTCCTAATCCTCGACACTGGCACCAACAGCGCCCCATCGAAGGCTGGGAGAGGGAGCCTCAACCCCGAACCAACCCGACTTAGGCCCAGGACCTCCGTCTTCACCGGGTTTAGCTTCAGCCAACTCAGTCTGAGCCAATCAGCCACAGCTTGTAATGCCCAATGAAGGTCATCTGGGTCGGAGTTCGACTGGCCGTCCAGCATCAGATAGAGCTGGGTGTAATCCGCATATTAATGACACCCAAGCCCAAAACTCCGGGCAATCTGGGCAAGGGGACGCATATAGATGTTAAATAACATTGGGGACAACACCGCCCCCTTAGGCACCCCACACTCAAGAGGATGCCTCCGGGACTGCTGTTCCCCTATCGCCACCCTTTGTCCCCGACCTTACAGGATCTAGGCAAACCATTGAAGGGCGAGCCCCTGAATCCCCACGTCGGCAAGGCGGTGGGCCAGCAGCTGATGGTAGACCGTATCAAAAGCGGCCGACAGATCTAACAACAGCAATGCCACCACACCACCTCGATGCCTACGGAGGTCGTCAGTCAGGGCGACCAATGCCATCTCCGTCCCATGACCCAGGCGAAAACCGGACTGGAAGGGATCTAGGACTGAAGCATCCTCCAGAAAGCCCTGTAGCTGTAACACCACCACCCTCTCTATAAGTTTGCCCAAATAGGTCAATAGTTGGCCAATTCGGTCGGGTCCAAAGATGACTTTTTCAGGAGGGGGTGGACCATCGCCTCCTTGAGTGCTCCGGGGAACCGTCCCTCCAAAAGGGACTTGTTGATAATCTCCCGCAGGGCACCTCGAAACCCCTCGTGGCCCACTTTAATGAGCCAGGAGGGGCACGGATCAAGGTCGCATGTGGTTGGGCGCACAGATACGAGCAGTCTGTCAACTTCATCCAGGCTGAGTGGGCTAAAACATTCTAAACCCGGAACCGAAGGCGTGCAAGGGGCCTCAAGTTTGCTCACTGTATCAATTGTGGCAGGGAGGTCGCGGCGAAGCGCCAAGACTCTATCTTCAAAATAGCTCGCAAAAGCCTCACAGTCAATGTCCAATTCCCTATCATTTCACCTGCCCTGGGGCAGGTCTGTCAGAGACCTAATCGTACTAAATAATTGGGCCGGGCGTGAGCTAGCAGATGCAATCGAGGCCGCATAGAAATCTTTCTTCGCCTTCACTGCCATCTCATAAGCTCTCATAAGCGTCCTATACAATGTTCTTGACGCTTCGTCGCGAGCATGCCACCACCATCTCTCTAGTCGTCTCAGCCCTCATTTCAGCTGCCGCAGTTCCTGGGTATACCAGGGAGTGCGCCTAGAGCGAGTGCGGAGAGGATGCCTGGGAGCGATCTCGTCGATGGCAGTGGAGAGCCGAACATGCCAGTCCTCCACTAGCTCATCCAACGAGCCACCAGGGGGCCTTGGATCCCGCATTGCCATCTGGAGCCGCAACGGGTCCATTTGACTCCGCGGGCGAGCATAAATCTGCTCGCCGCCCTCATAGGGTCGGGGTAATACATTCAGATGGGCCTTCAAGGTCAGGTGGTCCGACCATGGCACTGCCTCAGCAGTGATCTGGTCCACCCTCACCCCCGCCGCAAAGATCAAGTTGAGCATGTGATCGGCCTGATGCGTGGGGGCCGATACAAATTGCGAGAGCCCCAGTGCCGCCATGGACAACACTAGGTCCATAGCCCGGCTGGAGGTCGCGTCCTCAGCATGGAAGTTGAACTCATCCAAGACAATCAGTGTAGGGTGCTCCAATGCCCAGCCTGATACAGCCTCCAGCAGGGACAGCAGGCTATTGGCCGGTGCATTAGGCGGTCGGTACCCCAGCCAAATTGCCGAACTCTCCTCAGCCTCCAGCATCACGCTGACACATTCCAAGCCCGCGATCTCTACACTCAGGAGCGCCCTGAAGGAGTAAGCCTCCCGAATGAAAAACGCCACTCCTCCCCCCCGCCCCCTAGTCTGCGATTGGTAAAGGACCGAGTAACCCGGCGGGGTCATTTGGGTGAGAGTGACCATCTCTTCCTCCCTCGCCAGGTCTCGGTCACGCACGCCAAGTCTACCTGTTGTTCAATCATAGAATCCCGTAGGATTGAGGTTTTGTTGTTAATGGACCTGGCGTTGCACAATACCAATGACGGAGGGGTTTTTTGAATCCTAGCCCCACTGCCAGCTACCCTTGGGATGGGTCGTAGGCTGGAAGGGCGCCGAGTCATTTTATATCTCTGCGTCCTTCCCTTCCTATACTGCCTAGGCCCACCGCTAAACTTCCCCCTCCCCAAGAGCATCTTGGGATGACACCAGCACTACTTCTGTTAATTTGCGATGTGGACATCGGATCAGAAAGAAGGTCACTCTAGTTCAGGATTCGGTTTTCAGCAGCAGATCCTTTGATGCCTTCAGGATGCTGTCAGGCCAGGCAGGCAAATATCAGCCCTCCTCTGTTAATTGCCCCAAATACCTCTTGCTAAAAGATACCTTGCCTCTAGGCTAGTGCCTATCACTGCATCTTGTGGCAAGGAATTCCATAAGCTGACTATGTGTGTTCAGCCTCCCCCTGTTCTAAAGACAGTCACACTCTCCTCCCTCCCAACTCACTGCAGGAGGAAGTAATAGTTTTGTTAATACTTAGCATTTACCCAGTGCTCTGGAATGATCAAAGTATTATCTTTTGTAATCCTTATAATACCATGCGAGGACAGCCATACTTTCCCTGTATGGCAGCTGGGCAGCTGAGAGTGCCTTGTCTGGGTCCATCTACCTGGTGGAAGTGTGATTCAAACTCAGGACTTCCTGATTTGTAACTCAGTCTCTTAACCACAAGGCAACACCGACTCTCTGATTGGCTAGTAGAAGACTCCCACATTTGCTTAGACCAAATAGAACACTGGGAAAGTCGGAATGCAGTGGTAAGCCAGTCTTTCTGTACGGTCACCAGTTGATTCAGTAACCTGGCACTTTCTCATTTAAAGCTGCCTTTCCATTCATTTGCAAGTGTATACCAACAGTGTCAAGTGGCTAGTGTGCAGGGCTGCCAGCTTTTAAACTGGTCCCACTAGCTGTCTTTTTAATAGCAGTTTGTTCTGCAACAACTGGCAGGTGATGTCCTTTAGCTCCATGCTATGAAAAGCTTTAACTGCAGATTTCTGCATATTAGACCTCCCCTGGCCAGCTGGCAACCTTAGTGGGCCGTGTTTTACATGGTAGGGTACAATTGTGCATGTCTGATGTCTAGGCTTCTCCTTTGTAGGGAAGTAGAGCACAGGTGGCCTCATGCCACACAGATCCAAAGAATGCATGCTCCTGTTTCCCTGGGATAACGGATATTTTCTGGTCCTCGTTCCTGATAACCTCCGTTTCTAATTTGTTCCTGTTTTCTTCGGGGTTTGATACTTCACTAGGGTTTTCAGGAATTAAAAGGGCCATCCTAAGCAGAGTTACAGAGTAAGCATAGTTGGTTTCTAAGGTACCACTAGACTCGAATCTAGCTCTTCTGCTGCAGACCAACACAACTGTTCTCTAAAACACCTTGCTAAGTTTACTGAAGTCAGTGTGGCTTAGGGTGTAACTGCTTAGGATTGCAGTGTAAATCTGAGTGTGTACATGTAAGCCAGGCAAGTGCATGAATGTAAGGGCTAATTTGTTCCTGTTTTCTAGGGGTTTGATACTTCACTAGGGTCTTTAGGAATTAAAAGTGCCATCCTAAGCAGAGTTATAGAGTAAGCAAAGTTGGTTTCGAAGGTACTACTGAAGGTAAGGGCTCCACTGCCTCTCCACATACCCCCGGCAGCTGCAGAGTTCTGTTTTGAATTGCTGGTAGCAGACTTCAGGATGTTTTCCATGTGTGTTTGGGGGGGGAGCCTTGGGATAGGAATTGGGGTCTTAAAAGCAGGTTTCTGTTTTCATCTGTGTGATTCCGGAGGGTATGACAGAAGGAATCTCAGCCTCATAGAGACAGAGAAGATGGGGAACCAGGTGGTATGAAGTTTGGAATTGGGGGGGGGATTGTTCTGGCTCACACATTACACCAAATGAAGTGGAAGAATACTGGTCAGTATCCCTTCAGCCTGCAGGGTAGGGATCGTGTATGTGCTCTTTCCTGTAAAAGACCTTCCAAGTTAGTAAACTTGCACTTCAGGGAGAAAGATTTCGCATTGCTCTCTCCCTGGTGTGCTAACATACTAATAGTGGGAAGTTGGTTTAAAAATGGGGAAAAGCTTTCACCAGCTACCAGTCCTGGTGGTAGTGACAGAGAGATGATGGACCAGAAGACAACAGAAAGGCCAGCAGGCTAGGAATGAATCCTACAACATCAGAAATGGTGAAATGTTTACATGGAAGAGGAGGAAAAACAGTAGCTCCCACCTCCTGGCTGCTGAAACCACGCCTTTTGAAGTGATAGACCACATCTCCTTTTATTCCCCCCCAGAGGGACAGCAATTCATCCATAGAAACCCCGTAAACATTTCAGTTATTTGAACAATGAAAATATACAAACCAAATACAAGTTTATTGTGTTGTTTTCTTTTTCTTTACAAGCAGGACTCAATCTGTTTAAATCACTGATCAGACACGGATGACTATCATGAGTATACTTCCTGCCTGTATGAGAGTGGTTTTTTTTCATAACTGGTTTCTCCAAAAAGATTAAGGGGGATGAAACTACTCATTGTCTCCCATTTGTAAAATTGTGGGTATATATCCCCAAGTCTTTCCCCCCACCCCCATAATTGTACTAATTCCAACCAGGATCCAATGTGTGATTTTTGTATTTCCTCCATAGCTCCCAAATGCCAAGCCTGATTGAATTCCACCCCAACTGTCAGCCATTCTTACATATGCCCACTTTCCACCAGCCATTGCAAATGTGCCATTCACGGGTGTTTGATGCACAGACTTTAGTGGGTCACCCAAGCTATTTTCCATGCTGGGAGAAACCTTAACTGCTGACTGCTGAAGACTTAGGTGCTCAAAAAGACATAGGAGTAGCCAGTTGGTTATTTTTCCTCTGGTAAGTTGGCTACCGCCATTACCATCCAAACTCATTCCCGACTCTCAGGGGAAGGAACTGTCCACTGAATAACATGCAGTCTTAGAATGGGACAAACACAAACCTTCACAAAAGCACAGTCAAACCAACGGATGCATTAAAAGGGTCGTAAAGGAGACCTGCAAAAGCATCTCAGCAAAACAAGAGTGTGCACGTGTGAGAACAACTGCCTTGCATTTGGGCTGGAGAGAAGTCGACACAGGAAGGAAAAAGAATTGAACATTGGAACAGCAATGGGAGAGGAGAGCGTACAGATCTGAGGCAAGCCCCTCCATTCAAAAAAATTGACATGATGCAAATCATCCTTTGAGAATGAGCTGCAAATTCGGAAGGGACGACGTGCAGAGAGGGTGGCGCGGATGTCCGGAGCACACTGCGAACAGGGAATTATTCTCATTTCGCATTCCACAAGGTGTTAATAGAGCTAGAGAGCTGTGGCGGTCCAATGTCAGCATCAGGGAAGTCAAGGAGAGATTGTCCAGAGCACTGCAGTTCCATTCTTCTAAATGTCACTAGTCCAGAAAGTTCAGCCGGTGAAACCCTCCAGCCTGGGAAATATTCCACATGGGAAGAGGCGTACATACTGCAATATGATGCATTATGGACATAGGCTGCATCTCTGACATACTTTAAAATGGGGAGGGGGTTTGCTCTAGGATAGCATTATTTAAGAAATACTGTTTACTTATCTCATCATACAGCACTGTGACCAGCAACAATGACCGGTCTCTTCACTAGTGACGTGCCTCCAGGTTAATTGATCAGTCTGGGCTGGAGGATCCCTCCTTTTTCTCTTCTTCATTGGGGATTCTCTATGCTTTTCCCAGAAGGCTTGAAGACGGCAACCTTTCATGTCCACTCTTGGTCTTCAGATGGCATACTGCATTAGCGTAAAAATAGGAGTGTGTGTTTGTTTCAAAGAGAGGTGAAGGGAAAGGGAGATGGATAGAGAGGGGGGAAGAGGGAGGGAGAGAGAGAGAGTTTGATTTCAGATTTAAATTATTCATCTTGAAGGCCTAATGGATGTTTTATTTAATGGTCCTTATGCCTATTAAACAAACAACACATTGCATTAGCGGTTCAATGCTCTTTTCAATCAGGAGCATTAAGCCTGCATCGGCTACTGTCATCTTGCTGTCTGTCAGGCCTGCATTGTGCATCAGGGAGATCAGGGGGTACTGAAGAGCTGATAAGATTCTTGATTGTCAGGAAACAACTCAATGTTTACTAATGGGTTTTGCTTTTCTTTTTAGTCAGGATCTTTTATTTTCCTTTTTTTACCTTTTACATAAAGCCCATGGAGCACTTCCTTCTTTAATCACGGAAGAAACAATTTCACATACTCTGGATCATTAGCAGAGGTGCTTGTCTTTGACCTTGTGGTACCACAACATGGACCGGTGCCCAGTTGGATGTCCAACCTGCAGATGAGTTGCAGAAGGAAAAAAATACCCCACCATGTACTCAAAAGCCCCACCCACTGATTTCTACATAACAAGGCACAAGAACAGACCGGGCCAATTTTTCCCCCTGGTCATCTGGCAGCACTACATCAATCTGGTCTCTTGTCTAGAGACAATCATATACCAACAAAGGGAGCAGCAATGAAATGACACCTGAACACAATGGATTGCTGCAAAGTGCATACAATTAAAAATAATAGACAATAATTAAACAATAGTACTGATGAGCTTCATGATGTTTTAATCTTTGTTTTTCAACAATAGGGCGCCACCAAACAGAAGATGATGACGTCAAGATGAACGGACGAACCTCCCGAGTTACCGTTCGTTTCGAAGTTTCTTTATCAAACAGGTCTCAGTTCAGCGTTCTTGTGCAATAAAGTCAACCACAAGGGTGTTCTTAAATTCAGATAACTTCTTCCACAGCTCTTTGCTAACAGTTACACCTTTCAATCGGACAACAAGATTAAAACATCATGAAGCTCATCAGTACTATTGTTTAATTATTGTCTATTATTCTCTTGTCTAGAGAGCCTTTGCCTCTGTCAAGAATCTAATCCTACAAAGCATTAAATAATAACATGTGCTTGATATGATGATACCCCCTCACTTCTCCATTCAGTACCCCCACTCCTGGTGGTGATGGAAAGTACCACCAAGTCGCAGCTAATTTATGGCGACCCCATGAGGTCTGTTGTGGGGAGGGGAAGGGAAAGGACTTTGTAAACCGCTCTGAGACTCCAAGTGAAGGGCGGGGTATAAATCCAATCTCTTCTTCTTCTTCTTCTTCTTCTTCTTCTTCAAGGCAAGAGACGTTTAGAGGTGGTTTGCCATTGCCTGCCTCCATGTCATGACCCCGGTATTCCTTGGAGGTCTCCCATCCAAATACTAAGCAGGGCTGACCCTGCTTAGCTTCCAGGGTCTGATAAGATTGGGCTAGCCTGGGCTATCCGGGTCAGGGCGCCTTACTCTTACCCTCCACAATTGTAAAGTCCAGCTTTGGATTTAGAACAAAACATGAGACCTGAGAGGTCTGGGTAAAAAAATCAGCAATTTTGCATGGATGGAATGATTCGCGTAACTTGCGCACAGCACATGATGAGTAGCCGTGTTAGTCTGTCTGTAGCAGTAGAAAAGAGTAAGAGTCCAGTAGTGCCTTAAAAACTAACAAAATTTGTGGTGAAGTATGAGTTTCCTGAGTCACTGCACATGAAATTTCCTTGTTACCAAACCCTGATTCTGTTTGGGCGTTCTAAAAAGCCAGGCTCTAAAGCTATGGTAGTGTTTGTGAAATAAGCTTAGCAGAGAATGTGAAGCTCTCCCACCACTTCCACTAGCATGACCTCATTTCACTGGCGGTGGAACAGAATACGTTTTAAGACTCATGAGAAGTTGATCTGCTTCACTAACTCGAAAGGGAGGAGGTGTTGGGGAAGCTCTGCTCTTGTTGTGCCAGTGATACTGCTGCGACCCTGCACTGCCTTGGGAACAGCAGAGTGGCCTTGGCTTTAGCTAATGGATCAGGCCTGGTTGTTGATGGGAGACAATGGACAGTAATGGGAAAACAGGCTCCAGTGAGAAACCTCTTATTCCAATCACTTCCAGTCACTCCTGCCTGATACTGAAGCCAGTTTTGCCTGGTGTGGTTCAGTTAACTCGGAGGTTTCTGTGGGGAGAACCCATTTTGGGGGGGGGTGTTGGATGAAGAAATTTCAGCTGGTGTGAATTGTCATGTTACTCTCATAGGGGCAGGAACACTTTACAAGTTGACCTCATTTGCCCCCCTAGTTCTCCTTTACAAATGTTGGGGTTAATTCCCCAAGTGGTCTCTGAACCCCCTGAATGTCCTTGAATACTCTCTGCATATTTAACTCCCAATGGTGTTTCCTAACAATAGAAATTTTGTAGTGTTTGAGAGGGGGCTTGGCAACTGGAAAACAGTAATGGCAGGTAGGTACCACAGAGGTGCCCAAATTTTCAACCTGAGTTATCAGCCACAGGATTCCAGCATATCGCAAAGGATTCTGGGCCATTTTCTGAGTTCACAATCCATTCACACAGGAATGCTGGGCCTCCAATCTAGACCAAGCCATCTCCTTTGTTTCCTTGTGAAAGGAAGTTATCTAGTGATGGGCAGGCTATGTTTCAGCCATTCTTACTAAGCAATCCTTGATAATTTCCCAAAGAATCCAGAGTTCTCTAGAAGACAGCTTGAAAATGATGGTGTGTGATCATGCTGCAATATTTAATATTGGACAGCATTTGATAGTTGACATGTAAAGATATTTCTTACTATCACCTTTGCGGGATACCATGTGGCATGCAGTGACCCTCAGAGTACAACAGCATTAGCCAGATAACATGCCATGGTGACAGTATAATTGATGAATCTGATATTTTGACCTCCAGAAACCAAAACCAATTGACAAACCCGGTGGATTGACCGTAATTTATTTATTCATTACGGGCTGGATCCAACCAGATTTTTCACTCAATTTTACCCAATTCCTCTCCTCACTACTGCACCCTTCCCACATGGCTTTTGTCCAAGCAGATCCCAGGATCCCTGGCATAATCATTTTGGCGGTCAAAGGGGACCCCCCTCCACCATTTTCACCAGTGAAAAATCTGGCTGGATTCAACCTAATATTTATATTTTAACTGGGACCGCTTTTACACAAGAGCTGCACCGTGGTCGCGCCTCCATTTGCCCCGCTTCTATTAGTCAATTTCCCACTCGAGGCCACGCGGCCGCATTTTGACCTGCAGCTTCACCCGATTTCCCCCGCAGTTTCATGATCCTCAAAAAACAGGATCACAAAACCACGGGGGAAATCAGGCGAAGCCGCGGGTCAAAATGCGGCCACACGGCTTCGAGTGGGAAATTGACCAATAGAAGCGGGGCAAAGGGAGGCGCAACTGCGGCGCAGCTCTTGTGTGAGATCGGTCACTGTCCTACAAACCAGAAACAGAAGACACACATAAGAAATGGAGTGGAGGGGAAAGGTGGTGGAACATGGAAGGCACTCACATCTATCTACCTATGTCTATCCAAGCAACACCAGCCTTGCCTGCACAGCTTGATCAGTCTGCTCAACTCGCTCTACCTGCCTTAAGGCACTGCCTGTATACCAACTTGGCATCAGCGTTGGCTGACTTTGGTCTCTTAAGAGAATGCACCCTCCCTGACATTGTTGCAGCAGGCACAGTCGTTAGTAATTGTTATGCTGCCATCAGAAATTTTTTAATTAGAATTGTTGTGGCTTTTATGAATTACTGTTTATTGTCAAACCATTGTTTATTGTCTTATCAATGTGGGATATAAATTGAATAAAATAAAGAAATATTTATCAGTTTTTTTTAATCCCACCCTTTCTCCTGGGAGCACAGAGTAAGCAGACATGGTTCTCTCCTCGGCTCTATCCTAGGTTAGAATAGGATTTGTTTGTTTATATACTCCATGGATACTCTGCCTTTCTCCCCAGTGGGGAGGAGACCCAAGGCAGCTTACACCAGCCTCTTCTCCTGCATTTTATGACCACAACTGTTAAGTCGCCCACTTAACAAAGAGTCGGGAGAGTGATTCAGCAAGAATGCGGCCTTTATTCTTCAACTCGAACTCACTTCCAACACGGATCAACATCAGTCAGCCAGAACAGCTTTAACACAGCAGCTGCTCTGTATTTAAACATTCCCGGCTAATATAGCCACGCCCTTTGTACAAATAACAACCTATCAGGTTGAGTATATAATGACCAATCACAATCGCTCCCGCTCTGTAATGTGATTGGAAGATACATCCTGGGCTAGTGCTCCTATTGGTTACATTAGGATCCTAGCCCAGGCCGAAGCTTTACATGAGATGGCAATGAGCTGGTTCACATACAACAGTTCCATACAGTTAGTGCATTCAGGTCCATCTGAATACATAACAACAACCATCATGTAAGGAAGGTTAGGCCGAGAGTGTGCGACTGGCCGAAGGTCATTCCATGTTAGAATGGGGATTTGAACCGGAGTTTCCCAGACCCTAGTCGGACACTCTAACCACTGCACCATGCTGGCTCTGCATGAGAGACCACAACTGGCCCTGTGAACTTCACATCCCAGTGGAGCTGGCTATGTGAAAACGAAGGGAGGAGGGAGGGAGAGGATGCAGCCTGTCATTGGCCCTTGGACTGCCGGCTGGTGGCTGCCCAGACCATCCACCTCTCTCACTTTTGCTGGGAGCAGAGTGCAGGAGGGGAGCAATTGAACACCTCATTCTAGTGTTGCATAGTAATTAATGGGATATCTAAGATATCTAAGGAGCTGCGGTGGCTCAAGTGGTTAAGAGGCCGAACTGCAGGCTGTGGAAGGTCCATAGTTCAGCAGTTCGAGACCCAGGTGCCACATGACGGAGTGAGCTCCTGTCTCTAGTTCCAGCTCCTGCCAACCTAGCAGTTCAAAAGCAAGAAATTGCAAGTAGATAAATAGGTACCACTTCAGTGGGAAGGTAACAGCATTCCGTGCGCCTTGGTGTTTAGTCATGCCGGCCACATGACCACGGAAACGTCTTCGGACAGCGCTGGCTCTTAGGCTTTGAAACAGAGATGAGCACCGCAACCCTAGAGTCAGATTCGACTGGCTTTCAAGGGAACCTTTACCTTTTTTAAGGTCAACTAGGAATGCAGGAAATTCTTCTGGGAGTTTAGGCCAGAGGCCAGTATTTACCTGGGAGGGAAGGTGAGCGGAAAGTGGCAAGGGCAGGAGGGAGCATTCTGAATTGTGCCAGAGAATCAAGGCTTAGCTTCTCTGGCCAGCTTACAACCAGCAGCATAAGGGAAGGTTTTACTTTTTTGAGACCGATGTTACTTCAAGCCTGCTTTTTCATCTGCCTGGGTTTCTGCTTGCATTCAATTTCCAGAATTTATCAACAAGTGGATAGCACCCCCAACAAACACAACCCCAAAAATTATTAAAACTAATATTTGCCACACATGGATGACAAAGGGAGACTTTAAACAGGGTCCTCCTGATTCACAGCTCAGTCTTTTTTAGCCACTCTGCTGTGCTAGTCCCTGGATTAATACCATTGAAATCACATGAAATATTAAAACAGAATTGCATTTGGGCTGCTTTTTACATGGCTCCTCGATTCTGCTGCTTTAATGTGTATGTTTTTAAAATATATAGCTATAATGTCAGTTTTCCTGTTTAAAAATTTACAGCCTGTCTTTTTCAAACGGTTCATAGTGTCTGACAAAGTTAAAAGCCGTGAGGACTGTTAAGAGTCTGTAGCTCCCAGGATTTAAGCAAGAGCACTTCAGTTGCATGAAACTTTCTGACGGCTGTATGGGTGGTATGATACCGCCCACTACTCCTGCTGCCCAAATCCACGGCATTCATGCCGTTGCAGATTGATAGGGGAATGGCCCAACAGTGCTTACCGTAGTGAAATGGACTATACAGTACATCGCTATGATCACAATGCCAATGATAATGGATGCAATGGCAACCCAGAAAGCGTTGTGGCCCAGCCTCTTTGACCCTTCTAAGTCTCCGTCATTGTAACTGTTCACAGCCTGCAAAACAGAAATGTTTAAAAATTACAATGACTAATTATTAAAAACAAGCAAACAATGCTGATCCTCAGTTTTCAGTACCGGAGGGCCACAATGTCATGATGACTTTCTGTTTCCAAACTGACCTGAAACCAGGCACCAGATTTGCTACCACAAATTAGACACACCTTTTAAACTCACACTAAGTTACCAATACAGCATTACAGACAGACAAAAGAGTTGGGCTATGTATCCAAATATGATTATGGTTTAATCAATTTAAAAGGACTGCTGAGCGCATTTAAAATCGTGTATCGTTGATCTTAACCCGGGCTAGCCTGGTCTTGTCAGATCTCAGAAGCTAAGCAGGGCCGGCTCTCGTATTTGAATGGGAGACCACCAAGAAATACCTGGGTCACTGTGCGGAGGCAGTCAATGGCAAACCACTTCTGAACATCTTTTGCCTTGAAAACCCTTCAGGGTCGCCATAAGTCAGTTGCGACTTGATGGCAACAACAATTTAAAAATGTTGATCTTACTATGTAGAGTGTTGCACTAGGATCTAGGAGAGCCACATTCTACTCGGCAGGTAAGTCCCACCTTGAAACCGCTGCTGCCAGAAGAATAGGATGCCAGATTCCCTGAAGTGCAGGTCTCATGCCAGGGATGAAAGTCAGTGTGGCTCCTTTGGTTGATGGTAATTGCAAATGTGATTCTTAGTGACTGGCAAAATGAGTACCACCAGGGCTATTTTTGGGCAGGAACGCACAGGAACGGAGATCCGGCTGGCTCCTGAGTTGGCCACGCCCAGCAAGAACTCATTAGCATAATAGGCCACACCCAATAGCAGAAATTTATTAGGATTGGCTACATTAGGGGTGTGTGGCCTAACATGCAAAGGAGTTCCTGCTACAAAAAAAGCCCTGACAACAAACAAGGTAAACAGAATAAGAAGGGAAAGGTGGGTGTGGCTGGATGACCACACTTCTGGTAACATGGGGGTGCGCCCTAACGTGCTAATGAGCGGTGCTGTCAGGGTGTGGCCTAATATGCTAATGTGTTTTGCTGTTGGGTGTGGCCTATTATGCTAATGAGTTCCTGCTGGGCTTTTTCTACAAAAAGAGCCCTGAGTACCACTATTTCAAGCCATTCCTCATTCTTGTAGTCTTTATCTGTGATTCCGGGTCTTCACTTTAGTTAAAGAACTGTAGTACTGTCATGGCCAGGCCAGAGATGCTGGGAGAACTACAATCAGATCTTCCCAGGGGGATGTGTAACTCTTCCACCTTTGCACAGTATCGCCAACTGACCATGCACCTCCCTTCCCAGCTGTGGTCCTGGAAGGCGGGGTGGGGCCAAACTATACACTGAATCCTATTCCCATTAGAGTGGGATTCAAACCAGGACTTTCATTAGCCCAGGGCCAGCGCTTTACATCTTGTACTACAAGTCTTGCTGCTATAGTTAACCCAAGCCAACAGTGCACCCCAAGATGCACTGTCCCTCCTGGTCTGAGATCATATTACTTCTGGCACTCCAGGAGCTAATCACAAAGCCTTGTGCCCTGAAGCTTAACAATTTGGAAGCAGAAGATTTTTTTACAGACTGGAAAGATTTTAAGGGCTATTTAGAAAAGAATTGGGAAGTAAGGGATGGTTTATTTAGCTTTGACAACTATTAATTGTTAATAGATATTAAAGAATTAGATTAAGATGTAATACCAAACTATAGAAGGGTAAGTTACCTATAGATGTGTGTAAGGAAAATGAAAGGAGGAGGTGAACTTGATTTAAGAATTGAGCAGGAGGTTGGAGCACTGTGGGAAGCCGAATTGGGGGGGGAGGGAGGAGGGGAGGATGTAGTGGTTTTAAGTGTGTGAAGTATATTTGATTGTGTTTATTATATCCTAATAAAATGTTTATTAAAAAAAACCAAAGCCTTGTGCCCTGTAAACCCTAGCTTTGTAGACTGAGTCTGGAGAGCTGGTCAGCAAGAGAAGCCTTGTCTAAGACCTGTGTTTCATGTGGCTGTTCCTTTGCTAAAGCCAGTCTGACTTCCTCAAATATGACTCCTACTTGCCTTGGATTATGGGTCTTGCCCTTGGCCCTTTAGACAGCTCACTCAGAATCATGACTCTGGCTTGACCCTTACTTTTGCCTCTGGCCCTGTGCCTTGAAGTGCCCTCATGTGCCTGTCAACTTTAGCCATGTAGCCATGGTGCAGGTCTTGTTTCCCCAGGCCAGGTAGGCAAGAAGAGCTTTGTCTGGGTTCTTTTGTAAGATTTGTTCAAGGAATAGGGTTGCCAACCTCCAGGTGGTAACAGCATCCAAAACAGGAATCGCAGTGGAAAAGGTACAAAGGCAAGAAAGCGCCGTGTATACAACGAAAATATGAGAAATAATATAATTTAATGTATACTGTAAATGCAAAGTCAAACAGTAACAAAATAATATATTCATAAATGTACTATAATATAAATCATATCAAAAATCATGTAAACAAATATGGTGCACTAGGCACAATCATTCAACAAAGACTAGTCCAAAGACTCTATACGTCTTGCAGGTGTCTTGCTATGTGCAAAGCGGCAAGCCAGGATGTTTATTCAAGACACTGCTGTAAGGAGGCAATCTGAAACCCCGTCACTGCGAGAGAAATTATTTGACAGCTTCCCAGATGTATCAGCCGTTTCCAGCCTTCTTTCTCAAGAATCGCTCTTGCAATTCCTTGTTTAAATCATTCTCTAGGAACCAATCTCCAATATGATAACATTTTCTTTCCCCATGGGATTTTTGATATGATTTATATTATAGTACATTTATGATTATATTATTTTGTTACTGCTTGACTTTGCATTTACAGTATATATTAAATTATATTCTTTCTCATATTTTTGTTGTCTACACGGCGCTTTCTTGCCTTTGTACCTCCAGGTGGTGCCTGGAGATCTCCTGCTATTACAAGTGATCCCCAGGCGACAGTTCGCATGGAAGAAATGGCCGCTTTGGAAGGTGGACTCTGTGGCACTATACCACATTGAAGCCCCTCCCTCCCCAAACCCCGCCCTCCTCAGGCTCCACCCCCAGAATCTCCAGGTGGTTTCAAACCTGGAGCTGGCAACCCAATCATCAGGGTTGATTTTCTAGGGAAGGACCCAGGAAATGTGCTCAGCAAGTTTATTTAACAGATGTTTTGATGCTTCAAGCCTTAAAGGAGCAACCGGCAGCCTCGATAAGTATGAAAGAAATACAGGTTCCAAAGGACAACACACGCTAGTCACTACTGCTCTTTGGAGTGAAAGTTATGACACCAGAGAGCCAGGGAAGCAGGAATGGATGGACCATCAGATTTTGATCAGCGAGCCTTGAGTTCAAATCCCTGTCATCAGCTGCAAATCTCACTGAATGGCCACTCAGCCTAACATACTTCACAGGGTTGCTGTGAAGATCAAGGCCATTTCCATAGGGTTACCTTACCTAGGTTCAATGCTGTTGGGAAGTGGGGTTTTTCCTGCTTCCCCAGAGCATTGTGATGCATTCATGTACCTCTCAAAGTTTCTTCAGCTTTTCTGTGATCTCTCTCAAACCTGCTCTGATCCATAGTTTTTGGAAAGTTCACAGTAAGCCCTGGTTGGCTGTTGTGTGGGTCGGAAAATTCAGATTTTTCCACCCACAGAGCAGCCGTTTCTCTTGCCACTGTCCCTGCAGGTGTGGGCCTGCCTGCCAACACATCCTCGGGTGAGGAAGAGATGGAGAAAGCTGGCCTCAGCCCTCTGTTGCTACAGGACAACCCACCAGTCAAAGTGGAGACTCCATCAGCTGCAGAGGGGAAGTCTCAGCTGGCAGTCAGCATGCCACACCCTGCAGCCCAGAATGGGAACATAAGAGAAGCCATGTTGGATCAGGCCAATGGTCCATTCAGTCCAAACTGTGGTTCAAACCCAGGAAGCTGAAGCAGAGGTCCTGCAGCCACCACCCTCACCCCTAGGGTCGCCAGAGCCTTTGGAGTGCTGGAGAAGGTGGGCCTGGAGGGAGGTGCAGGAGCGGCGCTGTAGTGCCCTGTTGGCAGTCCAGGCAACCTCTGCCTGAGAGTTGGAGTAATTGCAGAACCAGGTCTAACAGCCCTGTAGGCTGCTCAGCCATTGAGGACTTGCACCCTTCCCTGGATGACTCAGCAGGTTGAGGAGTTACCTTGAATGATTCCTGATAAAAGCATCCAGAAAAGGGGGAGGCAACTTGTCAACAGCTCTTGTGTGCTTTGGTCTGCTGGAGTGGGACCTGGCTTGTACTCTTTGGATTTGCCCTTCTGGTTTGACACTGTCACACCTGGATCCTGGAATACAGCACCCTGATCCGTCCACTTTTGACTAGCTTTGTTTTGACCCTGGACTGTTTTTGGACTATGCCTCCTGTCCCAGGTGCCTGCCTGAACCAGGGAAGTAGGAGCCATTTCTCCCCCACCCCCCGCCACAGGGGGGCTTTCAATTTTTGAATAAATCCATACTAGTATATTGTTATATCAATATACTGTTGTGATGACATGTGTAACAGCTTCTCTGAATTCCCAGCCTTCAGTTCTTTTTTTTTTTTAAGTATGTCTCCAGCCCTTTTCCTTGCATATATATAAAAGGAAAGGCATCTCTCTACAACTGGGCTAGAGATACTCATTATAGCTGGGAATTCAGAGAATCTGTTACACATAGGGTGCGTTCAGACGGGGCGTTTCTGCCGGCATAAACTGTACTGGTTGGAACTGGTGCAGTTTATGCCGGCAGAAACGTGATCACACTTACCTCCCTCACAGCGGAACCCATCGCAATACGCCCGTCCACACTCGTCTTCGGTTTGTTTTTTTTAACTTAGTTTGCGCATGCGCATAGGCAGCCATCCATAGAATGGCAATCTTCGCGCATGCGCAAAAAACCCTGTCGTACATTTAAACTTTAACGGTAAGGACTTACCGTTAAAGTTTAAAGAGCACAGTAGCCTCCCTGAGGTCCCGGACGCCTCCGAAACGCTACAATAAGGCCCTTCCGAACGGAAGTAGCTGTGCAACGGTGGAGAGCGATCAGCGTTTACAACCGTTGCACTCAGGATACCACCACTTGGGGACCTAGTGGCAGAGTGCAACGGTGTAAAGGGCTTTACAACGGTTAGGGACAGGAGGCAGATGTTCGCCGTCTGAATGCCGGTAAGTACAACGATTGCAACCGGCACCTATACTGTTGTAAAGCCCCCGTCTGAACGCACCCATAGTGGTATAACATTATATAATAGGGCAATATTCTAGTGCTGATTTTTTTTTAATTGCAGAAGCTCCCTGGGGGAGTGGCCATTGCTGGATGACTGGGGCAGAGAAGCTGTGGGAAAGCCTGCCATGTGGAAGCCCCACTGCCAGGGTGCTTCAACATCAGCTGCAGCAGCAATGGGGGGGGGGGGGGCACACAAGCCCATGACCTTGAGAAAACCACCTATGTGGGATAGGCCTTTGTATGCTGCCTGAGTCCCTGGGAGCAAAAGCAAGATGAATG
Source organism: Gekko japonicus (assembly GCF_001447785.1). Classification (NCBI taxonomy): domain Eukaryota; kingdom Metazoa; phylum Chordata; class Lepidosauria; order Squamata; family Gekkonidae; genus Gekko; species Gekko japonicus. Next base: position 1,670,099 of record NW_015175359.1, read on the forward strand.
AATGAAGATTCCCCTGATTGAATTCTCACGCATTATTTGAGGCTATCCCAGGAATACAACAGTTAAATCCAGGGCTGTGTAAACCTCTCTCCTTTAAAAGAATAAAAAGTCAGATTTTTGTACCAAGGCAACCCAAACCACTAAAAATTAAATTCTGTAAACTGCATAAATCAAGCACACTTATTTCAGTTCCATCTATTTTGCATAATACATTCTGTGTCTGCTTGGTATACAATGGGAAAAGGAGATATATGTGGCCTGTGAAAATCTTTCTGTTTCCTAATTCTAATGTCCCATGGTTGCCAGTGGCTGCAACATTTAGAAGGTGTTCTTCAAGTGTACCTAATCTGGCTGCTCAAAGTTTCTTTCTTTAGTCAAATTTTTTTTTGGCAAATATATATTAGATTCTGAAAATGACTACACTTGATGATAGGATATGACCAATTTTTAACTGTCTATTTTACATAGTCTTTTGTAGAAGTAGTAGAAGAAGAAGAAGAGAAAAAGAGATTGGATTTATACCCTGCCCTTCACTCAGAGTCTCAGAGCGGCTTACAAACTCCTTTCCCTTCCTCTCCCCACAATAGACACCCTGGGAGGTAGGTGGGGCTGAGAGAGCTCTGACACAAACTGCTTTTTCAAGGACAGCTCTGACAGAACTATGTCTGTAGAGAGAGCATGCAGATTAACATTTTCATCTAGAAAAGGTGCTGGATCCACATGGTGCATATTGGATATACAGTTCCTGAACAGAATGCAAGACTCCTCCAGCGACAGTGTATGTGAACACTCTGGATTTGGAAAAACACATAACCTTTTAGTATTGTCCATCAATCTGTATGGTTAAGGGCTCGCTGGAGTTGTCTTAATATATAAGCCACATACTATGTATCTGGAAATTGTTCACATCTAGGCAGATGCAGGCTGCATGTGGGAATGCTATGTTGATGCTGTCAGCCTGTATGGAGAAAACTGGGATGAAACTGAGGTTTAGAATCTTGGTTTGAGTGCAGTCAACAAGTTCCCATTCATCAATGTGTCTGTAGTCAAACATCATATTGAACTGGAGTGTGATCAAGCCACAAAGTGTTCAATCAAGTTTTGTGTGTTGAAGGAGGGACAAGGGGTGAATGCAAGCACAACAACAAGCGGTGTTCCTGCCCAGTTGAAGCTTCACTGCAGTTTGTCAGGATGCCTGAATGTACCCTTGGTGTTAATATGTGCATCCCTTAACAAGCTATGTTTTTCGGGTGAGAGTGTCATCTGATAAGAGGGAGAGTCCTTTGGGGGTACAGAAATAACACTCCATATGTCTCCATCTTTGGTAGCCAAGCCTAGGGCCATGCCAATGCTACTTAGCTCTGGGGAAGACCAGCTTGTAGGCCTCAGGAAACAAAACACTGTTTTACACCTTAATGTGCCGGTTGAGTTTCCATTTCTGCAACTCAGTACAGGGCCTGTAAAAAGCTAGATGGTTACCCTTATGATGCACATGCTGTGGCATCTTTACACATCTTATGGCCCCAGTCCCTGTCCCAAGTCCATACCAGGGATCCAAATCAGGAACATAAGAACATAAGAGATGCCAATGTTGGATCAGGCCAAAGGCCCATCTAGTCCAACACTCTGTCACACAGTGGCCAAAAATACCAGGTGCCATCAGGAGGTCCACCAGTGGGGCCAGGACATTAGAAGCTCTGCTCCATATGCTTATCTGATTCCCTTTTGAAGCCGTCCATGCTTGTAGCCGTGAATGTGTCACCTCAGTGAAACTTAGGGCTGCCAGCTCTGGGTTTGTGGATGCAAGGAACTATAACATCACAGAGTCCACCTTCCACAGTGGCCATTTTCTCCAGGTGAACTTTAGCAGATGACTTGCATAGTGTTAAAAGTCAGAGCAGCTGCCTCGGCACCACCTCTGTCACCGGGAAATCAGTTGTAATAGCAGATCTCCAGCTACCACCTGGAGGTTGGCAAGCCTAGTGGCACTTAAAACAACACAGTAAGGTTAGAAATCAGTGGCTGAACCTGACAGTGCAAATAGCCAGCTACAACAGAGTGTTCCAATGTAGGTGAATTAGTATCCCAACTCCATCTTGGCGGACAAAGAGACTGTCTATTTGTATGCATTCTTTTGCACGCCACACCAAATAATGTATGAACTACCGCCAGCACTTTAGGATTTTATGGTTTTATTTGCATCTGTATCTTAATTGTATTTGAACTGTTTATTTTATGTGAATTTTATTGGTACCTACGTATCAGCGAATGTAAGCCGCCCTGAGCCTGTTTGTGGGGAGGGCGGGGTATAAATTGAATACATAAATAAATACACGTTTTCCTTCCTTCCTTCCTGAGCCATGTGACCAGACATGGGCCTTCTCCCCACAGTCCTGATCCAAATTTGGCCATGCATATCTGGTGAATTATGTTCCCAGCAGATAATTTGCCTCTCACATCTGATTGTGTGGACTTGGAGGAGGATGTGAGGAAAAGTTAACATGTAGTTACAGGTTCTTTTCTACCCTGCTACCCTTTGCATGCGGGGGCAACCCTTCTACCACTCTTTTTCTGGGACATCTCTGGGGTCTCATTCCAACAATAATTTTCCTACCAGACTGAAGGGAATTGTACAGAGTTAGAACAACCAAAGCCCCTGCAGTTATCTTTGCACTTGAAGCAGGGTCCTGGGCAAGGCTCTCTCTAAGCCGTGGAGTCTCGTGAGCAAAAGTTCTACCTTGTGAGCTACTGGCATGAAAGCTGTGAGCGGGTAATTTGGCTACTGCGTAAATTAGATTGCTCTGGAGCCATCCTTCCTGAGCTGAGACAAAAATGCATGAGCTGGAGGCTACAAAACTGTGAGCTAGCTCACACTGACTCAGCTTAGAGGGAACATTGGTCCTGGGACACCTGGCCTTTGAGACTTCCAGAAGCACATCTCCCAACTCACAGTGCCACCCTAAGTAGAGCTGGCTGCCAACATCCAGGTGGGCCACAAGCACACAGGAAACACAGCAAGGTTGAGTAAAAACAAGCACACAAGAAACACAGCAAGGTTGAGTAAAACGTGGGAAATCAACGTGTAACAACAAAAACAAAGCACACGGTTCTGATATACTACCATGACTTCATTAATTCATTAAATCATATACTTATAGTATGCAGTAAAAACCCTAGTGTGATCTGATTATTATAGTACACTAACAACAATGATATTGAGTATACAAATAAATGTAACAATATTCAATCTTAAAGGAATGTCCAAAGTTACAGAGACGAATATGCAGACAAGGTTCCATGTTGTGGCTGTCTTGCCTTCAAAAAAAAAAACCGCAGCAAACATCATGTGTTCAATGTTGTGGCTGTCTTGCTTTCAAAAAAGAGACGCAGCAAACGCCTCCCAGGCAAAAATTGCATATTCGAGGAATTCTTCTTCAGGCAAATTGTTTCTACTGGAACCAAAGCTCAAAATTGCTACAATGCACAAGTCAAGAAATTCTATACATAGCTTCAGGGCTTTTTTTGTAGAAAGAGCCCAGCAGGAACTCAGTAGCATAAAAGGCCACACTCAACCGCATAAACTCATTAGCATATTAGGCCACACCCCTGACAGAACAGTTCATTAGCATATTAGGCCATGCCCCGTGCCTTCCCTTGGCTTGAAGGAAAGGGAAGGCAGTTTAAAGTGCCTTCCCTTGGCTTGCCCAGGTGCCCCACGGCTGCAGGAAGCCCGGGCAAGCTGGCCCTTGGACAGGCTGGGGAAGGCACGGGGAGGGCTCCTCTGGCCCGCTTGCCTCGGAGTCACCGGGGGGGGGGGGGTTTTTTTT
>NW_015175359.1:1674018-1740391 GCF_001447785.1 Gekko japonicus
ACCCCCGCCGGAAGATTCTTGCTTGGAACACAGGCGCTGCACTATTCCTTCGCCCAGACGTGAGGTAGACACGTAGCTGGGCGACGCTCTGGTAATGGGACTGGAAACTCGATGGTACCATCGAGTTTCCAGCCCCACTGCTAGAGCATCGCCCGGCTATGTGCCTACCTCACGTCTGGGCGACGGAATAGTGCAGCACCTGTGTTTTCCCCACGGGAATGGTCCCGCGAAGAACTATACATCCCCCGCCGAATTAAGGTAAGTACTTGGGAGCCCTGTAGGCGTGGCCAACTCTGAAGCAGTTCCTGTGCGTTCCTGCCCCAAAATAGCCCTGCATAGCTTCTCCGGTTCCTTTAAGATTGAATATTGTTACATTCATTTGGGTATTCCTCGGTTTGTATGTCATAGCTTTCCTACGCACATTACCTCAGCAGTCCTTACAAATAACCCTGGAAAATTGACTATTGTTGTTGTTGTTTTCCATAAGCAAAACCACCCTCATTCTGGTGGACGATGATAGAAGGCATTCTCTAGTTTTCAGCCAAACGTTTGGGTTTTTAGGATGGAACAGGAGAACCCTGTCTCTACTGACCTCCTTGTTGGAAAGAAACGATATAAGAGCAGATGCTCTCTCAGGGAGGGCTGCTGGACTGTCTACCTGAGTCCTTATTCAGCTGGAGCGCCTGGGGATTGGACCTGGGACCATTCACATGCAAAGCAGGTACTCCTCCTGAAAAGTACTGAGACTTACTAGTGATTTCAACTCTCATACTTTATTTCAGCTCGGAACAAGACGAGAGTACCCAGCTCGCAGGCTGCTTTATATGTGCACAAACCCCGCTCCCCAAACACACCCACACACAAGTGATTGGCTATTTACAGTGGCCGAGAGTTCCATAGGCTCTCGGCCAGGAGCCTAGCCTGCCGATAGGTCCCAGCTAGGATCCGCTTGTCCCATTGTTACTGAGAGCGAAGCTCAGTCGCTTCACCTGACTGTGTGGCGAAATGGCAGCGCACACAGTCTGACATGGATACATTACACCTCCATTGAGCTGTGGACCAATGCCCATAAACATGACATCCCAGTGACTTCGGCCCAGCATGTTTTAACACACCCAAGACCAGTGTTCCCTCTAAGCTGAGTTAGTGTGAGCTAGCTCACAGTTTTTTGGCCTCCAGCTCACACATTTCTGTCTTAGAGAGCCAGTTTGGTGTAGTGGTTAAGTGCGCGAACTCTAATCTGGGAGAACCGGATTTGATTCCCCACTCCTCCACTTGTACCTGCTGATGTGACCTTGGGTCAGTCACCAGCTCTGGCACAGCTGTTCCTCAAAGAGCAGTTTGTGTCAGAGCTCTCTCAGCCCCACCCACCTCACAGGGTGTCTGTTGTGGGGAGGGGAAGGGAAAGGAGTTTGTAAGCCGCTCTGAGACTCCAAGTGAAGGGCGGGGTATAGATCCAATCTCCTCTCCTCTCCTCCTCCTCTTAGCTCAGGCAGGATGGGCTCCAGAGCAAACTAACTTATGCAGTAGCCAAATCGCTCGCTCACAACTTTGATGCCAGTAGCTCACAAAGTGGAATTTTTGCTCACAAGACTCCACAGCTTAGAGGGAGCATTGCCCAAGACAGCAGCCTGCTCGTTCCCTTGCATGCTGGAAAGATCCTCGGCCCATCGAGGTCTAATTAGAGCAGACTGGATATCCAATATTGCAGCTCGCCTTTGGTTCCCAAAGGATATCGAAGTCCTAACCTGGGATCCCTCTTGCAGCAGTCAGCATTCAGCATCAAAGAACAGCAGCATCAGGAGGAGAAGCTTGACACATCCTTTATCTTGGCTTCTCAATGGTCAGGGACAATTTTCAAAGACCCCCCCCCCCAAAAAAAGTGATCTCCTGATGTATGCCTAGTCTGCCGGAGTGTCAGAGGGCCACACTCTCACACAGCACTGCCTGCCTGCAACAATTCGGGTTAAGGGCTCTGCTTAAATCAACCAAATTGCCTGCCTGCTACAGTGTTCACTGGGTTGTCCTGGGCCAGTCAGTTCTTCTGTGCCTGACTGAGCTCACAGGGTTGTTGTGGGGATCGAATAGGGTGAGGGAGAGCCATGTGTGCTACCCTGCATCCCTTGGAGGAAGGGCAGAATCAAAGCGTAGTAAATAGAAACAGAGCGGAGTCTTGTGGCACCCTGAAGACTAACAGTTTCATTGTGGCAGAAGGTCTCGAGGACCACAGCAGACTTCATCAGATGGATGATGTATTAACCTTCGTTGGCACTGGCAGCTGCACATACCCACACAGAGGTGTTAAGGTATAAAGCAGCATCCAGTTCATGAAAGCCTCTGCCACAATAAATTGATTAGTCTTTCTGACGACATAATAAGACTCCTTTTTCTTTTGGCTGCATCAGGCTGCACGGTCCCCCCTCTGGGATTTCTCACTGGAGTGCAGAGTATTTGGTGAACCACAGGTCTGCGGAGAGATAGTGGCAGGCTCAGGTTTCTCTAAGTGCTTTCAGAAGCAACGCAAAGAATACAGGACAATTCACTGGGTACTGAGAGGCATTCCTCTAGTGCAAGGGTCCCCAACGTGGTGCCCCTGGACACCACAGCACCTGCTGACACCTTTCCTGGTGCCTGCCAAGTGTTTTTAGAAAGTGGGCAGGTCCAGCTGGGGCTTTTGCCCAATAAGGCTTCTGATTGGCTACTGAAGATTTAATTGGCTGTGCAGATTTTTAAAAACATTGCTTTAGGAGAAGAAGAAGAGATTGGATTTATACCCCACCCTTCACTACCCAAAGGAGTCTCAGAGCGGCTTACAATCCCTTTCCCTTCCCCTCCCCACAACAGACACCATGTGAGGTAGGTGGGGCTGAGAGAGCTCTCCCAAGAACTGCCCTTGAGAGAACAGCACTGAAAGAACTTATGACTGACCCAAGGTCACACCTGCAGCTGCATGTGGAGGCCTGGGCAATCAAACCCGGTTCTCCCAGATTACTAGGGTTGCCAGCTTTTACAACTGATCCCCAGCTGACAGAGATCAGCTCCCCTGGAGAAAATGGCTGCTTTGAAGGGTGGACTCTATGGCATTGTACCATGCTGAGGCCCCTCCCGTCCCCAAACCCCGCCCTCTCCTGGATCCACCCCCAAAGTCTCCAGGTATTTTCCAACCCAGATCTGGCAACCTTATGGATTGCAGTCTGCACTCTTAACCACTACACCAAACTGGCTCTCCAGCAGCTACAACCACAACTCAAGGATCTACACTGTGTGATGGAAGGAAAGCAATGGCAGCCATTTTATGGCTGGCTCTGCCTCCTGTGGCAGCCATCTTGTGCCTGCAGCCACCATGCTGCATTCCATAGGTGCTGCAGGCTCAGAAAGGTTAGAGATCCCCGTTCTAGTAATCATCCCAGTTGGGCTACCATATCAGATGGATAACAAACACAACAAAACAAATAGTACAACATACAGTGTGGAGGAGGGCAGACTGTCTCGTGGTTAACCATCTTCTTAACAATCCAGAGCCAATGTGGAGCAGTTAGAATGTTAGTCTGGGGAGACCCATGTTCAAATCAGTGATGAAGCTCACCAGGTGACATTGGGCTAGTCACATTCTCTTGGCCTAGGATGACTTGCAGGATTGGTGTGAGGACAGTATGGAGAAGGACAGAACTACGTATACTCCCTTAAATTCCTTAGAGGAAAGTGCAGGATTAAAATTAGATAGGGTTTTGAAGCACCAGCTCCCTTTTTTGTCTTCTATTGAAAATAAACAACATTTTCAATTAAAAAAAACCGCTAACATTTATATCCAGCTGTTATTCATTTATATCCCACCATTCCCGCAAGGAACTCAGGGTGGTATACGTCATTTTTTGGCTGTGTGGGGATTTGTACCCAGGTCTCCCCAGTTCACCTGTGCACTACAGGGGCTAATGAAGAACTGACCCTTGTTCACTATAACTTATAGATCAAACAGACATGATGATGAAAGATCTCTGAACAGAGCTCCCACAGATTCTTAAAGTAACCTTCAGCCAGTCCGTTGCTCACCATCATCCTTACCGACCTCACAGGGTTGTTGAGAGGATAAAATGGAGGAGGCAGACTGGTGACACTACAACCCAAATTTCTGAACTACCTCCCTCAGTGATTATCTGGAGATAGTAAACAGAATAGGAGACAAGATGGAACTATGCAGAACCCCACAGGCCAAAGCCATGGGTCCAGCAATGGTCTCCAGTCATTTTCTTCTGGAATCTGACCTTGAAAGAAGAGAAGAACCATTGTAACACCATGCCTCCCAGTCCCATCCCAGTCAGGCAATCTAAGAAGGTCACCATAGTTCAGGGGTGGCCAAATTGTGGCTCAGGAGCCGCATGCGGCTCTTTCACACATAGGGTGCATTTAGACGGGGCGTTTCAGCCGGCATAAACTGTACCGGTTGGAACCGGTGCAGTTTATGCCGGCTGAAACGCGATCACACTCACCTCCTGTCTGCGGATCCCATCGCTGTATGCCCATCCACACACAGCGGGCATCGGCGTTTTTTGTTTTTTGTTTAAACTCAGTTTGAGCATGCGCATAGGCAGCCATCCACAGAATGGCGATCTTCGCGCGTGCGCAAAAAACCCTTACATTTAAACTTTAAAGGTAAGGACTTAGCTTTAAAGTTTAAAGAGCAAAGTAGCCTCCCTGAGGTCCCGGACGCCTCTGAAATGCTAAACTAAGGCCCTTTTCTTTTCTTTTATAAACAAACGCCAGGGCGAAGCTTTGCCCAAGCGCATATCGCCGACCTTTAAAAAAAATGGCCGGCGAAAATCGGAAGCCTCAGGCTTCCAAACGGAAGTGGCTCTGCAACGGTAAAGAGCGATCAGATGGGGGGGTAAAGCGATTACAACCGTTGCACTCAGAATACCACCACTTGGGGACCTAGTGGCAGAATACAATGGTTTAAAGCTCTTTGCAACGGTTAGAGACGGAAGGCAGATGTTCGCCGTGTGAACGCCGGTAAGTACACCGATTCCAACCGGCACCTATACCGTTGTAAATGCCCCATCTGAACGCACCCATATTGTGTGGCTCCCGGGAGGCTCCACATCTACTTGCTCTCTCTCTTTCTGCCTCTCTTCCTTCATCCCTCCCCCATCTATTTGCCTTCTTTGTTTCTCTCTCTCTTTATCTCTTTCTTTCCACCTCGTTCATTCTTTCTTTCCACCTCTCTCTCTCTTTCTCTCTCTTAGACATATAAATATCATTAGCAAACAAATATATCATTGGACAAATAAATATCATTATCGATATCTGTTTCCCCCCCTTTTGTTTTTATTTTTGGCAGTCTCATTTAATGTTAATAAAAAGCACATTTGCATATTTTTCAATAAAAATATATGTGTGATATTTGTTTGTGTCTTGTAGCTCTCAAACATCTGACATCTATTCTGTGTAGCTCTTACATTAAGCAAGTCAATTTCCTGGTGTTAGTCATCCACCAAAACATCCAGTCCCAAACTTGGATCAAAAACCAGACTGAAAAGATCAATATCATCCAATAAGTACTGGAGGCAAGCCACCTCTATTCACTCTAGCACCTTGCACAAGTCAGGATGATTGGACATTGTCTCCTACAGGTTTTGACAACGACTTCTCAGCAACAGCCTTACCGTGGCTTCCTTCAAAACCATGCAAAACATGCTGTCCCTCAAGGAAGCACTGACCACTTCCGTTATTCATTTATGGTCCATCATTTCTACCCTGCTGTCTCTACCAAAGGTACTCAAGGTAGCTGACAATTATCGATTAATTGGGGAAATCCATGTACAGCCTCTCCAGAGACTTGCTCAAGACAGCTCACAAAGTCAAAACAATACAGCAAAGCCATAAAAACAGCAACCATAAAATTACCAATATGCAAACAAGCCAAGAACCTGCCAGGGGCATAAAGCAATGTTCAGCAGCCTAAAATAATATCCATAAAACAGCCCTTAAGCTGGAAGCCGACTATAAAATCAGCTAAAAAGCTGAAACCCTTCCGTTAAAGGCCTGGGGTAAAGAGCAGTGTTTTAGCCTGGCAGCTAAAAAATAGTAAAGTATGGATCAGGTGGGCCTCAAAGGTAAAAAAGAAAGGTAAAACTCACATCTGGCTGCCAACCACCTCATCTCTGCCATCAGGGCATAGAGATGAGGACTTAGGAAAAGGAGCTTAATTGGTGGGCTGGATAGTATGGAGGAGACGGTCCTTCAGATACTCTGAATCCAAACTGTTTAGATCCTTAAAGGTAAGAAGTAGCAGTTTGAATTGTCCTTGGAAACAAACAGGAAGTCAGTCCAGATTTCTCAGTACAGGGGAGATTTTTTAAAAAGGTAAAGGTTTTCCCTTGCTTGAAACTCTAGGGGGCGGTGCTCATCTCCGTTTCCAAGCCAAAGAGCCAGTGGTGTCCGAAGACATTTCCGTGGTCATGTGGCTGGCAACGAGGTGCACAGAGCACTGTTACCTTCCCACCAAAGTGGTACTTATCTACCATTTTGCAGTTTCTTGCTTTTGAACAGCTAGGTTGCCAGGAGCTGGGGCCAGAGACGGGAGCTCACTTCATCATGCAGCACTAGGGTCTCGAATTGCAGAGCTACCGACCTTCCGGTCTGCAGCTCAACGTCCCCAGTATTCAGCTCCCAACAATAGCCCTGAATACTGCATTTTAGAAGGCACTGCAGTGGCTCAAGTGGTTAAGACGCTGAACTACGGGCTGGGGAAGGTCGGAAGTTCAGCAGTTCGAGACCTGAGTGTGCCGCATGACGGAGTGAGCTCCCGTCTCTAGTTCCATCTCCTGCCAACCTAGCAGTTTGAAAGCAAGAAATTGCAAGTAGATAAATAGGTACCGCTTTGGTGGGAAGGGAACAGCGTTCCGCGCGCCTTGGTGTCTAGTCACCACGGAAACGTCTTCGGACAGCGCTGGCTCTTTGGCTTTGAAACGGAGATGAGTACCGCAACCCTAGAGTCGGATTCGACTGGCTTTCGAGCAAGGGAACCTTTACTGCATTTTAGACCAACTGAGATTTTCATACCGTTCTTAAAGGGAGCCCCCATGTGAAGCACATGACAGTAATCTAACCTGGATGAGATCAAAGCATGGATCTCTGTGGCCAGATCATGCTTTCCAAGGAATGGCTGTAACTGGTGAAGCAGCTGAAGCTGATTAAAAAAAAATAGCCATGGGGGAGACTTGACCCTCCAACTATAGGCCAGGATTTAGTAGCACCCCCAAATGACAAACCTGCTCTGCCCAGGGAAGTGCAAACCCTTACAAGGGCAGGTTGGCTCCACAGACCCTGAGCAGCATCTTCATTGACCGACAGCAGCTCAGTCTTGTCTGGATTGAGCTTCTGTTTATTGGCCCTCACCCATCTCATTACTTTCTCCAGACATCTGTTCAGGACTTCCATAGACCCGCCTGACTCAGATGTTGAGGAGAAGCGGAGCTGGATGTCATCCACATATCGATGGCTCCTCACTCCAGATTCCCAGATGATCTCTTTCAAAAGTTTCATGTAGATGCTACACAACACCAGGGGACAAGATGGGCTCATGCTGGACTCCGTACTATAAATGCCACAGGGATGAGCAGCTGTCCCCTAGCACCACCTTCTACAACTGGCTGGCAAAGACCCACTGCCAACTTGGTTGCCAACTCCAGGGTGAGAAATTCCTGGAGAGTTGGGGAGAGTCTGGGGAGGGGAGGGACGTCAGCAGAGTATGATGCCACAGAGTTCCCAGTGTGTACATGCACTATGAAAAAAATGACTAGAGTAGCCAACTGTTTGAATCTAGGAAGCCAGACCCCCTCCTGAGTATCTTGGCTGGACACGTCCTGAGTCCACTTATGGATCTACAGCCACACGTGGCTCTTAAAAAGAAGAAAATGAAATCTCTGCATTAAGATATATTTGAAGGGTAGATGGGAAGCTAGAACAACCAGTATGTGAAGGGAAAGGTTTTTAAAAAAAGGGAACTAAAGAACTACTTAGAGATGCTTCACAAAAAGGGAAATAATACAGGTGAATAGTTCTAGTCATCCAAGTGCAAAGCATGCATGGATTTATGCCAGTGCACTAAAACTATCACTCAAAGCGCTCGGTGGTAGATTTTTTACTTCTTGTGATATCCTGTGTGTGCCATTTCCTAATAAATGACGCGCAACAACCAGCGTTTTGGGCTGCAGAAACTTTATGGATTATTAATCGATATGCCAATTATCAGTAATGTTGTGTTTATTTATGCCAATAGGATTTCTTATACTGGCTCTTTGTTGATCTCTTGCTCTGAATTTTTAACGTTGTTTCCTTCTTTAATTGCAAAAGGTTGCTGAGCTGTGCCCTGAGTGAAATGGGGGGGGGTGTTCAAGCAGGGAGAAGGACAAAAGTGAGGGGTCAGTCGAAGATCAAGGGCCATCCCTGCACTAGGCAGATACCAACTGGCAGGTGGGTGCTTGAGCCGTTTGGCCCATTAACTCTCATTGCAAGCGGTCGATAAGCAGATTCAGAGGACAGCTCATTCAGTCGTCTGTACAGTTGATGCAGGCACCTCTGAGTGCTTTAACACAGCACCCCAGAGGGGCAGGGGAAAAGCTTTTCCTGTTAGCAAATATCTTCTATCTCCAAATATCTTCGCTGCTCCACTCAAAGCCTCTGGCAAATGCCCAGACTGCTTTGAGTCTCCCAGACCTTATAAAGATCTGTCCATTTCTCCGCCTGCCCAAGTAATACACCACACCGCAGTCCATTAAGTCTGCAAAACGGCCTCTTTTGAAACCAAAGTCCTTCTTCTCCATTTCTCTCCTCATCAGCCACCCCCACTCCCGTCTTTTACATTTATAATCGATAACAAGGGGTTTTTTTTCTGCAGGAAGAATTCGACCGCATCTGCCCACAGCCTCGTGCACCTCCTGAAAAACAGTTAAACTTGGGAAGCGTTCATAGAGTCCCGGTTGCTGCATTAACATCTCATGCCCCAGCGGGGATCCAAATTGTCTAAGAGGTCACAGGAAAGTTAGCAGAGTGGGGAAAAAAATTTTTTTGGCTAGGATGGAGAAACTGAGATGCATCACTACCGCGGCCAAGGATAGGTCAATCCAGGTAAGGCAGCCAGGGAGGAAGGGTTGCTAACTCAAGGCTGGGAAATTCCTGGAGATTTGGGGGTAGAGCCTGGGGAGGACAGGGCTCGGGGAGAGGAGGGACCTCAGTGGGGTACAATGCCATAGAGTCCACCCTCCAAAGCAGCCATTATCCTCAGGGGAAACAATCTCTGAAGTCTGGAGACCAGGAGATCTCCAGGCCCCACCTGAAGATTGGCAACCTTACAGGGAGGAGATAAGACAGGGCAGGGCTGTTTTTGGGCAGGAACACACAGGAACGGAGTTCCGGCTGGCTCCTGAGTTGGCCACGCCCAGCAGGAACTCATTAGCATAACAGGCCACACCTAACAGCAGAAACTCATTAGGATTGGCTACATTAGGGGTGTGTGGCCTAACATGCAAAGGAGTTCCTGCTACAAAAAAAGCCCAGGGTTTTGACAACAAAGTAAACAGAATAAGAACAAAAGGTGGGTGTGGCTGGATAACCACACTTCTGGTAACATGGGGGTGTGTGGCCTAATATGCCAATAAGCTGTGCTATCAGGGGTGTGGCCTAATATGCTAATGAGTTCCTGCTGTTGGGTGTGGCCTGTTATGCTAATGAGTTCCTGGTGGCCTTTTTCTACAAAAAAAAGCCCTGAGACAGGGATGAGCTTTTATCAAGGCCAAGAGCAGCGGCCACCTAATCTAGATCTGGAAATTGTGCTTTCCGCCTCTCTGAGGACAAGAGCTTCAGCTAGAAACTGCTTTGTTCATTGGGGAAGGACAGGAGGCTAGGATCCTGGTATTTATACCAGGCCGGGCCACTCCAAAGGTTTTGTACCATCCGCCAATGATGGAGACGGATGTTGGCTGTACTTCTGTGCCTTAAAGAGTGTTCTCCACAGTCACAGCCAGAGAGAAGCTTGGCTTAAACCCCTAACAGACTTCTGGCAAGTAACCCAGAGAATGTGTATGGAGGCCATTTCTGGTACAAGTCATAGCTAGTGATAGACTAAGGCATTCAAGGACACAGAACCACACAGCAATGAACAGATCAGACTAGGGGTGACATACACAGCTCCCACTTTCTGTTTACATTTGAAAGCATTATGCTTTAGTGCGTCTCTGTGGGCTGCAAGCTCTCTGACGTTAGTTACCATGCAAATAACTACACTTAATCAAACTACATTGGATTGGGACCAACACAAGCCATTCTGATTCCAGTCTATATACTATCTTGACCCAGCAACAATAGATCAAACAAATAGGAGTTAACACCGTGCTCTCAGAAGGCGGGGCTGGGGAGAACAACCAAGAACACTCTACAGTGGCCAGATATGCAGCTAAATGAAAAGAGACAGTGTGGTATAGGGGTCAGAGTGTTCACCTAGAACTGAGGAGGCCCAGGTTCGAATCCCCACTTTGTTTTTATTTATTTTACAAAATATATACCCTGTCTTTCTGTCCCCAGAAGGGCCACCAAAGTCAGCTAAATAAATAACTAATTTTAAAAAATACATTATAAAATCACTTCTTAAAAACCGTTAAGGCCAGCAAACAAAACAAACCCCAACATAATTGACACCAGAGCTGAAATACAGATACAACACTATAAAAACAATAATTAAAACACTGGGCCTGAAGGAGGGATCGCTGAGGGAACGCTGAAGGAAATGAAAGCACTTTACCATGAAGCTCCCTAGAGGACCAGTCACTTTCTCTCAGCCTCATCAGCTTTGCAGAGCTGTTGTGAAGATAAAATGGAGGAGAGAGCCATGTATGCTGCCCTTCACTCACTGGAGGTAGCATGGAATTAAAGTGAGTGGGAGAGACCAGAAACAAAAGAACTACAACTGCTGTGGAGACCGAAACGACAAAAGTCCCAATATGTAGTAAACTCCAGTCTTGTTTGAACATTCCTTGGCATTGCCCTTCTTTGGGATTGGAATGTGAGAAGGGAGCACTCACTGGAGAAGACCCTGATGCTGGGAAAGATTGAAGGTCAAAGAAGACGGGGACGGCAAAGGATGAGATGGTTAGACAGTGTCACAGATGCAACGAACATGAAATTGAGCCAACTTCAGAGGACGGCGGAAGACAGGAGGGCCTGGCTTGATCTGGTCCATGGGGTCGCAAAGAGTCGGACTCGACTGTGCGATTGAACAACAAAACCAGTCTTGTTCCAAGCAAAACATTACCATCTTGAGACATCTGTGGCTTTGTTTTTCTAGCACACTTTACCTCACCTTATATTGTTTTCTACCTCTCCACATGTCATCAGTTCATTCCTCCTTGGACACAACACATGGTTTTCTTGGGGTTTTTTTTTTTGTGTGTGTGACAGGATTGAACACCAAGCAGGCAGCAGCCTTTCCCCTCAGCCTGAGTAAGTGGCTGCAGTGAAAGATAATAAGAAGTCTCTGTGGGTCAGGAGAAAGCTTGCAGTCCATTACTCAGATCCCACTAAAGGAAAACAGCTCCCCCCCCCCCCAAGTGCGTAAAGAAACCCACAGAGAGAATGGTTTGCCTAAACCATCAGCGACAGAATAGCTATGGGAACTATCTCAAATTGACAGCAGGGATAGAAAAATAATAGCCTCGGCAGAACAGAACAGCTTGCTGGGGCATCTCACCTGGGTCCTAAAGCCTCCTGTCCTACAAAATGTTAAAGGAGTTCTCTGGGGCTCAGAGGAACACAACAATCTGTATTAAGTGGGCAGCATGGGGTGCAGCAGCCTGTGAGCCTCAAAACTTCTTCATCCTCCACAGCCTGCCAAGTAAACAAAAGGATGATCTCATCGAGGAGGGATGTGGAAAGGGGTAAAAGATCTGATGGGCACGGCTAGAGATGTAGCTGAAAAATGGGATGCTATATTTGCAAGACCAGACCGTTGGAATTCTGGGTCAGTGGCAGCCACAAGATCAGATTACATCTTTATCCCACCTTTCCTCCAAGAATCTGGGGGGGGGCAGTGGTTCCTCATTTTAGCCCCATAATGGCCTTGTTCAGGGAAACAGGTAGGGTTGCCAGCCTCCAGGTGGGGCCTGGGGATCTCCTGCTTTCACAATTGATCTCCAGCTGACAGAGATCAGCTCCCCTGGGGAAAATGGCTGCTTTGAAA
The DNA here is from genome assembly GCF_001447785.1 of Gekko japonicus. NCBI lineage: Eukaryota > Metazoa > Chordata > Lepidosauria > Squamata > Gekkonidae > Gekko > Gekko japonicus. The sequence continues at coordinate 1,686,248 of NW_015175359.1, forward strand.
GGTGGACTCTATGGCATTGTACCATGCTGAGGCACCTCCCCTCCCCTCCCCAAACCCCACCCTCTCCTGGCTCCACCCCCAAAAACTCCAGGTATTTTCCAACCCAGAGCTGGCAACCCTAGAAACGGGGGAGAGAGTGCCTAGCCCAAGGTCACCCAGTTTGCTTCACAATGAAGTAGGGATTTGAACCCAAATCTTCTCAGCAATTGACTTGGAGGTAGAAATTCTGATCAAAATGCAGCATGTGTGGAAAACTGGATTCAGTCACACACACACACACACCCCATGCCATTTTCACATCTTGATACACCATCTAGGGATCAATGCTCCTAAGCTGCGGAGTCTTGTGAGCAAAAATTCTACTTTGTGAGCTACTAGCATTAAAGTTGTGAGCGAGCGATTTGGCTACTGCATGAATTAGTTTGTTCTGGAGCCGATGTGTGAGCCGGAGGCTAAAAAACTGTGAGCTAGCTCACACTAACTCTGCTTAGAGGGAACACCGCTGGGGAGTTGCTGTTTGGTTTGTTGCTAAAATTATGTAACTTACATGTAAAAATTACATGCAAGTTTCAGAACAGTGTGAACAGCAGCTCCCGGGACAGTTTCAGGACACAAAACTAGTATAGGGTTGGGGGGCAGAATCACCACGAAAACCAGAATGCTCCTTCCCTGGTTCTGTATATACCCATATTGATTTATTTACTACGTGATTTAAAAAAGGTACAAATACATTAAAAACCCATCTAAACCCCATCATTAAACACAACGCAGAGTAAGATAACCCATGAAAATTAACTTTCAAACAACCCACTGCAACCTAAAGAAAAGCATATGCAGAGAATAGCTGAATTAAAACGAATTAATTACCATAAATAGTCAGGCAGGCATACTGTTAGAGCAAAAAAACCCAAAAACCCTGCCACATCATAAATAAACTCCAGGAGGGCAGCGGTGCCACAATTTGCTCAAACCACAGAGGAAAACGTAATCCTAACAAAAGCCACGCCCTGACCTGGATACCCCAGGCAAGCTTGATCTCAGAAGCTAAGCAGGGCCAATCCTGGCAAGTACTTGGAAGGGAGACCTCCGAGGAATACCAGAACCGGGATGCAGAGGCAGGCAATAGAAAGCCACCTCTCTAAAACATCCTGGCCCCACTAGGGATCGCCAGAAATCAACCATGACTTCCAGGTACACAGGCACACACAAAAGAGCCCACAACGTTCATCCAGTCTTGTAAAGTTTATGGCAGGTTGTCTCCGTTATTCCTTGTCTAGCTGCATCTCACTCACTTTTGCTGCTGATTATACAGCACCTTTCATATACAGATTCTGGACAGGTAGCAGCATTACAGAATTCGGCTGTGCTAAGAAACAAAACAATACACCCCCCCTGCTCAGTGTCTTAAAGACTAACAGGTTTGTTGTAGCAGAAGCTCTGAGTTGCCTCGAGGCTCCCTTTAGCAGACACATCAAATATATGCATGGGTAAAGAGGCTCAAGTGGTTAAGACGCTGAACTGCAGGCTGTGGAAGGTCGGTAGTTCAGCAGTTCGAGACCCGAGTGCCACATGACGGAGTGAGCTCCCGTCTCTAGTTCCAGCTCCTGCCAACCTAGCAGTTCGAAAGCAAGAAATTGCAAGTAGATTAATAGGTACCACTCCAGTGGGAAGGTAACAGCGTTCCGTGCACCTTGGTGTTTAGTCATGCTGGCCACATGACCACGGAAACGTCTTTGGACAGCGCTGGCTCTTCGGCTTTGAAACGGAAATGAGCACCGCAACCCTAGACTCGGATTCGACTGGCTTTTGAGCAAGGGAACCTTTACCTTTACTTAAAGAGGCAAAGAAATTGGACTCAGTATCACAGCACAGCGCTTCTATGTGCATGCAACAGGGTGTTTTTTATTCACAATAGCAAATGGAGATAGATCAAGATGGGTAGCCATGTTAGTCTGTCTTTAACAACAGAAAAAAACAAGAATCCAGTAGCACCTTCAAGATTAGTCTTCAAGGTGCTTCCTAAGTTTTTAAGATGCTGCTGGACTCTTGCTCTTTTCAGTAGCAAATGGGTTTGCAATTTTGAATTAAATGAACACAAGAAGCTGCCTCATACTGAGTCACTCCCTTGGTCCATTAAGGTTAGTATTGCTTGCTTCGATTGGCAGCAGCTCTCCAGGGTCTCAAGCAGAAGTCTTTCACATCACACACCAACTGATGTGCCAGGAATTGAACCGGGGATCTTGTGCACACAAAACAGATGCTCTGCCACCGAGCCACAGCTCCTCACTTGGGTTTTGCAGCGTAATGTCCCAGATGGACCATACTCCCTATATTTCATGGCATTTGGTGTCCTCCCCCCTTTACATTTTTTTCCTCTGTACTTGTTTGTAGGTGTGTCTTCCGGTCTCTCTCTGCTAACAGAGAATAGATGCTTCATACATCTGTCAAAGTGGACTCTGTTTCTGTTCCACAAAACCTTCTGCCATAAGAAACCTGTCGGTCTTCAAAGCAACAGGGAGCTTGTGCTCCTTCTTCTAAACACCTACTTTAGTGGAAAGCTCCTTTTCCACCAGCCAGAGACTCAGGAGTTGCAAGGAGAAAGTTCCACACAGAGATTAAAACCAATGTTCTCAGCAGGTTCCAACAACATCACTCAGCAGCCCTTTGGGACAGGGGAAGCAGAGAAAGGTGTAGAGAATCCATTTGAATGGAAATAGCACTCGGCACTGTGTACAGCTTGTGGATGTTCAAAGTAACACTCCTAACAATTACTTAGTGTAGAAAAATCACTCCTCTAGCTATTCCTTGGGGCTGGTTAACATACAGGAGAACAAAACAAAATAATCAAGCCATAGAATGGATTGTGCCGCTTCCAACTGCGGGGAAAGGATCACATTTTGGAAAGCCTCCCCATGTTAAAAATTCTGTGCAAACAGCATAGTAAGCAAAATGGGGAAACAGAACCTTTCTCCCTAATGAGCTATTTTTATCTTTGCACGAGGGCTTGTTTTTTTCAATGTGAAGGAGGCAGGAATATAGTAAAAGTGAGTAGTATGTTTGCCCACCTCAAGATTTTGCCACCTCATTAGCACCTTGTTTTTCTGCATGTGTGGATCAGGCCTGGTGTCTGGAGCGGTGAAAGGACAGAGCTACCTTGTTACACTGCAGAGGGTAGCTCTGGGTGCAATGGACCCCAGAACCAGCAATTTAACAGAGGGAAAGGGAATTTTGGTCTGCATCAAACACAAAGCAATTTCATATGGTCATGACCGACATTATTAATGAGACTGATTCAAAGGGCAAGATCTCCCCCTTTCCCCATTTCAATCATTGTTTACGGATGGGTTGAATCCTGTTAGTGATTGCAAGCAGCAAGCCAGTGGATGGTAGGTGCTCATTCACAGTTAGTTCATTCATCAGGAGCAAAAGGACACCCTCTCTTGATTGTTCAGTAGCACAAAACAAGTAGAAGGTGCAATCTAGGTAATGATATTTATGATATACGTCTCAGTCTTGCCGCAGTAAAATCTGTCCAAGTATCTTTGGAACACAAGCTTATATTAAAAAAGTGGAAAAGATCCTTCAGCCCAACCTCTTTCATAGACATATCACACCTAATCTGTCTCTGGGAATGAAGCACAGGATCATCCCAGAGTGCAAGGGGCATTCAGGGACCCTAAATGCTGACTAGTCCCTTCAGTCACCCTTTTTGTACACTCACAGAACTAAAAGAGAGGTTCAAAGAGTGGATCTTTATTTTCCCTTGTTTTCACAGCACGTTTATGGATAGAATGAAGAGTGCAAATGGCATCCAACGTTGGGAATACAGACAAAGGTGGTGGGAAGCTATATATTCTTATAAACCCTCTAATGTATGTTTTATTCTGCTGGTCCATGACTGTAATAAATTACTGACTGATTGCATATTACAGATTTTTTTTTAAGTACAATCTGAGGTACAGATCCCAAGTCAATTACCTGCATGGTACCAGAGTCTGCAAGCACGCCTTCGTAAACTTGCTAAAATTCTAACTTCCAAAAAATAAAAATAATTTTTATGCAATTATGTTGAAATTATTACAAACAGAAGGCAAAAACTGCCAGCAGGGATAGAACCCACTTAGAGAAGAAGGAGGCTACCCAGGACTATGCCCCCCCACCCTTTCCGAAACCCTCTCCAAGGAAAATAAATCAATAATGGAAGAAGAGATGGCTTCTCTTCCAAGTCTGAGATCTTCAGTGCTGTTCTGAAGGAACACGGCCACGTAAAGGGTTTCCATAAAGTGGCCAGGTTGGGGGTGGGGAGAGGCAGGAAGGGTTCCCTTCCAGTCTTTCTTGTCCATCGCAGTTCATCCTTAGGACACTAGCATGAGAGATATGGAGGGAAATTGACAATGGTACTCCCAAACATACCAACTTCACTGAAAACCAAATAGTCCTGGTGCTGGATGTCTCATTGGTTGGGGTCAGACTGAGGGATATAATTAAAGGAATCATCAGTGATTTGGTTTATTGTTATTATCTGTGCCAAGGGGGTAGAGGAAGTCCTGTCTGCATGTTCAGCTGTGAGCATCAAATGTCTCTGGGTCATCTCTTGCAGCATCCCTACTTCTTCCTATTCCTGTGAGCTCGGCTTTGTACAGGGCAAAACTTTTATGTTAAGACAGAGGAATGAAATCAGTGCCGTGTATGTGGCAGTTTAACACCCACACTACACAACTGCAATGTTTCACATCGAGAAGGGGAGGGGTCAAGATCCAGAAACCTCAAAAACTTGCACATAAACATGGAAGAGAGTATCAAACAATGTTTTACCTAAAGACATGAAGTTTAGACAAGCAACACTGAAGATGGTTCTTCATTCCTTGCATGGAGATCCTAGACAGAGTTACACCCTCCTGAGACGACTGAAGTCAATGGGGTTAAAAGACTGTAACTCTGCTCTGAGGTGCACTGTCATTCATAACTCCTGCTCCCCTTGGGTGTATAATTTGGGGTAGTTCAAAGCCACATTTTGAGGCTGCAGCCAGCCACCGGCAGATTCTTAATATTCAGTTCTTCTGTGACCACCCCAGTTTAGAGCACTTGGCACTAAAACCAGGCTTTGGACTGGAAAACGGGATATGTCCCCTTGCAGGGGAGAAGCCCAGTGTCTGGGGAATGTGTAGTTTTGGGTGGTCCAAAACCTATTTTTGGAGTGCAGCGCTGTTTAAGTGTCTTTAATCCCTGTGTTTGAAGTGGTGAATAAGGCACTAGGAACTGCAAACAAGGGACTGGAAGCCAACTTCAGCCTCATCTTAACTACAACAGATCAGAAATCTCAGACTGTGCAGGCTTACGCCGGAGGAATTGCAAGCACTGAGTTTACTTCCCAGAAAGCACGCGTACGGCATGGACTTTCTGGCTGCATTTCTATCCGCCCTCACTCCAGTGGAACTTTTGAACAAACACGCAAGAAACAGGGCTTAAAAGAGGCTCGCTGGCTGGGGCGCGCAGGGGGGGGGAGCATTGTTCCCTCTAAGCTGAGTTAGTGTGAGCTAGCTCACAGTTTTTTAGCCTCCAGCTCACACATTTCTGTCTTCGCTCACGAAGGGATGGCTCCAGAGCAAACTAATTGATGCAGTAGCCAAATCGCTCGCTCACAGCTTTAATGCCAGCAGCTCACAAAGTAGAATTTTTGCTCACAAGACTCCACAGCTTAGAGGGAACGTTGGTGAGGAGCCTCGCAACCTGCCCCCAGGAACGGTCTAGGGCGGGGGTGGGCTGCAATCTCTCGCTTCCCAAAGTCCCCCTGGATCTGGTCCGTCCCTTGGCGAAGCGGGAGCTGCCCGGGGCGAGGGGGTCCCCCTGGTGGCCAGGCCAGGCGCGGGCGGCTCGTGTGCGAAACCGCGACCTCGGGCAGCCAGGCCACCCAGGCAGGGCATGGAGACCCCCGACCCTCCCTCCCTCCCTCCCTCTCTCTCGCGGCGCCCCCTCCCCGGGCGGCTCACCCAAATGGAGAAGACGAAGGCGACGATGTTGATGGGATAGGCGGGGCAGAAGCAGGACAAGATGCTGAGCCACAGGTAGTTCTTGGGCATGTGCGGCTCTTCCTCGGGCCCCGCAGCCTCTTCCTCGGCGCCCAGCTGGAGCTCGGTGCCACCGCCGTTGTTGTCCAAGGCCCGCTTGAGGTCGGAGGAGGGCGGCGACGAGGAGCCCTCCATGAGCGGCCGCCGGAGGGAAGTTGGACGGGACGGGCAGGACGGCTGGGGAGGAGGAGGAGGAGGCGCGCTCGCTCGGCTCCGGAGAGGGCTGCGCAGGGAGACGCCGCGCCGCGTGGCTCAGCCCCTCATCCCGCTCTCCGAGAGCAGAGGAGAGCCCCGCTCGCTCGGGCCGGCCCAGCCCAGCCCCGTGCGCCTTGCAGACGCGCTCAGGTTTCGCTCCCGAGCCGCGGACCCAGGAGAAGGGGGAGGCGCGAAGAAGAGCACTTTGGGGGAAGGGGCGGGGGGAGAGCTGCTCGCCTGGGACGCCGACGAGGGGCCCTCTCCTGCCGCGGCTCGCCCGAGAGAAGAAGCCTCGCTGGCTCAGACTGCAGGGGGCCCCCCAGCCGGCTTCGTTCGGAGTTCTCGCCACCCCTTGCCCGCTCAGGCAGCTCGGGGAAGGAAGGAGGCGGCACTCCCAACAGAAAAGGCCAGCGCGGGCCGTGCGGTAGCAACCGAGTCGCCGGGCACCTGGTGGACTTTTCAAGGCAAGGGGAGCTGTGCAGAGGTGGCTTGCGCCGCTGCCTTCCTCTGCGTGACAACCCTCGTCTGACTTGGCGGCCTCCCACCGGCTTTGCTTAGCCTCCCGGCTATGACTCGATCCGCCTGCTGCGCGCTATCAGTGGTGTAAAAGAAAAAGAAAAAGGGATCGATCGAAACCAATTCCCCCCCCCGTGTAATGGCGGGGGGGGGAGGCACCCTCTCACTGCCTGTCTAGGGCACGTCACGTCTGCACCTCTCCTAGTTCCGAGGAGCCCCCTCCATGGGATTTAATGGGGAACCTGCAAAAAGTTAGGATTCTGTAAAATGACCTGTGGGCTCCTGTTCCCACAGATATGCTAGCTTCCCTTCTCTCCCTTCTCACACACTTCATTTACACAAACCTGTTTGTTTGTTCATTTTCCTGTCTCTTGTTATATACATGCTTGTTGAGGGAGAACTGGTTTGGTCCTGCCTGCTCTGTGGTGGAGAGCCTGTTTTGCATGCAGCAGGCCCCGTGTTCGAATCCTGGGAAGGGATCTCCAGGGATGTGCAACGGGAAGGACCCGTCTTTGCTTGCGCCTTTGCAGGGCCGCTTGCACCAGAGTAAACAATGCTGAGCTAGCTGGACCAAAGGTCTGATGTGGCGTGATGACTTTTGTCATTTTTCCATGCAGTATATATATTTGCATCCTGTCAGGGGGTCTGTGACATTAGGAGAGGCTCCCTTCATCTTCTGATGCGGAATAAAGCAACTTCATAGAAATGGGCAGTCATAACCTCTCTGTTTGGCCTGTTGCCCTCTGTAAAGCCACAACTCTGTGCACATTTGGGAGTAAGCCCTACTGGACTCATTGAGTAAATGAGCCCAGAATCAGGCTGCATGCCTCTCTCTGGGCTGATGTCTGCCTTTTCAGCAACTGTCTGGAACATATTGTCAGGATCCACAGCAAGACAACGAAGTACACGCTTCTAAGAAGGTTTTACTTTTATTGAAAAGCCATAGAGGCAGTAACATGAACACTGTTAGGAATGGCGGGCTACCAATGTGCATAATAGGATATAGGGCATTCGTATGCACGCCCCCCCCCCAAGTACTACCCAATTAGATGGGCTCCCGCACACGGGCATTTGGCAGATTCTCTAACGGCTGCGAAGCTGGGAAAAGAAGAAGCTCCCAAGAAACCTAGACACTACCAACTCCCGCGGTGACCTTGAGAGATATGCGTTACAGCTCAGAAGCAATTAAGCGCATGGGAAGGAATGCAGAGCAATTAGAAACAAACACCACACTCATGGCAGCTATAGCTGGCACATATGCCTACTGGGATGGTGGTGGGACATGCCATCAAGTTGCAGCTGACTTAACGGCGGCCCTGCAGGGTTTCCAAGGCAAGAGACGTTCAGAGGCCTAATATTCTTTGGCAGTCTCCCATCCAAATAGTAACCAGGGCGGACCTTGCTTAGCTTCTGAGATCTGATGAGAAGAAGAAGAGAAGAGATTGGATTTATACCCCACCCTTCACTTGGAGTCTCAGAGCAGCTTGCAAACTCCTTTCCCTTCCCCTCCCCACAACCAGAGGTCATTTCGGGGGGGAACGCGGGGAACACAGTTCCCTCGGGTGAGGTGCAGGGGGCGGGGCACATGACGAAGCCCCGCCCCCTGCTTCCAGCCGCCCCGCTTCCAGCCCTCATTCAGCCAGGAGGAGGCAGGAGAAGAGGGAGGGTAAGTTGCTTCCTCCCCGTCTCTCCCCACCCCTGCCTGCCTGGGGCCAGGGAGGGCCTTGGTGGGGCTTCCTCACACTCCTGCTGGCCTTGCAGGTCCACCGCCGAGCCCCTGATGTCAGGGGGTGTGGCATATGCTAATGAGTTATGCTAATGAGTTCCCCTAGCTCTTTTTCTACGAAATGACCCCTGCCCACAACAGATACCCTGTGAGGTAGGTGGGGTTGAGAGAGCTCTTGACAGAAACTGCTCTTTTTCAAGACCAGCTCTTATCAGAACTATGGTCAGGGCATACCTAACATACCAGGAAAGGAAACAATGTGAAAGGTATTAATTCAGTGAATGTCAAGCGTCCATACAAAGTTATGGGGTGGGGTTTTTTTGTCCCACTGATTTCAAGGTGGCAAATAGGCTTGTCAGCTCTGGGTTGGGAAGCTCCTGGAGGGTGGAGCCCGGGGAGGACAGCCTGGGCCCTCACGTGGGGTGCAGTGCCACAGAGTCCACCCCTCCAAAGCAGCCGTTTTCTCCAAGGGAACTGACCTCTGTAGTCCGGAGGTCCATTATAATGCCAAGAGATCTCCAGGCCACATCTGCAAGTTGGCAGCCATAGAGGAGAGCACACGTGTACTTTAGTCTCCCATTAGAATGAGTGGGACGTGAAAGTGCTTCGTTTTGGGATGGGTCGTGTCCAATAGGAGGTCCATTTTGCCTCTGTTTGAAGGTGGGGCCCAGAGCAGATGCCCTTATTCCCCCCCCAAAAAAAATCCAATACATTGCTAGACACTGCTCATCCATTTGTCAAGGGATTCCAGAGAGAACTCACGTATGTGGCTGAGAGAGCACTTTTGAAAGCCAAGGCAGTGGCCAGATAGCAGGAAAGCGATCGATTTTTAAATAGCATCCATTTGTCTCCACTTACTGATGGGTGCGAGGGAGAGAATGAATGGCTCCGATGCACCACAGAGGAAGGTGATACAGGCAGTTTGCCCTAGCCGGTCTGGGAAATCCTGATACATCGCAAAGGGAGCTTGCAGTTCTAGGGAGAAGCACAAATGTAGGCTGGGACCCTCAGGCCAGGACCCTGGAGAGCTAGCCTGAAAATCCAGCTCCGCTATGAAGACTACCGGGTAAGTGAACCAAAGGCTGTTTCTTAGCCTACCCTCCAAGACTGTTGTGAGGATAAAATGGGGAAGGGCGATGCATGCTCCTTGGAGGAAGCATGGGATGAAAATCGAATACTTAAGTTGGAGGAGAGTTAAAGACAAGCAAGTAAGGGACATGTAAGCAGACAGGAGGAGGAGGAGATTGGATTTATACCCCGCCCTTCACTTACTCAAAGGAGTCTCAGAGTGGCTTACAATCTCCTTTCCCTTCCCCTCCCCACAACAGACACCCTGGGAGGTAGGTGGGGCTGAAAGAGCTCTTTTGAGAACTTCTCTTGAAAGAACAGCTCTAAAATAACTTGTGACTGACCCAAGGTTGCACCAGCAAGCTGCACGTGGAGGAATGGGGAAATCAAACCGGGTTCTCCCAGATTAGAGCCCGCGCTTGTAACTACTACACCAAAGTGGCACAGCAAAGGGAAGGGAAGAACACACAAGAAAACCCAAAGGTGTTCCGTCAAGGAGCTAAAATCAGCGGGAGTCTTGTGACACTTTATAGGTGGCCTCTGCAGGGAGGTCTTACTTTATTTATTTATTTTACTCCATTTATGCCTTGCCTTTCTCCCCACTGGAGACCCAAAGCACCCTACATCTTTCTCCTCTCCTCCATCGCATCCTCACAATGAACAACACTGCTGCAAGGTGGGTTAGGCTGAGAGGTCACCCAGCAGGCTTCCACCACAAATTTAAATCCAAAGTAGGCATTTCAATCTGGGTCTCCCACATCCTTGTCTAACAGTCCCAGCATTTGCTGGTTCTCAGCATTTGCTCGGTAAAGGTAAAGGTTCCCCTGCTCGAAAGCCAGTCGAGGCCGACTCTAGGGTTGCGGTGCTCATCTCCGTTTCACAGCCGAAGAGCCAGCGCTGTCCGAAGACGTTTCCGTGATCATGTGGCCGGCATGACTAAACGCCAAGGCGCACGGAACGCTGTTACCTTCCCACCGAAGTGGTACCTATTTATCTACTTGCAATTTCTCGCTTTCGAACTGCTAGGTTGGCAGGAGCTGGAACTAGAGACGGGAGCTCACTCCGTCATGTGGCACACTCGGGTCTCGAACTGCTGAACTACCGACCTTCCACAGCCTGCAGTTCAGCGTCTTAACCACTTGAGCCACTGCAGCTCCTATTTGCTCTGTGCCCTCGCCCAAAACCCCAGCAGCAGATTTGGGGGCTACCACTGGTCCACATGATGTCATTGGGCAGACAAACCTGCTATTGTATGATCTTCCTGGGAAGGTCATACTGAAAGTGTGTTTGGGATCCAGGTGGGCAGGAAGGTGCAGACTTCCTCCTCTCCCCACTGACATCTGGCGCCACATCCAGCACCGTTTCCCTTGATGTCAACTTTTCCTCTGGCTGCTGGGGGCTTTTACAAAAATAACTGGAAGATATATGGTTACAGCACCATTATAGTGATATGAGCACAGTGCGAATCCAATGGTACCTTTAAGACCAACAAAGTTTTATTCAAGGTGTAAGATTTCATGTGCATGCACACTTCTTCAGATACAATGAAATGGAAATTACCAGTCTATACATATAGGTAGAGGGTGAGCAGTAAAAAAAATTTTTACACCGCATTTACACTATGGTCTGATATATATCAGGAACGAACACTACAAATGTTTTGGAAAAAACAGAGAATCCATTTGGAAAGTCTGAGACTTTGTGAAGACACTTCTTTATGAGTTTTGATGTGTGAAGAAGTCTTTACGAAACGGAGCACCAACTCCGGAGAATTTCGTCCATCTATTCATCATATGTTCTAAACAAAAAAAAATGTTATTGTGATTTTGTATTTTTGTATTCACTAGGAGATTATTATTACAATCATTGTTTGCATAATTGCAGTAGTTCTATTTATTCTGGCTTCTCTGAAAACAGCTGCATTTGCAGAGGCAATGAGAACACAACTGGGGATTACCCCCATCTGGACACAGCTTCTCACAAAATATCATTCCAACATAAGAGAATGAGAGTAAAATGGCCAATATTGTAATGGTAATCAATGTTCCCTCTAAGCTGTGGAGTCTTGTGAGCAAAAATTCTACTTTGTGAGCTACTGACATTAAAGTTGTGAGCGAGCCACTTGACTACTGCATAAATTAGTTTGTTCTGGAGCCATCCTTCCTGAGCGAACACAAAAATGTGTGAGCTGGAGGCTGAAAAATTGTGAGCTAGCTCACACTAACTCAGCTTAGAGGGAACACTAATATACATCTATGATGCAGCATCATTTGGAATGCTGTGTACAGTATCTCAAAAAGGACATTGCAGGGCTGGAGAAAGTACCAAGGAGGGCAACCAAGACGATTAGGAGGTTGGAGCACCTTCCCTATGAAGAAAGGCTGAAGAGTCTGGGACTTTTTCAGTTTAGAAAAGAGATGACTAAAGGGGGACATGGCAGAGGTTTATAAAACTGTGCATGGGGTGGAGACAGTTGACCAAGAGAAATGTTTCTCCCTCTCCCAAAATATTAGAACTCGAGGACAGTCAATGTCACTGATGGGCAGTAGATTCAGGACAGACAAAATGAAATACTAGTTTACACAGAGGGTGCTTAAAATTTGGAATTTGCTGCCAGAGGATGTAGTGACGGCCACAGGAGTAAACAGCTTTGAAAGGGGATTAGATAGATTCATGGAGGATAAGTCTATCAATGGCTACCAGCCATAGAGTCTAAGGGGAAGCTCTACATTCAGAGGCACTAAACCTCTGAACCCCAGAGCCAGGAGGCGACATCAGGGGAAGGCCTTGGCCTCTGTGCCCTGTTGTCAGCCATCCAGAGGGACTGGTTGGCCACTGTGTGAGACAGACTGCTGGACTAGATGGGCTATGAAATATACTGGGTTCAGACGCGTAGAGTGATTAGCTCATGTTTATTAAGTGGTTTCAGCTCAAAACTAAGACAAACCTGCAGGGTCAGAGCCCTGCTTATATTCATGAAACACACCACACCCAACACACACCCCACATCTCACGATAGGCTATTTACAGGGTATTGTTTACCAATTGGCTATTACTAGGATCTGGATCAATCTATTGGTTCATTCTAGGATCCAAACCTTCTATTGTGATGCGCTCTAAGCTACGCTATTCTGCATGTTTGCTAGCGAGCCCTTTTGCAAGTACGGTTCCATGGCGATACAGAACACCCTATTAGGTCTGATACACTGCAGGGCTCTTCTTAGGGTGTAGACTTTCCAATTTCCCGGGGGGGGGGCTGGGGCTGGGCCAGAGGCATTGCTTTGCTAGGAGCAAGGGTGGCTCCCGGGGGAGGCTGAGCAGCTTCCTGAAAATTTCGGCGGGGGCTAATGCCCCGCCACCCCCACAAAGATTACGCCTATGCGTGACACTCTTACGTTTTATGATCTAGAGCACACTGCTTCAGCTATAGGAGCTGTTTGACAAGTAGAGTCTTCTGAGCATAGGAAGCTGGCTACTCTGGTTCATTGCTACTTTGGGACCTCATTGGGAGGAAGACAGGATATAAATCAAACAACAAAACAATGGAATTTTTTTATCCTTGGTGAGATTTGTCTGTTTTCATTGTCTTCTGCTGGCAGGTGAAAACTCTGCTGTTTTGATTGGCATTTCTTCACTGACCCTCTTTCCTGTTTATGTGTTCTGCTTAATATACAGAGTAACTCTTAATATACAGAGTAACTCTTGCCCTCTTGTAAGCTGCCCTGAGCCCGTTCACGGGGAGGGCGGGGTATAAATACAAAAATAAATAAATAAATACATAGAATTCTGCTTGGGATTAACCCTGTGGAGCCTGTGCCACTAGGTACATATCATCATAATTGAAGTTGGGTATATAGGGTGGATGCAGCCTACCTGCAAGAGGAGCTAAAATGAACACTCGCACATGAATGAAGTAATGCTGTAACCTATGAAATGGCTTTTGGCCACCAGGTGTCAGCAGAGGACAGAATTTCTTTGGAAAACCAGCTGGGCCTGTTTTCCCCAAGGGGCATGGTCAAAGCATCAATTTTCTCTAGGAACTGATCCCTGTAAGACTGGAGATGAACTGGAATTCCAGGAGATCCCCAGGCCCCACCTGGAGGCTGGTATCCCTATTTATTTATTTATATTTTATTTATTTATATTTAAATTTATACCCCGCCCTACTCATGAGGGGCCTGGGATTAGACATATATCTGTGTCTCAACTGTGCCATAGTAGTATAGATTCAGGTGGGTAGTCGTGTTGGTCTGAAGCAATAGAACAAAGTTTGAGTCCAGTGGCTCCTTTAAGACCAACAGAGTTTAATTCTGGGTATAATCACATGAAAGTTTGTTTAAACTTTGTTGGTCTTAAAGGTGCCACTGGACTCAAACTTTATGCCATGTTATGATTCATAGAGTTGCAAAATGGAGGTAGGGGCAGACTTGGGGGGGGGGTTCTGTTTGGACACAGTCCCAAATTTGCAGAAAAAAACCTGAAATCTGAGGGGAAATAATACATCATGGAATTAAACATGGAATCAAAACTCATCTGTAGCTTTAAGAATGCCCGCTGGACTCTGTGGCCATTAGGGGTTGCTTGGCAACCAAAGCACTATTGCCAAGCATTCTATACCTTGATTTTTGGAAAGCAAAGCTGTGGGTGAGGGAGCAGGAGTAGACTGGGAGGCCAAAACAGCCCAGGAAAGGCCCCTCCCTCAGATCATACTGTCCCCTGATGAAGGAGGACTTGCCAATAAGAGGCCCAGTAGCAACTACTAGAAACTTACTACTGATACGATTTAGATTTAGCCTGGCTTGGCAGCAGTGGCTGTGGTGCCCTTAGGCCTGGCCCACTGACAGCAGCAGCCACTGCACAACTGGGACCAGCCCTGAGTCAGTGACCACCACACAACATAGCCAGACTTTTAGCAGGGAGACAATGATGGGTGGGAATTGAGGGGGGAAAGATGAAGACAGGGGAACAAATAAAGGTAGGTTGGCTGGTGAGTGGGAAGGGGGGGGGGAGTAAAGGGGTGAGGCGGTAGGGCTCTGTGCCTTAATGTTCTGCTTTTATTGTAAGTCGCCTTGAGTTCCACAGGGTAAAAAGGTGGCTCACAAATGTTTTAAATAAAATAAATGAAACAGGCAGCCAAGAAACCGGAAAGATAAAACAGCAAAGAAGGGGGATACAGTGGAAAAAGGGGTGATGGGGTGAAATATATGTCAACACATTAAAATTGAAGCCTAGAAATGACACAGTATGTGTGAGTAGAGGGATTACTTTCCTTGACATTTTGCAGCAGTGACCTCACCTATTGTGACACTAGAGTGCCACCTCATCAATGGAGGGCTTGTTGCCTCAGGGACACCGATACCTTTCAAGGATGCGAACCTCTCAGACACACTCAGACAACGAGGGGAAGGAAGGAAGGAAGGAAGGAAGGAAGGAAGGAAGGAAGGAAGGAAGGAAGGGGACCTTCTCCTTAGTACTCCAATAAGCCCTTCTGTCTCTCTGTTTCTCCACCAGAGAGTGGCAAGTGTACAGACCAAGGCTGACAAGAAAGGAGGACGCTTCATGCAAAGAACAGGATGAGGTGTGGATGGGAGAGGATCAAGAAGGCAAGTTCTTTCGCGAAAGAGTGAATGTGGTAGGCTGAAATGTAAGAAAGAAAAATCGCATTGCATTACATAAGAAAGAAAAAGCACAGTCATATCATTCCAAATTACTTTATTAACAGATAACCGGAATTTATAACAGGCTTTGTGGTATCAAACAGACAGAGAGGAAATATCACAATAACAGCTGAGAACTATGCTTATGGCCAGGGGTCATTTCGTAGAAAAAGAGGTGCAGGAGCTCATTAGCATAACTCATTAGCATAACTTATTTGCATAGGCCACACCCCCTGAAATCACCGGAAGTGTGTCAGAAGGCAACACCCACCCCTCAGGCTCCACTGGACTGTTTTTGGATTGTTAGCTATTGGGGCGGGGGACGTGTAGATCTGTTCTCGCAGAGGAGGGAGAGCTTGTACCTGAATAAAACTTGGTCTTAAAGGTGCCACTGGACTGTTTTGGACCAGGGGGCCGGCGGGGGGGCTCTGCAGCTTACCTGGCTGCTTCTTGCTCTGACTGAGGGCTGCTGGGAGCAGGGGGTGGGGCTTATTGTATGTGCCCGCCCCCTGGGCTCTTTACTGCCGGAGCTCCGCTCCTCTGCACTCCTGCAGAAAATGACCCCTGCTATGGCAGCCATGTGTTACTACAGGGAAACTAGACACAGAATATTACAATACAAAAAAAGAGATCCGGCAGCGCTTGCCTTCCCCCCAGTTTGCTTTCCTATCCCCTCGTGCCCATCCACTCCCTCCTCTCATCCTAGGGCATGGTAAGGAGAAAGAAAAGGGGGCTGGGCAAGGGGGACAGGGCAGAAGGGCTACTCGGGCTACTCAAAATGTCACCCTCATTCCATAATTGATTTATTTTGGGGCTATATCTGTTCACGAGCAGATATTACTTGACATTTATGAGTCTTTGTAACCCAAAATGGTTTTTTAAAAAACATAATTTTTCTGCAAGCCAGGGGACTGCTTTAGAACCCTTGGGAACGAAATTGTAGCTCTTTGACATGGCACCCATGGCTCTTCTGAGCACTATTTCCCATGGTGGCACCCAGCCTTTGTTTCACAAAAGTGGGCAAGACCCTTGCCCAGTGGAGATCGTGGTTTGCAATTGGTTCCCACCTTAAGAACGTTGTCACCAGAGGAACAGAAAAGCTTTACAGCTCTAAAGCTAAAGGTAAGGGGGAAAGAGGAGTTGGTTTTTAATAGCTCATTTTGTACTTTATTTTGTCTTCATAAATGTATAAAAAGCATAATGTCAATATTACAGTTGCTATGAGATATGGCATAGTTTTACAATTAGTAGATTAATATAACTAATATCCCTGCAATTAGCATCTTTAGCTGTGGGAAAGGAGAGGAAAGGGAAAGGAGAAGAAGATTTGATAGTGGAGAGAAGTGTCACCTGTTGAATTTCTGCCTGTTGTTAAATGTGCAGGAGTTATGCCTAGAAATGTAGTATCAGATCCAGAGAGAGAGACTGAGTGGACTATGGCTTCTTTCTCTTAGGCTTGCCAGATGGACTGGAGAAAAATTGTCCTATCCCTTTAATAGAGGCTTCAAATTATTGATGTTATTTACTCCATGCCATGACAAGCTTCAGCTGCGTATGTCCACACACTGTCCTGTTGGCAATCCTAGTCACTCTGGGTTTGAAGAAGAAGAGAATTGGATTTATACCCCACCCTTCACTACCCAAGGGAGTCTCAGAGCGGCTTACAAACTCCTTTCCTTTCCCTTCCCCTCCCCACCCCACCCCACCCCACAACAGACACCCTGTGAAGTGGGTGGGGCTGAGAGAGCTCTGACAGAAACTGCTCTTTTTTCAAGAATGGCTGTGCCAGAACTATGGCCCAAGGTCATCCAGCAGGTGCAAGTGGAGGAGTGGGGAATCAAACCCAGCTCTCCCAGATTAGAGTCCGCGCACTACACCACTACACCAAACTGGCATGGAAGGGGCAAGGCCTTCGACCAAACTGTTAGGAGCTGTGGATAGATCTGTCAAGTAATTTGTTACAGCTTAAGAAAGTGGCCCCTTGCACCTGAGGTGGATCAGGTGTTTATGTGGAGAAAGGCTCTTTCTCCTGTGAAAGAACATCCCAT
Source organism: Gekko japonicus (assembly GCF_001447785.1). NCBI lineage: Eukaryota > Metazoa > Chordata > Lepidosauria > Squamata > Gekkonidae > Gekko > Gekko japonicus. The sequence continues at coordinate 1,703,526 of NW_015175359.1, forward strand.
GAAGTTTCTATTAAAGGGATAAGATATTTTTTTTTTATCCAGACACTATTACTAGCAGTCTCATCTGCAATAATCATACAGCAAAACTACAACACTATCTCACAGATAACTGCATGCATGTTTCCATCTGTCATGCAAAATTAGCTTCCAGTTGCTGCAGGTTTCAGATTGTCCAAATGGAGTTCAGATCGCAAAGGGGTCAGATCTGTTATCAAGGCAAAAAACCAGGGAGTGTGCCAAGGGAAGCGATGCAGTCGGAATAACAGGCTTCTGCACTGATGAACAATCTGCAGTACCATCCTAAGACTGGTTACACCCTTCTAAGCCCCGTTGACTGACTTCAGTGGTTAGTTCTCAAGAGAGAAGCTGCTACAGCTGGTGGGAAACTAGGCACATTACAGTGCGAAGTTATTGTGTCATAAGTCCAGGTCTTTGTAAGAAGCACGCCTGTTTGTTCTCATCCTCAGGGGTAGGGGGCTGCCATTTCAATAGGAGTGCTTTGACCCTGGAGTCACTGCAGCTCGCCTGGCTCCTGCTTTTTCTAGTTTTAGGTCCCAGGTGAAAAGGTTTCTACAGATTTTGATTTTGCTGATAGACAGTTCCATAATGTTGGTGCCACCACTGAAAAAGTCCTGAAGCGACCCATTCCACTGAACCTCGATTGGTGATGATTTTGGCACCATTTTGGGTATGTATTACTCTGCCAGTGGTTTTGGGTTTGTTCCTATGGGCTGGTGCAGCAGCCTACAACTTTTGTCTAAACAAAGTTTCAAGCAGACAGAAGATCAGTAGCCTGAAATGGCAATCTTTTGAAACGGTGCAGTATGTAAGAGCATTTAAAATTATAAGAGGGGTTGTGATTCCTTGCTCTGAGAGCAGAGGTGTTTAAATATTAGGAGGTATGTATGCCGAGATTGCTCACTGGTCATTCTACACATGCTCAGGAGCACTTCTGTTACACCTACGGAGCTTAGGTTTTAATACTGGAATCTTGTGACATGTTAAAAGACAGAGGTTTTTTCCTGTTTTTTTAAGCATAAGCTTTTCTGTGCTAGAGTTCAGTACACAAGACACATGAAGCGAAACCTAATTCTGCGGAAATATCTACATAACAACAGGAAGAAAACAGGAACAAAGAATTATGAACACGGAAGGAGGGGATTTAGGGCACGGATTCAAGTTTGCAACATTTCTGTACTCCAAAGCATACCAGCTAACTACAATTTTTTCTTAGCAAAAATGCCTTAGAATTCTCCTTTCTTTTTCCTCCAGGGAGAACTCCCAAGTTTGTCATCCGTAGAACTGAAACAGAATTGAGATGTCCCGAATGCCTCCGGGGTTTTGGGGGTGTGTGTGTTAAACACGCGTCTGTAGGACTCGATGGGCAAGTTCGGGAGGCGGCAGCAAGACCTTGATTGGCATCCCAGCTGTCCAAAGACCTTTGTCCAGACCACTAGCTGTTCCCAAATAGGAGGGCCGGGAAGCGCGACGCCCATTGATCTGAGGCGGGAGGGAGGAGACTTCGCTCCCACCCGGGGGCAACCAATGGGCGCGGAGAGAGGGTGGGCCTGGAGGAGCCGCTTCAGCCAATGGGCGTGCCCGAATCGGTGAGGCAGAAGCGGCTCGGCCGGATCGGCTGAGGCGGCTCCTGGCGGGCGCTGATGGCGCCGGGTCGGCTTCCCTCCCCCTCGTCGCCGCCGCCGCTGTAGCTGAGGGGGCCGGTCATGGCCAAGAGCCGCGGCGGCGAAGCAGCAGGAGGGGTCGCTTTGGTTTCCGCGAACGGGATGGCAGCGCCGCCCGACGCTGCCTCAGAGGCGGCCGAGATGGACGCGAAGCTGCGACGGGACAGCGACTTGCGGAGCTCGGTGGGCGGCGGCAGCAGCAGCGACGGCGGCGAGCGGCGCGTCGACAAGTTCGGCTTCCTCGTGCCGGAGGGCGACGCGCCCGCCAGGGAGGCGCTGTAAGTGGGCGGCGGGGGAAGGAGGAAGGGAAGGGGGGGAGGGACGGGCCGGACGGGCCCCCGCGCCCCGGGGGGAGATGGCCGGACCGGAGTTATGGGCTCGGAGGGCAAAGCGAGGGGCGGCGTTCCCCTTTCGAGGCTGTTGCAGCGTCAGGGAGACCAGACTGGAGTTCGGCGGGACTCGGCAGACGAGCCGAATTAATCCCGGCATCACCTTTAGGACTGTCTGATGAGGCCGAGGTCTGATTCCCGAATGCTGACGCCGGAATAAATGTCGTTATGGCAAAGCTACCCCAGGAGTCTTTGTTTTGCTGCTGCTGCAGATTCCAGTGGCCACCCAGAAGAAGTATCGCAGTGCTTGTAAGGCACTTTGGTCACATTATGAGAAGACAAGAGTCACTGGAGGAGACAATAATGCAAGGGAAAGTTGGAGGCGGCAGGAAAAGAGGGAGACTTGACACGCCCTCATTTTGCAAGCCCTGAGCGAGGCTGTTAATGATAGGACGTTTTGGAGGACATTGGGTCACCCTAATAATAATAAGTCAGAGGCGCCTTGAGGGCAGTTAACACACAGTAATGATTATCAGGTTTATTGTAGCAGCAGGAGGTTCCATAGGCTACAAAGATATCCAGGTTCCTGCCTGCTTGGTGCAAGGTACTCCCCCCACACACGCTCCATTAGCTTGCAGACCTATAGTCCAAATGTGTGGGGAAGGGAAGGGGCTCTTTTCACTGACTCCAGTGTGCTTCTTTCTTGTCATTTTGCACCTTCTGAGCTCTGATGCTGGAAAAGGGTCCCTTGGCGTAGGGCTGTTTTGGATTCAGCCTTGAAATGGGAGCACGTGAAGTGCCTGAGGGTTGCCAGCTTTTAGGACCCACGTTGGCTCCCCTGTTGTTTCTGCTGAGGAGTATAGAAAGAAAGCTTTTTTCCACAGATCTAGTGGCATAGGAAAAGTTTCTCTTCCTCCTGGACCTGGCCAACCCAGGAGCTTTGCAACTAGTTGGGGAGGATGGAGGAAATAGTTAGCAAGCCCAGTCTAGGTCCATCTTGATCTTAACTTCAAGAGGAGCTGTGACTGGTGACAAGGAGGCATCCTGTTTTCTGATCTGGAGTGGGATGGGGGTTGCAATGCCTTGGAAGTTGGCACTGTGTGTATGTGGTGGGTGAGTAGCCAAGAAGACTTCTGTGGCCGTGGGTAGGAGCAATACTAGGAATTAGGGGTTGGGTCATACAACCTGAAAGCCAAATCTTGTTTCTTTGGGATACTGTTTGGGATACTTGTTTCTTTGCGATGCCAAAAAACCTGTGCTGTTTGGTCGATCAGGAGCTCTGTTTATTTTTTAACTGGTCAGCTGACTAAATACTGCAGTCATGTGCAGTGTACTGATTAACATGCTGGGCTGGAGAGACTCGGTTTCAAGTTCTGCTCAGCCATGAAACTCACTGGGTGATCTTGGGTCAGTCTAAAGCTAACCAGAAGTGCCTGGAGGAAATTATTGGTCAAGTATGACTTTCCTTCTGCCTTGGTTTGTGGTGATAGAGAAAGTGAAATCCTCTCAAAGCAATGATGGGACAGAAGGGAATGGGGTAAGGCAACCATAGTATGGCGCTACTATATTGAGTGTAGGTGACGGTCGAAAGGCAGCACATTACAAATGTTCTTTTGCTTGCTCATCCCTTAACTTTGAAAATGCCAGCTTGCCCACGTGATCCTTCAGAAGCATACCCAATGTAAAACAGTGCTATCCTCCACCGTGGCAGATATTTTCACAAACTGTGTGTCTGCAAATATGTTTTATTAACCATATAAATGCTAGTGATTTGTTGCACAGTAATGGCTTAAAGGGATAGGGTGAGCCCCCCAAAAAACCAGCTCTTCCCATTCAAAAATGTGTATCTATGTGGTTGCTATAGGTAACCACATAGATATGCATTTTTTAATGGGAAGAGGTGGTTTTTGGGGGACTCACCCTATCCTTTGACTCACTTCATTGTATTTGCAAGGCTGATAAATACTTACTTTAGATCCAGCTTTTTGACTATGAAGTCCTTTAAGAGGTTTAGACTTTAAAAATACAGTATTTTTGTTTTCTAAGACCCCAGGAGGGAGAAGCCATTTAATCCTGTACCTTAGAATGCATCCACAGAACGACATCAGAATGGCAGTTGCTTGGATAGTGCCTTTCTAGTCCCTTCTTTTTGGCTGAGAGAGATTTGTATTGTCCTGGGAGCTAAGCAGAGAGACGTCTGATCAGTGCCTGCAAATGATGTGAGGAAACAGTTATGAACCCACGTTTGTGAGTCCATGCCTTGTTTTGAAGGAGAGAGCTCTACTGTTTGTGTACCTACAAGAGGCAGGAAGTGGCAGAATGGCTATGTAAGAGTCTAGTAAAATTAAAATGAGTTGAAGATTAGGCTTAAATATGGGCCCTTTGGCCCTGAAGGTGTCTCCCAGCCTTATGAAACATGTTCATCAATTTCAGAAGTCAAAGATAAGGAAGTGAAATCAACAAGATTGTCTTGGGAGTGGGGTGGGATAGACTGCAAATAGTGTGTGAGTGGGTGGATTAAAAATAACAAGAACTTCACAAAACCGGTGAGGCATTGCTTGAGGGAGGGAATGGGGTGGCCCCCTGTTGTTTAAAATAAAGATAAACAGTTCTTGTTTTTGTTTTTAAATAAGTTTAGATAAGCATCAACTTTTGCCATTGTACAGTGATGCACAGAACATGTGAAGGATTAGGTTAAGAAAAAATGTGTGTGTTGCCTTTGGGATAGAGGCAGAAGAAGAGTTGATTGTTCTGTTATTACTTCCTTCTTTCCTTACCTACTTGAGGACACTTTTGTTGACTGTATATTAGTACTATACAAGGATCAAAATGGATATATGCTTTTTCCTAGCAAAAAGGAAAAGTCTTTTCCTAATGATTTTTAGACTGACTTATCCTTTAGAAACCCTTTCCACACTGGGGAGATCTTGTGTATCTGCTGTAAATCGTTGAGTTTTGTAGAACATCAGCTATAATTTTGGAACGCCTTGAGCTTGGGTACCTTTTGTGGGCCCTTTTACTATGGAAGAAGTGTGATGTTCAGAGTTCGCTGTCTCTTACCTCCTTGAATGCTCTGTGCAAAGTGAGAATGTAGGAACTCTCTGGGTCTGAGGCCCTTTGCCACTTTTGGGACACAGCAAGTACTCAAAATCTGGACTCTCAGGCCCTGAGTACCAAACCAGGCCTAGGAGACTTTATCAGACCCACATATGGTCTGAGGAAGAACCCTAGAACATGCTCAGTGTTTGCTTGGGCAATTGCAGGGGAAACGATTGGCCAGTTCTCTTTCATGAAAGTCTGTCTGTTGTTACTTGTTTGCTCCTAGTTAAGTTTCTGCAGTTTCAGAGATCCTGGAAACATGGTTTGAAAGCCACTTGCTGTTCTACCAGGTGCACTCAGTTGTTCAGTGGCTGTTATTGCAAAGACTGGGAAATCATTTGGTGCCTGCAGGAAGAAAATAATATTGAATCTGCAAAATAGGTTCTGCTGTAAGGTCTGACATCAGCCCTGCAGCTGTACAGGCAGGAGTGCTGAGGGAGGCTTCTCTGCCTGAGTTTGCAATATTAAGCACTTGATGTATTAAACTGCCAGGGTGTATGCCTTGTTTAGGGCTGTGCGGGCATAGACAGAGCTGGAGTAGCTGTTTGTGGGAGGCTGTGTCAGCTGAAGAGAACTTTTAACACAAAAAAGGAAAGGGTGGAATATGTAGCCAAGGAGATAAGCAAGAGCCAAAGAGAACTGCTTCTCCATCTTGCTGGTGCCAGAGGACCCTCCTCTTGCTCTCTTGCTATGTGAGCAAAAACAGGAGTCTCTTTGCTGTGAGTCACACACAAAGTATTCAGGCAAGTTTGCAACAAACAAAAAAGTTTTTGGAAATTCTTTCATGTACCCCTTTCCTCATCTTTTCAGTGCTGTGTCATAAAAGCAGACAGTAATTCCCAAACTGTATGTTTGGGGGGTGCACCAGTATGAGGAGCACAAATCTGCCTTGAAAAAGAGGGCACCATACCATCTGTAACTCTTAGAGCAGGGAGACCTCGTGTACCTTCTCATGGTCTCATCCCCCTTTCTGTGACTGACATCATCTCAAAGGAGGGGCTAAGGATTTACCAGGGTTCCCTGATGCAGCCTACCATACAACTGATAGGCATTGGGGAATCCTAGGAGCATCACTGTTGGCCTGAAACCAATGTTCCACTGTGGTTGACCAGGGAGAGTGGGAGAATGGTGTGATGTTAACCGGGTTAGCTTATATTTGTTGCAAGGGTACCTGCTCATTGTTCTAGGATGTGACCAAGAACTTATATTTGCATGTTCTTTAGTAAATGAAATGAGTCTCCAGTTATACTCTGGAGGTGTGGAAAGAGACTGAGGAATATTGAAATAGGGAAACAAAATCCAGTAACGGCAGCAAGTATCTTCATGTGTAAAATTAGCTTCTGCAGCTCTAGATCTCAAATGTTGTCTTGCATTATCTTCTGACTAGGCCCTGTTTTATGGGAACTCAATTGGAAGTTATTTTAAAAGGCCAAACCTAAGTACTGTACAAATGAAAACATCTATTATGTTGCTCTAAGCTCAGATAGTTTCATGAATCTATATCAGTTGTCAGAATTTGATTTGGTGCTGTATTTTTGCTCCCATGGCAGCATTGTTTCAGCCTTGAAAATTCATAGGCTGTCTGAATCAGGATCAAGTTAAACCACTGAGACTTTAGCTATCTCATGCTGTTGAATAGGTTTACAAATGCACAGCTGTTTCTTTCTCACAACATTTATTAGTCCATCTGTCCATGAATGCCAGTGTAAGCATTTATGATGCTTGAACTGCCTGAAAGGAAACACAGCAAGCAAGCTGCCAGCTCTCCTGTCATGTACAAAAGCGCCCCTGCCTTGATGGCAGTTGTTACTCACTGTAAGCAGGTGGCTGTTAACAATCCTGAGCTCCTTGGGTGTCCTGACTTCTACTTGATTATGTGCTATCAGGGAGTGAGGGAATATGCTTATAAACTCTTACCGATTCCTTCCTTGTGCCCTGACCTTAAGGCTGTTTCGGATTCAGTGCCTGATTGCTATGTGTGTCTTCTCACCAAAACCAATTACATATCCTGTGCTGGCTAATGGCATGATTCTTCAGGTGTTCCCCAGAAGTCAGCTTTCATTTAGTAAACAAGTTTCTAACCCACATGGTTGCAAAAATGTGCTTGAAAGTATCTTTGGGCAATGCCAGAAGAGTTACTGACTAAAAATATTTGGTGGCTGGGGTGTGTGTGTTATCTCAGGCCCTCCGTAGCCCCTTATCTCTTCTAGCAGTGAACTACTACCTGCAGAATAAATTATGCAAAAAAGAGAATGTATATTTGATTAATATGTATAATTTATGCCAATTGCAGCTGTCAGCTTCTTGTGCAGAATTTCCTTTTTAATTTTAGAACTGCCTGTAGCATCCTGTCAGTGCTCCGGAAAGGGTTTGGAGTCTACACTTAGAATGTTGTTTTGGTCCCATATATTTTGTTTCCAGGAAAGATAATGACAAAGGGGCCTGGAGAACAAGAAAAACAAAGATTAGGAAAGAACAGATGTGGCCATGGTGGAAGCCAAAAACGTCCTGCCTGGATAAGTGCCTGGGGCAGTGTTGGAGGACCTTGGCAGTTGGGAAACTTAACAGGAGGCTGAATTAAGAACTATGAATGAAATATTGAGAACATCTTTAAATGCATGTCAATTCTCCGGTGACTTGAGCTCCCATAACTAGAGCTTTATGTACTTGGTAATTTTTAAAGTCAACATTCTGCATTTGCCTCACCCAAATTTTTTAAAATTATGTAAAGGATGCCACTTAAGCAAGCTCCTCGCAATGGAGATGCAATGTCAAGGGTAGACAAAGGCTGCTCATACCAAACAAGTGACATTCCCTTTATTTTGCTTCTTCTTATCCATTCCTGATGTTATTTAACATCTGTATGCGCCAGTTGGACTCTGGGCCGGAAGATCTGGCGTTATAAGCTGTGGCTGGATGGCTTCGACTGAGTTGGTTGAAACTCAGTCCAATGAAGACGGAGGTTCTGTGCATAAGTTGTGGTGGCCTGGGGTGAAGTATCTCACTCCCGACCTTTGATGGGGTGTCTTTGGTGCCAGCGCCATAGGTTAGGAGTTTGAGAGTGCTTCTGGATGCTTCCTTAACGATGGAGGCCCAGGTGGCAGCCACTGCCAAGTCAGCCTTTTACCATCTTCGGCTGACCACACAAAGGTCACCGAGATTAGACTACTGTAATGCTTTCTACATCAGGCTGCCCTTGTCCCAAATTCGGAAGCTGCAGCTGGTGCAGAATGCAGCAGCCAGGCTGTTGTTGGATCTCTCTCCGTGAGAACACATCCAGCCTGTGCTGAAAGCATTGCGCTGGCTGCCTATAACATACTGAATTCACTTCAAGGTGGTGGTTCTCACATATAAAGCCCTTTATGATCAGGGGCCAGCATACCTGAGGGGGGACCTCCTTTCCCTCCCCAGAGAGCACTGCGTTCGGGGTCACAAAACCTCCTAGTGTTTCGTGGCCCTAAAGAGGCCAGACTGGCCATCACCAGGGCTAGGGCCTTCTCTGTAGCAGCTCCACGCTGGTGGAACAAGCTCCCTGAGGACACCAGGGGCCTGCGGGACGTGCTTCAGTTTCACAGGGCCTGCAAGACGGAGCTCTTCCACCAGGCATTTGACCATATTTAACATCTTGATATAATTTGGAGCCTTCCTGGGATTATGTTCATCATCTAAGTCTGTACTAACTGGCCCCTGTTACGAAAACATTGGGTTATGATTGTCATCGCATAGGAATGTATGTATGGATACATTGCACTTCAGATTTTATGTGTTTTTAAATTGTTTAACAATTTTATGTAAGCCGCTCTGAGCCTGCTTCGGCAGGATGTGTGTGTGTATAAATCAAATAAATAAATAAGCGGTAGTGCTTTTGGGACCAGTGTCCTTGTTCAGAGTGTATAGCAGAGACTTATGGCATGAGAGAGCAAGCAAGTACCCAGTACTGGCATTTGGTGTATCATTGTGAAAGCAGAGAGCATGGCACCCCTTCTTGCCATGGTGGCCAAAGGCTATGCTCAAGTGAGTAACAAATTAGGACTTGTGCAACCAGCTTTAACACTACAGTAGCTATGCTCAATGGGATGGCTGACTGTTGTCTAGACTTTCATACAGCTGATAGTTAATAGCCATTTCTTTAAGTGGGTACTGACTGCTAGTAGATACTTAAAAAAACATTGATGCTGATTGATAGTTTGTCCTGTAGCTAGTAACCCCCAGCCATCTTGTACTGTGACTTCTTGCCAAGGCTACAGTTTTGTACCAACATCTAGAGAAGCAGTTGTCCTTACATTGTGCATGGATATTACTGTACTAAAACTCAGCACATGGGCTCCAAGAAAGGTATACTTCCAAGTGTTGAGGGGCAACATGCCCGAATTTGGTAGAGAATGGAGTCAGCTTGCAGATCAGAAATGAATCATGAATATTTTTATCAAAATATTTAGGTCCCAGTTTTGAAATCAATCTCAGGGTAAAGTGTTCCTCATACCCTGAGGCAGAATGAGCCATAAGATTCTAAACAGCTGTCATTTTAATTATTATTATTGCTTTTTATGGGGATCTGTCCTTCCCATATGCTTTGGCAATACTTGTGCGGCTCGTCAAGTAAATAACATGTCTTGAAATTGGATTTAGTTATTAGCTCAGCCCCTCTTCCTCACTGGCAAATGGAGCAAAAGCTAGCACTTTTCCTAATGAATCTGCTTTTAAAAAGTATTATGACATGGATGGAGGATGAGAGTGAAGCACAATTTAAAATTAGGTCAAAATAAGGGTTCGCATTAAAATGCCATCTGGCTCTTTATGAGGTTAAGTAATACTGATCTGCATGAAAATTGAGAACTGGGAGGTTGTTGCAGAAGTGATTTGTTTGGGGTCACACACACACAAACTGTAGGAGGACTGGGAACAAAACTCTAGTTTCGAGCCATGAGCTGCTTTCTTCTAGTGATGCAAACTCTGCAGTTAGTCTCCTTTTAAATGACCAGTGACTAAAGGCTGCGCAGAAGGAACAAAGGTCAGCATAGTAAACTGAACTATACATTTTTGCAGTAAAGTCGGGAGCCGATAGAAAATAGATTCCATCTTATTAAGCATTAGTTGAAGAAAGCGGATGCATGAGGCCTGTTGAGGGAAGCAGAGGGTTTAGGAAATTAGGGTTATGGGAAGAATGTTGGAATGAGAGTGAAAGAACAGCTTAGTAACCTGTAGCAAAGCTGAGTTTGAATGCTGGAAGAGAAACAGCACCTGAAAAAAGTTGACTTGTGATAAGAAGGGGAAATGGAAGGGTGCCTTTGCCCATGATAAGAGTTAGGCTAGAAAAAGCCTTATTGCTAGGTACTAGCATTCAGTTTCTAGGTAACAATTGACAAACATGTGATAGAGGTGTAATTATCACTTAGAGCATAGAAGGTCTCTGGCTCATATCCTGAACAGGACCTGCCAGTAGTTGGACTTAACAAAAGCTAAAAGAAAAGTAAAGATCAAGTAGTATTTTTGCACGTTCAGGTTGGGGGCAGCCGTAGTTTACGAGCAGAGCGCACACTTTGCATACTTTAATCTGTAGCACCTAGTTCAAAGGATTCCAGGTAGAACCGGAAAAGTCACTTGTAGAGATTTGGAGAGCTATTCCCAGTCAGAATAGACCTTACTTGGCTACATATGCAAATGGTCTGACTTAATATCAGGTATTCATTCACCGTGCTGGAAAAATATGTCACATTCCTAGGTGCTACTACTATGAATCTTGGCATCTGGGGATTTGTTCCAATCTTGGAAAGGGATATAGGAGAGTGTGTGCATTAACTTGATATCCTGCTTCCTTCTGAGTAGGGCTGGATATTTTATTTGAAACTTTTGAGCTGTTGACAGTCAAACAGTAGTTTTGTATTTTTAAAATATTGATTTATTTGAACAGTAACCAAGGAACACTTTGATAGGTGTGATAATTTGTTTTTGATGTGGCAGAAAATTAACTGGCAATGATTGTAGCTTTGAACATCAGAATAATGTTGATTTGCTGTTTGGGGCTTAATTGTTCTTTCTTGATGACTTTCGTGCTGGTATTCTAGTGTTAGCTCTGTCACAACACTTAAAAATGGCCAGTATAAAAAGCAAAGCAACAGAGTGCCTTGTGGATCAAAAGGTGCAAGGTGTTTTAAGTGTGGGTGTACACGTTAAGAGCAGTCAATTGGAGGTGCTTTCAGGTCTGCTGTCTGAAGGCGTTCTGGGTTTCCTAGGGATGTTGGCCTGTGGTCAAAGAACATGCAGTGAAGGTGCTAGTCAGTTACAGCCCTGCAGCAAAAGAGATCTCTGGTTTTTAAATCATGTGATTCTTTATCGCCACAGGTCTACTAATCTGCAACTGTCCTTGCAGCCCATTCTCCCTCCGTCGTTCCACTCTAGCTTCCTTCGTTGGTCCTCACTCTGACAACTCACAGTCGTACAGTGCAGTCTGTACTTTCCTGGGAGTAAGGCCTGCTGAGTAGACTTCAGTATGATTCTGAGTAGACCTGCTTAGGAATACGTGGCTAATTTCTTAAGCATCTTGTGCAGCCTTCTTTCTCCAGGTCCTGGCTTTTGCTTTCCTAGGCTAAAGTTGCTTTTACACATCCTTTTTGTGAGCTCTTCTGCTCTCTAGACAGCTAGAGACATTAGAGCTACTCAGCCCATGAAGGACTTTGTGGCATATTTGCATAAATTTACATAGTTTATGCAGGTAAGAGCATACAGCTTTCTTTGTCACAGAAGTTGTGCGACTTTGGTGTACTGACGTGTTTAACAAATTTAGAGTCCAGTGGCACCTTTAAGACCAACAAAGTTTTATTCAAGGTATGATCTTTCGTGTGCACGCACACTTCGGATACGTTGGAAGGAAGGTAAGATTCAAACTTATAGACTGGCTGAACAGCAAATTAACATGTAACATGATGAAGATGTTTTAAAATATGCAAAGACAAAACTAAATAACAACCTGGATCTGACTTGTGTTTAGTCACACGGGTCTGCTAAAAGTACAGTTTTGTGGAATTTGAAAGGCTCACACGTTGTAGCAGAAACTTTTGTAACTCTTTCATGTGTGTCTGTGTTCATGTGTGTGTGCATGCACACAGGGAGGGAGCAGGTGGAGCTATGGTCTCCAGCCATAACAATAAACTTACTTCTGTGGAATTTGTCACCCTTGTAATATAAACCTTTTCTAATTACTTTTTAAAATAAACGTTACCTTGAATTTTCACCATCTCCTGTATGTGTGTGTGAAAAAAAATCACAAAAAAACCAAACTTGAGAATGTACTGCTGTAAGGCTCTTATTTTGAATAACCTCTGCAGAAGCACTGGGACAGAGTTTGCCTTTTTCCAACATCCTTCAGTGGCACAGTGGAAACTGGCCTGGCATAGTCTGTCAGAAAAAGGCAAAGCCAGGTTTATAGTTTCAGGTGAGCCTTGAAAATTGGGAAGATCCAGGACTGCTGCTTCTGCAGTCTGGAATGGGCATCTGGCCAACAGGGAGGTGTAAGCCTCAGCTAAGCAGGGTTGTCCTGGAGTGTGAGTTGTGTTAGAACCAGAGAACTAAGGTCCATGGGGAGCAAATCTGATGTTTCCGTGGCAGCTGTCAAAAAGTCCAGGATCTTTCTGTTGGTTTCCCATCAGGTGATGGCTGTTTGTGGTTACTGCCAAACAGGTTCTCCCAGCCACCCAACTCAAAGCTAGAATGTCTGTGTATTCCTGTCTGCTTGTCTTTAGTAGAGACAGGGAAGCACTTTTAACTGGCTTCCTCTGGTGCTGCTTTCCCGCACAAGGAACAGCAAGTTGCTGGGAACATCTGTAGTTGTTTGGAAACCAGGGGTCATTTGTGGGAAGCAGCCGGGTCTGTGACTGTGGCTTGCCTGCAAGGTTTATTAGTTATTGTACAGAGAATCGGTATTTGAACCCCTGCCTCCCTTAAACGGTTGCAGTTGACCTGTTGCTTCAGAATGGCTGCTGAGATTATGTCCAGGCAGGAGCTGGGTGTGTGTGTTTGTGAAAAGGAGAAGAGCTCTCAGTGTGTTGACTCACACCTCCCTCACCCCCTAGTAGAACCTGTTCGAACATTAGTGTCTTCTTCCTTTTCTCCTTCTCCACCTTTCCCTGGCTCATACTTTTCCTACCCTGATCTTTATAGAAAGAATAACCGGAGGATTCCAGTAGCAAGAAGCAGGGCCTTTATGATCATAGCCCCTTGGTTATGGAGCAGTCTCTTGTCAAGCTTTTGTGTTTACCATCTTCCTGGCGGTTAGGAAGGGCTGAGGCTTGTTGGTTCTGCAAAACTTTTGGTAAGTTGATGCTTATGTGTAGCTTTCTTTATATTGGTGTTATAGTGCTTCCTGCCTTGCCCTGGATAGCCCAGGCTAGCCGGATCCTAATTGATCTTGCAAACAAAGCCGCCTTGGCCCTGATTAGTACTTGAATGGGAGACCAGGGTTGCTCCACAAAGGTAGGCAATGGCAAACTACTTCTGTTTATCTCTTGCCTTATAGGACAGCCCTAGTGATTTCTCTCTCTTTTTTTTTGCCATCAGGTTGCAACTGACTTATGGCAACCCCATCGGGTTTTTGAGGCAAGAAACATTCAGAGGTGGTTTGCCATTGCCCGATTTCTAGTGTGCTGGAACTGATTGGTTCTCATACTAATGCCTGTAGTTTTGTTGAAAGCAGACAGAGGTGTGTTGTAAATGATTTAAATTGCATACCCATGGCTGTTGTTTTCATTGGAGGCTTGCCAGTGCTGAAGCCTGAGTACCTTTCCAGAGGCGTTCATGAGGATTCTGAGTCTAGTTTTGATGGCAGCTGCTTTATGGTCTAAGTCTGTAATGTCAGCGTTTCCATTAGGAATCCAGGGTCAGTGGGTGTGTATGGAATCCCAAGAGCTAGTAAGACCATGGGAATTGAAAAGGTCTAATAGAAACTGAGGCGTGGGGTTCATAAGCTGTAAATCTCAAGGCAGCTTTCAGCCTGGGAAAATGTTGACAGTTCCTGGAAGAAGACTACCTTGAGGTTTACAGCTCTGGAAACCCATTGCTTCAGTTTCTGTTAGGTCAGCTGGATTTCCAAGAATTCTTTGGGCTTGCTGTTTGCCCTCTGACCCCGGCTGCTGATAGAAAACTACATCCTCAGCTCTGAGTTCTGGTCAAAACCACTCCCCTGTCCAAAGATCTGACTGGATGCTAAATCTTGGTGGAATGTGCTCTTGGTTACCCCTACTTTAATTTCAGTCTGGTTTGACAGCATTGCATGTTTCCAGACTTTTATCCTTTTTTGGCAACATCCTGAGGAAAGAACAAGCTGTGCAGGTTCTGTTTGATGCATCCTCATTTGCAAGTGGATGCCTGTGGGTTTCTGTCATGAAGACAAAGCTATATGTGTAGCTTGGGTAGGTTGCCTGCTTCTAGTATGTCCTGTGTACCCACACAGTTGGGGCTCTTATTTTTGCTGTTTGCCTGGACCATAATCAATGATCAGCTGTAGAATAAGGACAGCCAAATAGAGCAGGGCTTCTTCAAATGCTCGTTAATATCCCACTTCCTTCAAGGAGCTTAGAATGACTTACATTGTTTCTTCCCCTGCCACTTTATCCTCCAAAAGCCCTGTGCAGTAGGCATATAAATAGTGACTGGCCCACATCACCCAGCAAGCTTCCATGGCAGGATCTTTCAGCCTAAGCTACCTCAGAGGATTGTTGTGAGGATAAAATGGAGGACAGGAGACTAATGTAAGCTGCTTTGGGGAGAAAGGTGGAGTGTAAAAGAGTTCAGTGGATGACAAGAAGAGAAAGAAGCAGGGAAGGGTGAGGATATGTGGGCTGCCAGCAGATGAGAAAGAAGAAATAGTGTGGGGAAGAGGATACAGGGGCAATGAAGTGACCCACACAACTCCTTGAGGGTTCCTGGCTTATCTGTATATCTAATTTCCCAGTGTGGCCCCTATCTCTGGATCTCTAAATCTGCAGATAGGGAGCACACTTATCCCAAACAGGCTTTTCTGCAAACTTGGGGGACCCCTTAGGTTTACAGAAAAATCTGAAAAGTTAAAAACAACAACATTGGAGGGTTTAAATCCCCCCCCCCCAAACAAAAAAGTGTTGTCTGTGCATGTGAGCAGCTGGAAAAGGGGCCTGGCAGTTGCTGTGGCAACAGATCCAGAGGAGTTAGCCATGTTAGTCTTTTGCTGCAAAATAGTAAAAAGCCCAGTAGCACCTTTGAGACTAACCCACTTTATTGCAGCATAAGCTTTCGAGAAACACAGCTCTCTTCATCAGATGCATGGCGGGCAGGGGAAGGAAGTCTCATCTGGCTCGCGTGGAGCTGCTCCGAGTGAGCCACGGTGGTGGTGGTGGTGGAAGCCTCAGCAGGCCAGCTCCGTGCAAGCCATCGAGAGCGGGGAGGGAAGAAGGAAGCCTTGGCTGGCTCACCTGGGGCTACTCTGAGTGAGCTGCAGAGGGTGGGGTGGGGTGGGGGGCTCGCTTGGTGCAGCTCTAGGCGGAGAGCAGGGGGGAAGCAGCTTTGGCTGGCTTGGCCAGAGCTGTTCGGGGTGAGCTGCAGAGAGTGGTGGGTGGGTGAGGGGAAGGCAGCAGGCCTGGCAGCGGCTGCAGGGGAGTCCGGGGGCCACACTGGGTCCGGCAAGGAAGTGTGGGGATGGAAATGGGGTTCCCCCCTGCAAGTCTTGCAGGCCCTCACTTGTATCTTCTATTTGTCAGTGGCTATTTCACAAATTATCAAAGGTATGCCCAATTTTGCCTTTGAACTTTCTCTCCCCATTCACCCAATTCTTCCTGGCCTCACAGCTCCTTTGTATGAGAGTTATGACTCAACTTGTGGTTCCCATTCTACAGTTTAGGAACCACGCGCATACAGGAAATAAGCACAGGTGTGCCTAGAGGTGGCAGGTTTTATGCTTACTTCCTCTCTGGGCAGCTCAGTAGAATTCCAGCATCACAGCTTTTTCCACCCAACCCAGTATGAAAACAAAAAGGCCTTGTCTGGCAGCCCCTGAAATCCTGACAGATTGTCTAGCCTGTTCATGGAAGTACACAAAGGCCCGTTCAGGTGGCATTGGGAGTCTCAAGCAGTTGGCTCCGCTCCAGACATGTAGCGAGGGTCTTGGATTGAAGTTTCCCAAGCCTTGCAGGCTCAGCTGACAGACTGAGAAAGAGAGGATCAAACCCTCATGCTGCTTTATCGGCAATGGGAGCTGGCATAATCTGGAAACTGGGATTCATTGCCTAAGTGCCCCTCAGTCATTTTAGGTGTGAATATCAGTGGCAGGTCGATAGGGGCTGTGGTCAAACGGGGACCTGCCGTCAGCCCTGGGAGACTGAGCAGCCGTTCTGTGGCTCGCAAGCCCCTGCTTTTGCCTTCCCACCCTGCCTGGTGGGGCTATTTCCCTTTGTTACACGCTGCTACCACTCACTGGATTGACACCGCCTTCCTAGAGGGACAGTGAGACTCCTCTGGCTGATTCCCCAACCTTGGGAAGTTGGTACCACTATCTTTGCCCTGGATAGTTGGCAACCTTCCGATTTGGGCCCATTTGGGTTCCTTTTGCTTCTAGTAACGTGCCTCCCTTTTGCTTCTGGTAACGTGCTGAGCAGGGAGAACTAGGTGGTCAAGGCACACCAGGTCTTAGAATTCCAAAAAGAAGATTTATTTTAACTATGTACAAGTTAAGCACAGAAAATAAACAAGAGCATATTAACACAACCTGGGCAGAAAATAAATATGATTTAAAACGCCACTCCTCTGTCCCCTACACACCCTCACTATCTCTGGAGGTTGTGGAGAAACCCCAGCCGTTCACCGGACTGGTAACTGGTACTGTTGCCCTCCTGGCTGTCCACCACCGTTTATAGGGGCCTGGATGCCCTGGAGTTTGAGGCAACAGGAGCCCCCAGCTGTCTGCTCCCTTGAAGTTGCGGTCCACGCTGAACCAAAAGCTGAAGACCAGGCTGAAGACTGAACTCCGCCCTCAGGAACCAAAGCCTTTATCTCCCTGGCTCCGCCCCTGGGGTGTGTCCAAGTTTCCCCGCTCTTTTTACCTAGTGCTTCTGGGAAATGTAGGCAAGCAAATGAAGTCCCAATCAACCTGGTGAGGGTTAGCCCTGCAGGCCTCTGTCCGGAACTACAGGCCACTTACCCTTATGGGGAACCATTTTAAACACCAACTACAGACAGCATCCCTCTTACACACCCAGGTAAATGCCATTTCATTACAGGGGCTATACTGTGAATAGTGTCTGATCTCACACATTGTTCCTGTGTATCCATACCTTACGGTCATTGACTGGCTTATAAGTGTGGCTATAGTTTGAACCAGGCAAATGCTAAAAGACCAGCAAATTCTGGCTCTTCCCACTGACTTGTTTTGGATTTGAGCAAAGGGCTGTTTAGCCCCTTTCCATATGAACAGAAACAGGCTTGGGAAGAGCAACTGCCCCTCTCTGTTACAAGCTGA
Organism: Gekko japonicus; assembly: GCF_001447785.1. NCBI lineage: Eukaryota > Metazoa > Chordata > Lepidosauria > Squamata > Gekkonidae > Gekko > Gekko japonicus. The sequence continues at coordinate 1,721,117 of NW_015175359.1, forward strand.
ATCTAGACAGCTAGTTTGGTGTAGTGGTTAAGGACAGCAGCGGACTCTAATCTGGAGAATCGGGTTTGATTTGCCACTCCTGTTCATGCAACTGCTGGGTGACCTTGGGTCAGTCAAAGTTCCCTGAGAGCTGTTCTCTCAAGAGCAGTTCTCTCAGAGCTCTCTCAGCCTACCTATCTCATAGGGTGTCTGTTGTGGGGAGGGCAAGGGAAGCAGATTGTAAACAGCTCTGAGACTCTGAGTGAAGGGTGGGGTATGAATCCAATCTCCTCCTCCTCCTCTTCAGTGTGCATACACCAAGACCCAGGCAAATTGGGAGTTAGCGGTTGAAGCATAGTGGAAGAGCAGTAATAGAATCTCTGTTGTTAGCTGGGGGGGAGGCAGTGGGGATTAAAGCACTTTTGCAGTTGCACTGCAGTGAGTAGAGGGCTCTGTGAAAACTGCTGTTGCTCTCGCATGAAACGAAAGGAATTAAAGAGCTCTTTTTCAGTGACCTTGCTTAAACAGGAGCTGCTTTCCATTCGGGTAAATAATGTAATAGGGAATTTGGGGGGATTATGCTGTTGGCTGGCTTGAGTCCCTATTAGGCTACACTTAGCAGACATAGTGGCAGGCTAAAGTTAAGAGAGTGGCCATTAGGGTGGGACATTGGACTGAAAATTCATCTAGCAGCAGTCGGTGCACAGTGCACTCTTATTTTGTTCAGGCTTCGCTTATCATTCATAATCAAATTTATACCCCGCCCTCCCCACAAAGCAGGCTCAGGGCTGCTTCCAACAATACAACAATACAAGATAAAAGCATAAATAGTACAGAATTAAAACACAACAATTAAAATAATGCATTACAAATGTTACAAAGTACTGGCGGCAGATAAGATAAACCAATGAAATGTATTCAAATAAAGTGCTTCGATGTTATTCCACATAGATGTTTGAATGTTATATTGCTCATTCTTGAGGCAGCTGCTGATGTCAACATTACGGGCCGTGCATTAAGACGACGGCGGCGGCCCCTAGTTATATGCTTGTAAAAGGTCCCGCAGGGCCCTGATCTCTTCCAGGAGCTCATTCCACCAGGTAGGGGCCGCCAGCGACAAGGCCCAGGCCCTAGTAGCAGCTAGCCTGGCCTCCCTCGTGCCAGGGAGGGTCAACTGATTTTGAGACCCAGACCGTAGTGCTCTCTGGGGTATATATGGGGAAAGGCGGTCCCGTAGGTATGTTGGACCTCGGCCATGTAGGGCTTTAAAGCTAAGAACCAGCACTTTGAAGCAGATTAGGTATACTATTGGCAATCATTGCAGTGTACTCAGCACAGCCTGGATGTGCTCCCATCTAGGGAGACCCATCAACAGCCTGGCCGCGGCATTCTGCACTAGCTGCAGCTTCCAGATCCGTGACAAAGGCAGCCCCATGTAGAGAGTGTTACAGTAGTCTAGTCTCGAGGTAACCTTCGCGTGGATCACTGTAGCCAGGTCAGCACGGTCAAGGAAGGGAACCAACTGCCTAATCAGCCTCAGATAGAAGGCCGACTTGGCAGTGGCGGCTACCTGGGCCTCCATGGTAAGGAAGGAATCCAGGAGCACTCCCAAACTCCGAACCTCTGACGCTGGGACCAATGAGGCCCCTACAAAGGTCGGGAGTGGGATCCCCAACCCCGAACCACCCTGACCCAGGTACAGGACCTCCATCTTTGCTGGATTCAGCTTCAGCCAACTCAGTCTGAGCCACCCAGCCACGGCCTGCAAAGCACCATCCAGATCATCTGGTCCGGAGTCCGACTGGCTGCCTAACATCAGATAGAGCTGGGTGTCATCAGCGTACTGGTGACATCCCAGCCCATACCTCCGGGCAATCTGGGCAAGGGGGCGCATGTGGATGTTAAATAACATCGGGGACAGCACAGCCCCCTGAGGCACACTACACTCAAGCGGGTGCCTCCTGGACTGCTGTTCCCCTAGCGCCACCCTTTGTCCCCAACCTTGAAGAAAGGAGGCAAACCATTGCAAGGCAAGCCCCCTAATCCCCACGTTGGCGAGGCGGTGGACTAGTAACTGGTGGTCGACCGTGTCAAATGCGGCCGACCGATCTAACAACAACAGCACTGCTGTTCCGTCTCGATCCTGATGTCTCCGGAGATCGTCAGTCAGAGCGACCAGCACTGTCTCCGTCCCATGACCCGGACGGAAGCCGGACTGGAAGAGATCTAACACTGAAGCGTCATCCAGAAAACCCTGCAGCTGTATCGCTACCGCCCTCTCAATCAGTTTGCCCAAATAGGGCAAATTGGAGACCGACCGGTAGTTAGCCAATTCGGCCGGATCTAGAGATGGTTTTTTCAAGAGAGGGCAGACCATCGCTTCTTTGAGGGCCCCAGGGAATTGCCCCTCTAAGAGGGACTTGTTGATAATCTCCCTTAGGGCACCTCGAAACCCCTCATGGCCAGATTTAATAAGCCAGGAGGGGCACAGATCAAGACTGCAAGAGGTTGGGCACACAGCTGCAAGCAAGCTGTCAACTTCCTCCAGGCTGAGAGGGCTGAAGCAATCCAGAATCGAACCCAAAGACGTGCAATGGGCCTCAAGCTCACTCACTGTATCAAGTGTGGTGGGGAGGTCGCACCAAGACTTTATTCGCAAAATAGCGCACAAAAGCCTCAAAGCCAATGTCCAATTCACTAGCATTTGGTCTGCCCTGTGGCAGAGCTGTTATTGACTGAATCGTCCTAAATAATTGGGCTGGGCGAGAGCTAGCAGACGCAATCGCTGCCACATAGAAAACCTTCTTTGCGGCTTTGACCACTATCTCATAGGCTTTCATAAACGTCCTATAAGATTATCTTGTTGTTTCGTCTCGAGTTCAACACCACCGTCTCTCTAGCCGTCTAAGCTCCCACTTCATCAGCCGTAACTCCTGGGTATTCCAAAGAGCCAGCTTAGTGTGGGGGCGTAGAGGGCGCCGTGGAGCGATCTTGTTCATGACAGTGGAGAGCTGGCTATTCCAGTCCTCCACAAGCTCATCCAACGAGCCGCCAGGGGGCATCGGATCCCGCAGAGCCATCTGGAGCCGCACTGGGTCCATTTGGCTCTGTGGGCAAGCCAAAATACACTCACCACCTAAACAGGGTCGGGGTGGTACATACAGGCGGGCCCCCAGGGCATGGTGGTCCGACCATGGAACTGCCAAAGCAGTAACCTGGTCCACTGTAACCCCCGCCGTGAAGATCAAATTGAGCGTGTGCCCTGCCTGGTGTGTGGGGGTCGTTATATATTGGGAGAGTCCCAGTGCTGCCATGGACGACACCAGATCTGTTGCCTGAATGGAGATCGCGTCATCGGCATGGACATTGAAATCACCCAAGACAATCAGTCTAGGGTGTTCCAGTGCCCAGCCTGCTACGGCCTCCATCAGTGACGGCAAGCTATTAGCCGGTGCGTTAGGCGGCTGGTACACCAGCCAAATCGCCAAACTCCCAGACCCGCCCCGCAGACTCAATGCCCGTGATCCTCGGAGGCAGAAGCGCCCTAAAGGAGTAAGCCTGCATGATGAATAGAGCCACTCCCCCCGCCCGCCACTAGTCCGAGATTGGTGAAGGACCAAGAACCCAGGAGGGGCGAGTTGGGAGAGAGCCACTGTCTCACCTTCCCTCACCCAGATCTCCGTCATGCACGCCAGGTCCACATTCTGCTGTTGCAAGAAGTCCCTAAGGACTATGGTCTTATTATTTATGGACCTGGCATTACACAACACCAATGTCGGAGAGGGGTTAAAAGTCCTAGCCCCACTGCCAACATCCCTCGGGATGGGACGCAGGCTGGAAGAGGGCCGAGCTTTCCCATTTCTCCGCCCTTTTCGCTTTAATGCAGGAGTGCATTAAAGCCTCCTTAAGTTTGTCCAATGCACACTGGCATGTGTCATAAACTGTGGACAAAACGAGGCTGCCATACAGAAAGGGTAGCCAGTCTCAGCCCTGAAAATTCTTGACTTACTGCTTTGTTAACCTCCCTTGCTGAAGGGAGACAGGTAAAAATGCAAATTTTGTACTTTTATGGATACACAGGAGACTCCATATCATACGGCTGCTGAGTGCTTGTACTTGAGGCAAGAATGGCAAAGCATTGCCACTGTGTCTGCAAAACCTTGTAGGCAGGGCTTGGCTTATTCCTTTCGTCTGCTGGCATGCTGAATGGAATCTGGTGTAGAATTGTGTAATGGAAAAATTTCTGCAGAGGTTTTTTAGTACACATCTGCAGGAGGCTTAAGAAAATAACAGTGGAAGACCTGTGAATTTCCAGTTCCCTATATAATACTCAGAGGGGGTATTGTAACCTGCATTTTTCACTGAGGCTCAAGGCAGATTGATTACATTTCCCCCCCTTTCGTTGCTCTGCAATCAGTATAGATAATTGAATGAGCCGTGTATCAGGCCTAGAAGTACAAAATTGAATGACAGTGCGAACAACAAAGATAAACAATGAATAATGCAATAGAACTAGGTATAGAAGGCTAAATGCTAATACCAGTGACAAAATCTCCATGCCATCATAGTGGGAGCAATGCAGACTGTGCATTTACAAAGGTACAAGACAATGCTGTTCCACTCCTATATGAAGGCTATCTTTTGAGCTGTTCTGTTCTGCCACAGATCAGTTCCATTACAAGAATGTGGTGTGGAACATTTCTATTTTGCACCTTTTGCAGAATGATAACACTGTGGGAGCTTTCCTGATTTAAAGTACATTATGACTGGCCTGAGCTGGGGGCCTGAATTCTTAACTCCTTTGGTCTTTGAGAGCCAGTTTGGTGTAGTGGTTAAATTTGTGGACTCTAATCTGGGAGAACCGGGTTCGATTCCCCATTCCTCCACTTGCAGCTGCTGGATGACCTTGAACAAGCCATAGTTTTGTCAGACCTGTTCTCTCAAGGACAGTTCTGGAAAGAGCTGTCTCAGCCCCACCTACCTCACAGGGTGTCTGTTGTGGGGAGGGGAAGGGGAAGGAGATTGTAAGCCGCTCTGAGACTCTGAGTGAAGGGTGGGATATAAATCTAATCTCTTCTTCTTTCAGCTGATACTGTCTTCCAAGTGAGAAAAAGATTTTAGGTAGCAGTACTGGGAACAATCAAAATATCACATAATAGTAAGCCAGTTGTTTTTCTCCTAGAAAAACTACATAACCGGGTCAGGTAGAAGTGATTTCTGGGGTGGAAAGTATTGTCAGAGGAATGATTCAGGTCGCAGTGCTCCACTTGAAATTTCTCTACCTAACTTTCAGCAGGTTCATATGGTGTCCTGCCCCCATTTTATGTACTTGTGTTCATATAAGAGGTATTTTGGGCAGGATTGAATGACATGGGATACTGGAGCTTGTGGCTCACAGCCCTTGGCAGAATACTCTACCCAAGTGCAGTTGTAACCCATGCAAGCTGGGCATCATCAAAGAAAAGCTTCTGTGTGAAATCAAGGGTCACATGGTTTGCTGCTGGCATTTGGGCACAAAGATGCTTTGCCTTGTTTAGAAGAAGGCCATGAGGCACTGGGCATACTTGGTTAAGTCTGTCTTCTTCTTTAGGCTGTCCTGTGACTTGTTTCTCAGAGTGCTTCAGTGTTTAGATCTGGTTCTTCACTGCAGCCTGTGTGCTGACCTCCTTTCTGCTGCTGCCCTGTTTTAGGAGAGGCTGAGAGAAGAGGAAGTGGACTGTGGCTTTGCTTTTCAGCTCCAGCAAGTCCATAAATGCACACTTCAGGCAGAGAAAGTGGGAGCTGGCTGCCAGCTCCAAGCCAGACACGTTCATTCTGTCTGCTTTCTTTCCTCCTCTGCCTTTGGATCCCACAGCCTTGGCCTGAAACTGGTTCACAAACAGCAAACTGGAAGTGCTAGCTTGACAGTGGGATGCCTTAAGCAGGAGTTCACCTTGTCCCAGCTGTCTGCCTGAACAGAGCTCCCCTTCCTTTGTGCAGTGGGCCTTGCTGCTGAAAACTGGTGAAGTTCAGGCATATTTCAGTTCGTGGTCTTTAATGTGACAACAGTGTGTGGCATTGGCAGGCCTTGAGGAAAAGTGGGCTGGCTGAAGCCTTGAGCCATGGAAGTCCTGAGACTCTGTATCTGTACAGTGGACTAATACCAGTCTTATTCTAAGTGTGGCTTCTCTCAAGGAACTTCAGGGGTTGTAGTTTGGCAAGGATACTGAAAATTATTAGGGTCCCACGTGCACGTGACCTGTCCCCCCCAAGTCCTAGAGTTTCCTAGGTTGAGAGGATTGCTGTTAAGCACGAAAAATATACTCTAAATATTTAGCAGAATATTATGGCTTCATATGCAGCTTTCCCATTCTGGGTTGTAAACAGGTAAAGAGAGTCATGGGGATGCCTGATTCATGGCAGCGTGGGGGATGCCTGATTCTTGGCAGCGTGGAAAATATACTGATTAAATAAAACCGCTCAGAGCCCTCAGGGGGTGAGCGGTATACAAATGGAAGGATAAATAAATAAATATGAAGATCAGAGCATAGGTGAAGGTTAATCTGAGTGACAAAGCCAGACCTTTTCAAAACTGGAAACTCTAATTGATTTTATGATTTGTACATGCTGCCTGTTTATCTTACGTTTCTATTTGTCATTTTGCATGTAGAAACGGTGCTTTATGGAAGCCTTCTGAAGTGTTCAGCACGGTCGATTATGATCTCCTGATCCACTGCCTTGCTGACATAGCCCTTCAGTGGCTTACCTTGTTCCTCTATGGTTGGGGACAGAGGGTGGCGCTCGGTGAGAAAGTGCCCTCTAGATACCCCAGAATGAGGGGTCCCTCAGAGGGCACTTAACATCTATACATGCCCCCTTGCCCAGCTGCCTTGGAGTTTTGGGTGTGGGTGTCACCAATATGCTGATGACACCCAGTTGTATCTGCTTTTGGACGGCCACCCGGATGTTGCCCCAAAAAATCTGGCCACAGGTTTGGAGGCTGTGGTGGGAATGTTAAAAAAGAGCAGGCTGAAATGGAATCCAACAAAGACGGAGATTCTGTGGCTGGGAGGAGGGGCTTCAGGGCTTGGGTTCAGTTTACCGGCTCCTGACAGGGCACCATTAACACCCGTGCAGTCTGTCAGGAGCCTGTGGTATGATCTTGGATATGATCCCTTAATATGGAGGCCCAGGTCACACACACAGCCAGACTGGCATTTTTCCATCTATGCCAAGTGCTCCGACCTAGCCACAGTAATCCATGCAAGGGTCACCTCCAGGCTAGACTACTATAACTCGCTCTATGCTGGCCTGCCCTTGAGACTGACCCGGAAACTCCAACTGATCCAGAATGCGGCAGCACATCCTAACAGGACTATGCATATTTGACCTGTGCTGCGCCAGCTGCACTGGCTTCCAGTGGAGCACTGAGTCAAGTTCAAGGTTCTGGTTCTGACCGTCAAGGCCTTGAGCAGTGTGGGACCAACGTATCTGCGGGATTGCCTCCTCTGTTACATCCCCGGGAGAGCATTACGTTGCTAGTGGTCCCTGGCCCCAGAGAGATCTGGCTGTCCTTAGCCAGGGCCAGGGCTTTTTCAACCCTGGCCCCAACCTGGTGGCACTCTCTGCCCAATAACATCCGGGCCGTGCGGGATCTTATGCAATTCCACAGGGCCTGTAAGGCAGAGATGTTCTGCCAGGCATTCGGTTACACATCATGGCTGGCACCCTACTTGGACCCCTGTTCGTTATACAGCTTACTCCCCCCCCCAAACATGTAAAGCACCCACAGACCAGACATGGGAGGGAGCTACAAAATTTTCGCCACTTGTTTAAATTACTGTATGTTGTTGGACTTGTTTTATGCTTTTAGAACTCTGTACATCGCCTAGAGCCCCACAACTGTGGGGATAGGCAATTAATAAATGGAATTAAATAAATGAAAATAAATTTTAAAAGTCTGATTTAGCCTTTCCTGGGTTGGGGGGCTGCAGGGAACCTGAGTGGGCTTCTTAAGCATTGTGTTGCCTGTTTGTATCCTAATTCCTGTAATCAGATGGTATAAAAGTTCTCAGGTGCACATTCTTTAAATTCCTTAAGGGCCTGTTTTGTTTTTTCTACGGCTGGTCCCACTTAATAGTACAGGCTGTCTGGGTATGTGAGGGGAGTGCCATACACAGAAACTTTTAGAAGGTGCTGTGAGGCTTTTTTATTCACCAGAGCTTTTAATGGATTTGTTCACAGATCTCCTGACATCCATCCTATCTAGTTTTATGTTCAGCCTTCTGTCTGTCTTGCCACTGTCATTCGGACACACCTGTCCCCAGTTTAAAGGTAAAGGTTCCCTTGCTCGAAAGCCAGTCGAATCCGATTCTAGGGTTGCGGTGCTCATCTCCGTTTCAAAGCCGAAGAGCCAGCGCTGTCCGAAGACATTTCCGTGGTCATGTGGCTGGAATGACTAAACACCAAGGCGCATGGAACGCTGTTACCTTCCCACCAAAGTGGTCCCTATTTATCTACTTGCAATTTCTTGCTTTCGAACTGCTAGGTTGGCAGGAGCTGGAACTAGAGACGGGAGCTCACTCCATCCTGCGGCAACTCGGGTCACAAACTGCTGAACTACCGATCTTCCACAGCCTGCAGTTCAGCATCTTAACCACTTGAGCCACCGCAGCTCCAGGTCCCCAGTTTAGAAATGTGCAAATTGTGTGTTGGGTCACATGAGTATGCTGTGAGAAACTAAGGGCTCCTATGAATGTCCCGTTCCTACCTACAGAGGGACCTGCCCATTGCATCTCTGCACGATGTTCATCCCTTGTTTTCTTCTGGTCAGTTTGCTGTGTTAGCTGTGATCGTGTCAGTTGCTCCCAGTGCTTGTCCTCTGAGGCTGTCAGTTGCATTTCTGTATGAGTTACTGTTATGAACCGACTTCATTCAACCCTGTTCATTTTTATTTTCTCTGAAAGTAACCCTTTTCAGATAATTGTAAGGTTTGCTTTTAAAGAATTAGGAAAAAAGTTTATCTCGTCTATCACAAGTTTGGGCCACACTGCCTAGGCATTTTGTACACTTACTAGTATTCTGTGCTACTTGGGTGGATGTGCATGTACCTTTTACAAGTGCAGTGTAGAATCTTGGAAGGCTGAAGTCACAGGCTGACGTAACTGGGGACTGTTAAACTATGAGGAAGAGGAAGCAGTGTGCCTCACTGCCAACGATGTGTGGCTTTTTAAGAAATGAAAATATTGTTATTAATGGTGGCGAAGGGGAGAAAAAAGATTACCCATTACAAAAAAATTTAAAACCCACAAAATAAGGGGGGAAAGTTAACCTTATTGTTCCAGGACATATTATAAACAAAGGCCATTTTCCCATGAACGTATCAGCCCTTCTATTATCTTGGTTTGTAATTACATTTTGATATGTCGCTTTAGATACAAGAGCAATTTTCATACTCTCATAATTCAGTCATTAATATGGGGAACCACAGAGGATTTCTAACAGAATGTTATGCCGTGTCTTGGAGCAGTTAACAAGCTCATGATAAGCTTTGTATCTGAGGTAGGTGTGCAGTATTTAACCTAACACAATAAAGCAGCCACAAGATCAAATGGTAAATCATGGCTGTGGCTCAATAGCAGAACATCTGCTTTGCACGCAGAAGGTCCCAGTTCAACCCCTGGCCTGTTAATGTAGAAGGACCAGGCAGTAGGTGAGGTGAAAGACCTGCCAGAGACTCTGGAGAGCTGCTGCCAGTCTGAAGTAGACAATACTGACCCTGATGGACCAAGGGTCTGGTTTTTCGTGTATATGTGTATCAATTCCAAAACAAGCTAACATATCTGGTTCCAAAATTTTTAGAACACTTCCAGGGAATATGTGACTAGAGTTGGACAAATTAATTATATCGGGTGTCAAACATAAGGCCCAGAGGCCAGAACCGGCCAGGGTTCTTACCCAGCCCACAAGCAACTGGTATGTACAGAAACATAAGGTGCTTTTATGGTATCCCTTGGAATGCCCGCTTTTATGGTATCCCTTGGGAAAAACCCTAGTCTTGCGTGTGATTAAATACATTTATTAGGGCTTTTGTGGGCTCCCCGGTAAATCAGTTGCTTTCACTGCTAGAAGTCAATTGCTTTTGTTTGTATTTTGAGTTTTAAAAAATTGGTAATTGGGTTTACCTGTGTCCTTTATAAAGCTTATATCTCCAGTACCTGGCATTACATTTTATGGAGCACATGGCCCAGCCCGACAAAGTGACATTAATGTCAGATCTGGCCCTCGTCACAAATGAGTTTGATGCCTCCGAATTACATGAAATGAAAAACAAACATTATTTGTACAGGAATCCAGCCTTTCCCCCAAAGCATTACTAGTTTAAAGGAAGATGGTAATTCCCATTTTAGTAAATTGGCCTGTTAATCTTCTTCCTAGGCTCGAGGAGGTGCCGCTGGACAAACTAAGGCAGAGGGAATCTAAGTGGCTGGATATGCTGAACAACTGGGACAAATGGATGGCTAAGAAGCATAAAAAGGTGAGCCACTCCTCCAGTGCCTGGCCGCTGCCACCACCCTTCTTTCCTACTTGGGCCTGGCAGAAGTGGGCGCAGAAGGCATTGGTGACATTCTGGTCTCTAAGGCCATTTATGGGCATTCTTTCTGCTCAAGATTTTCTGTGTATGTTAGCTTTAGTGCTTGTTACATGGTGCCCTGAGGTACAGAAGTGCTACAGCAGAAGTGTTGGGAAGGCAGGTACCAGTGTGACTGCAAGATGCTGTCAGTCAAGACTTGACTAGCTAGTGCAGGTCAGGAACTTTTAACTAAGACCCACTTGATGCGATCTTAAGCTGCAAAGCCCAGGTCAGACACGTGTTCATATGTCTGAAATAAGTCTCCTTTACAGGGTCAAGTGCTGGGTGTGTATGAGGTCTTCTGTGTTGCTTTCGAGCCACCTACGAGAGTGCCACTCAGTTGACTTTCATGCATTCTTTTTCTCTATGTGAAATAACAGTGGCAGAAATTAGAAGGATCCTTTACCCTGGTCTCTCCTTTCCCCCCAGGTTATTCTGAATCTGAATGGCAGCTCACTTCTGAGACCACATAAAAGTTCTTTGCCTGCTTGTAGCAGCTACTCTTCATTGGAAGCAGTTTAGTCTGAATTTTTCTGCAGGGTTCCTCTGGGCTAGTAGTTGGTGGCTTCTGTCCTCCCCTCTCACATGCCAGTTGGGTTCTCTCTGTAATGGCCTGCCACCCAGATGCAGCCCATCTTGTTGCTTCAGGGCAACCATTTTGACCACCAGTTGCAAACTGTTCCCTTGAATGGGCTCTCCTGAGAGGCAGTCTTCAGGGCTTTAGCCCAGTCCTTCCTCTTCACTAGCCTGATTCTGGCAGTGTCATGGCACTTGCTTATACACTGCCCCCAGCGTGAGGCTGCCTCCTTCCCTAGAGCAGCTGTAGGTTGAGACAGGTGACTGCAGCTTGCAGGAATGCCCAGGAGGGTTTTGTGGAGTGTTCCCTGGGTTAAACTGGGCTTTCTGGAGGAGCTGCCAGTGCTATATTTTACGGCAGTGTGGGACTGTAACTGCTTTATTGTAGATTCTTTCAGTTCAGTTGCCTTAAGCTGAGTTTCTCCATCCCACATAGTATACCAGCACCCAATGGCAAGATAGGCTGATTTAAGTCACATTTAAAATTGCCACCTAAAAGGGGAAAAAATCAAATTTTCGATTATACATGCATTTCCTGAGCAATACTGTATTGTGTGTTTGCTGTAACAATTCAGACTCATTAGTTTAAAATCAATAAGCTCTCAACCAAGAAGTGTAATCTAAAACCTATGGTCCTAGAGCACATAAACTGTTTGTTCTGTGCAATTATATCGGCTTAGAGACAAGGAGGGCAAATGTGAATTTCATTTTGGAGCACTAATGGCTTTTGGCTTTTAAAAATCTCGCTTAGAGTCCTTGTATGTGCACAAATTTGGGTGCTGATTGATGGCAGAGTGCCCAGAGACTCCTGGAAGAGAGGGTGGTCATTGCTGGGCAAAGTTGTCTTCACGAGATGGAGGGTACATGTTGCTGAATGAAGAATCAATTTTGGAATTTGCTGAAATAGATATAATTGGTCACTGAATATAAAGTGGAAAAGTTAGCCTTAATCTAATGTGTTTGTGGGGAAGACGTTGTGAGTTTTGAGAAGAATGTAGAAAGTAACATGCCCATGTTTAAATTTCACTTTAAACCAAGTGCTACAGTATTTCTTCTGCAATCTGTGCTGGTTGTTCAAAAGGTAGTTTGAGCAGTCAAACAGGCAGTGCAGTCCTACTGCTCCCATCTCTAGCAGACTTCCTGCTGCCAACCTTCTCATCAGGGTGGGGTTCTGAGCTTGCTTCGTGTTGCCTTTTCTGCATGCTTCCACAAACGCCTGCTTGCTTTGATCTAAATCAGCTGCTCTGCAGATCTTGCTGCAGATTGTTGTGTCTGTGGCTGAGACTTGGAAAGGAATCCAGACAGCCTCTCAGCAGTGATCATTATCCTGAAACAACAGTGGTTCCATATACTGGCTGGGGGATTCTAGGGTGTCCTCTTTATTTATTCTAAGCCCATTTACACTGTCTGGCTGTCCTGAGATGACAACCTTTGAATGTGACCTGTGAAGCTGCATTATACTGAATTAGACCATTGGTCCATCATGGTCAGTACTGCCTAATCAGACGCACCAGGGATTGAGCCTGGAACACTCAGAATGGAACGGAATGGAAAGAAGATGTTCTACCACTGAGCCACAGACCCTGATTTCAGCCTCTGATTTCAGCTGTACAAGCAAAAGCCTGCTATCCATTGCCAAGATGGTGACCTGTCCGTCCATATGGAGATGAATAATGGCACTTGCTACAGTAGTTTTGATTACCTCAATAATCTTTAGAATAGTTCCCCTATATGGTAGAGCAGTATTCTCCTGGGTGTACAATAAGAAAGGTTTGCCTTAGACCTACTGTATATATGCAAGGACTTCCTGGTTCATTCTTTGGTCTCTTGGCTGCTGTACTTCCCTTACTCGTGTGATTAAAGGCTATGAACAGTAGTAGGGCTGTCTCTGGTTCTGGGTAGATGTCACTGTATGGTTCTATAATTGTGACTTGTGAATGGTGCAAGACAATTGGCAGAGGGGAAATGACCATAAAATTATGCTTAAATTCTTTCCAGTTCTTGTTTTGGGGTGTCTTTCCTACTTACCATGGAAAAATTGATTAACTACAACAACATAAGCATAGCTATACTAGGCAGGTTTAGTCTGATCACCAGATAGCCCACTGTTGCCTTAACTCCATAATAGCAAGATAGCTTAAATGTATAGTGTGTCAGATGCCTAGTTACCAAGGAGTTTGCTCTGTTGAGAATTTTTGGGCTGTGCTTTGTCTACCTCATAGTGCTTCTTAACTTATTAGTTTTAAACAGATTACTAAAATAGAAAACTAGACTACATTTGAATAGCTACATTTTTTTTGGCTATGCTCTTCTCCCTCTTCCCCTTCCACCATTGCAAAGATGGATCTGGAATCCGTATACCTCTTAACCCATGGGAGCTGTGGGTCAGTTCCGTTCAGGGTATCACAAGCAGAATCCAGTCAGGCTCCTCCTACCTCTGTTTCCTTCCTGTCTGTGAAGTCACTGGGCAACATAACATTGTACAGTCAGTATTCTGGAGACTCCTGGCTCTTCTGTCCCCGGTAGCTCCCCCCCTCCCCCCCCCCCGATGTGAGGCACTATCTGCTGAGAGTTCCTTATGCACAGCCCTGTTTGAGGTGGATGGGAATGGAGGTTAAACTGTAAAGAGCAGAAGCTAAAAGCCAGAGCACAGGCTGGAGCACAGGATGATTGATCTGAAAATAGCCACAATCTCTTTGGCTTCACTAAAGCAGACGGTAGTATGCCATTCTGAACTTCATGAGGAAGCAGAGGTGAATGGCGGGGGGGGGGGGATCTGACCCGCAGTAATGTAGAGTCTATTTTAATCAATTTTACACACAGAATCTTCCTCAATTAAAAAAACCTCCAAAGCAGTTGGGGTGTGGAACGGCTGCAGAGTGGTACAAGCAAGGGGTTTTCCTCCTGGTTATCAGCAAATCAAGGATGAGAACCTTCAGATGTTCACCTGACTTCCGCTGAAGCCTCTTGTTTCAGTAAGGAGTAAGGAGAGCCTGGCGTGATGTGGTCCATGGGGTCATGAAGAGTCGGACTCGACTGTGCGACTGAACAACAACAAAAAAAGGAGAGTTCAAGTTACCGAGGGGTCTCCAGAAAGGAAGTGCTTTTTTGGGGATGCTTAGGGTTAAATAATAGGGGTTTGATTAAAAGTATCATTTTTCTTGCCTTCTGCACCTTGGTGAAACTCCTTCTGTGTTAGAGATGGCCAGATTCTGCAGCCTGAGCAAATAAAGCATGTTTGCATAATTCTGCTTTTTACTAGGGATGGGTGCAATGTGTTGAAGTCTTTTCCTGAAGACCTCCATTTTGGTTTGAGATTTCACAGATGCAAAATGGATCTTCGGCTTGGAGAGAGAGAATATCCCTAGGCCCTTTCACAGCAGGAAGCCAGTCATGTATGTGACCTGCCTTTAGTTGACTTCCTAGGGTGAGCCAAACCTGGATGTTTCTCCTGCAGCCCATACACCAGAGACCTCCCAACCATCTAGTTACCTGCAGGCTTTCCGTTCCCTCAGAGCATGGTGTACCTTGCTGCCTTCTGTCGCTTTAGCACCAGAAGTAACCTTTTAGGTTGCCCGGCAGGAGTCAACTGTGGGAGGGTGGAAGCTTGCCTTCAAAACTGTCTTTGATGTTAGTAGCAAACATTGCCATTCCCACAGACCAGAAGGGGGAGGGGAGGTGGCTGTCTTCTGTAGGCTCTGGCTGACATGGACTGTCGAAATAAGCCCTGCCTTAGCTGAGACTGCTGACTCCTCAGTCTGCTCTGGACCTTAACATCTCTTTTATGCTCTTCTAGCTATCGCTGATGCTTTGAGTGTAGCATCAGCCGGATTTTATTCTCCCTTAGCATTCCTGGCCCCACTGAATTCACAAAGGGTCTCTGTTAGAATTGCTTGCAGTGGAGCTAGTTTGGGCTTGCAAGCTACTCAGTGCATCCAGCAGCAGCCAGATGAAGATATTTCAGGGAAGTTTTAAAGTACAGTGTGCTAAAGGCATGAGATTTAGCTAGGCAAAATGCCAGGAGATCCGGGATGAGATCCTCCCAGTGTTCTCAAATAGAAATAGCTGCAAAGGGACCAGTCTAGATCAGGCCTCTATGTGACTGCTATTTCTGCTTGAAAATGTTGATCATGATGTCTTATTTGGCTAAGCACATGCATATTGGGAGTATCCGAAACGATTTGGTGGCTCCTGCATAGCTGTCAATTCCCCTTTGTTCCAGGAATTCTTTTTTAAAAAATACTCAGTTATATATCCTTCTATTTGACTGAAAGAATTGCCTGAAAGAATTGCAATGCACTCAATAAATAAAGTGCTCTTAAGGCCTCTGTGGACACTGCTCATCTCAGGGAAAATCCCCACAGAACAACAGACTAATCAATGTTTTCTTTGTAACAGACAAGATAATTTCCCTTGGGAAGAACAAACAAGCTCAAAATACAGGCATGGTGTTTTTAAATAACACTTTCATATATATTGCTCTCATGGATTAGTGGACCTCTGGCACCAATACGTGATGAAGAAAGAAACTTTTTGAAATTAATATTTCAAAAGCTGAAATGATTACTGATCATCTTCCTGCAACTACACAACTTTATATACTTAAACAGATGATCCAGCCCTGGCAGGTCCTGACTAGCTTGGCTTTCTATCATGCAGAAAGTTCTCTGTGCCTCTAGTAATTAGTGGCTGTTGCTTTTCTGTCTTTTCCTGCTCTGCAGCATCTCCAGATGAGTCCACTTGAACAGTGTGCACTTTGCAAGATAGGTACAAGCCATTGTTTTTTAAATTCAAGAATGGATGTCCCCTTTCTGTTAATTTCAAACATTCTGCCTGCATTCTGCCTCCAGGGGGTTTGTGTATTAGTTCTGCTATTTGCTCTGGTTTGCAGGTGTCAGTTTATATAGATGGGCATTGTCTCATATGTTTTAGCAAGGTATTGGTAGCTAAATTGTGGCAGAACAGCCATCTGTTAAAAAAAATTAATTAAGAGCTCGTTCCAGGGTAGTCTCAATGCACTCAAGTTGTTCAAATAATTGCATGAAGATTTTCTTGGGTCTTGGGGAAAGAGGAATTTGAGGGGTAGTCCTCATAACTGTTGAAATCAATCACTGGTGGTCTGGGTGTATGAGCATAAGGGTGAGGAAGGCAAAGTCAAACCCCTGTCGCAGGCACATATGTCCAGCTGCTGGGAACCTCTTCCCCATTGTGCACATGGCTGTGGTACAGCTGTCTAAGAAATGTCTCTTGAATGTTCAGTTGTTGGTCTCCCTTCTACCAAGGTGAGGATTCTGTCGGGAAGACCCATGGAATTGATCCTGTTTACATAGATGAAGTATTCCTATATGGCACGATGTCACATTAAAGCAGAGGAGTGCCTATATGTCCTTGGGGAGTGGGGTAGTTCCTTATTGTAGTGGCTACCTCATCCCATTTTTATCTTAAGCCAGGAAACCCAAATTCCAGCAAATAGAAGGTGCTATGGTTCAGTAGTAGTAGTAGTAGTAGAGCATCTCCTTTGTTATGTCAAAGGAAACAGATTTTTAAAACTGTTCAGAGACCTGTTAAGTCAGTGATGAATAAAGCTTGGTTCCTGTGCATTATATCAAATGCATCTGGAACCTGTGTGTGCACTTGCTTCACAACGAGATATCCTCTAAAATAATGCCTTTGGTGCACTTGGTGCTTTTCAAGTTAAAAGAAGCAAAAGATAAGTCATTGCTAACAAAGAGCTTAAAATATTAAGGTTATATGGCAATTGAGTGGGGAAGAGGTAATAGTAATAAGGGAGGAAAGTAAGCAGATGTTATAGCTGGGGTCGAAAGCTAAGGTTAAGTCAAAGGCATTTGTCCATCTGCTCTTTTTGTTCAGCCAGAGGTGTGGGAGGGAACAAGGTGGACTGAGGTTTCTTCTGGGCACAGTACGTCATGCTCACTGTGGGAGAAGGAAGCTGTGAAGCTCTTGCATTTTAATGTTGATTTTCTGCCTCTTCAGATCCGGCTGAGATGCCAGAAGGGGATCCCACCATCTTTGCGGGGTCGGGCATGGCAGTACCTCTCAGGAGCCAAAGTCAAGTTGGATCAGAATCCTGGCAAGTTTGATGTAAGACCCAGAGTGGAACTGGAGGAAACTCTGTGCTCTCAGTACAAGGGTGTGGATCACTCAGTGACTGTAAGCTCAGGATACTTGAAAAGTACTATTTCACAAAACATGGAGTTAGTTTTTAGAGTTCACTAGGACAAGATGTGGTTATCAAGGGCTTGGAAGTTTCTCATGTTCTTTAAGGTTGGGAATCCACCACCAAGGTAGACAGCTCCTGGTAAAATATAGCTAATTCCTCGTAAGACTGCAGCATCCATGGATTTGAACCTCACTTTTGCACTGGGTACCCTTCTGCTGTAGGTGCCATAGAATGAGCTCTCTCTGTATCTGTGGGCCCCAGTGGAATCTTGACTGCAACTATTTTAGTTCATAACACTCCTCTAACCCCATGCCTGTTTATCAGTCCCATGCCTCATTGTGCTTCTAGTCTAAGGCTCAGTCTGCACATGAAGCAGAATGAGGTGGTAGAATGGACTGCACCAGTCTGGAGGTAGGAGATGACAGTTTTTCATGTCGCTTTGGTAAAAATTCCCTTGTAGACTCCTAGAACCTTTCTCCCTGATGTGTGAGTTCTGTGTTTGTAATGAGCTTTTTAACATGTGAAAGAGTTATTTCCCTTTGGTCATCTGAAGTCCAGTTCTGCCATTTCAGTTCCAGATGTGTAGATGCAGAGTATGTCTCCAGTAAGTACTATAGAACTTCTGTGCTGTAGCTAGTACAAACAGCCATTGGACCTGTAATGATGGTGGTCAGTTTATGATTCACCATGTCTGCTTGTTGTCTGACAGTAGACGTCTGGAGGGCACAGTGCAAACTTTGGAGTCAGTCATTCCCTCCAATGCACTTTGCTTGTATATCTTTGTTTACATGAAGTATCTTTCTCTTACTTTGGGGATAATGTTAGCTTCACATTTGCTTTTTTCAGGAATGTAGTCATCTCTGTGCTTCTGAGTGGGTTCTCCATTAGTGATCTCTGTGCTTCTGAAATCCAAACTCCATTGTGAACTCTCTCTCTCTCATTTGAGAGTCTTTTATAGTCTGCAAACTGCTGTGCTTAAGAGTCTGTAGAAGTCAACTGTGGTGCCCATTTTAATCTTGTCCTTCCAAAGGAGAATGTTGTGGAGGGTTTTAGGTATAGAAGTTACTGTCCTTGCGACTTGGTATTTCTCTTGCTATTCTAGAAGTAGAACTCTGAAAACCCCTGCAGTAATTATTCTGTCTTTTCACAGGAGTTAGATGTGGCCCCAGGGGATCCCAAGTGGCTGGATGTAATTGAACGTGATCTCCATAGGCAGTTTCCATTCCATGAAATGTTTGCTTTCCGTGGAGGCCATGGGTAAGCTGGATGGTTCTGCTCTGCTTTTGTGTCTTTGTGTGTTAGTAGAACTTCAGGGCTCTATCTAAGCTGAAATCACAATTGATTCCTGTTTTAGAAGCCGTCATGTAGCACACCATGCACTCTCCTGCAGAATTCTATTCTATCTCCCTTGGTGGCCTGGTGACAAAGCACCAGGCATGCTTCAAAGAGTTTTGTCTTTAGGTGTTTGTTGCTGATTACCGAGTGTTGCACTGCATTGGCTTTGTGCAAATGCCACTCTTAGCACAATGGCTTGCTGGTGGGAACTAAGAAAGGTGTATTCAGCGGATGATAGGCACCTGGCAGGTTTCCCTAAGCCTGTCTTGTGCATGAAGAGCTCCTAGGTCTGTACATGTCTGAGAATGTTGGGGGGAGATACACATAAGAACACAGTTTTCTTGCTATTCAGAGAATGAATTGACATGATCTGCTGCCTTCAGGATTGCATTTATGTAGCTCTCCTGCTTCATTTGAGTCTCAAATTGCAGGTTTTTATTAATTTCATTTTTTTTGAGGGGGAGCATCTACATGACCTTGTCACCAATTGTCTTCCCATCATTCACTTCCATAGTTTCCCTGGCTTCATTTTGTTCTTTTCAAAACTAGCTTCGGGCTGATCTTTCTGGAAAGATTGTAATCCAGAATTGTT